>NC_065518.1:15783859-16118517 GCF_006386435.1 Epinephelus moara | reverse complement strand
TTTTCATGATTTTTGACTACATACTGCACTATGACTTTTTTTCATAATTTTTGACAACTTGCTATACTATGACTTTTTTTCATGGTTTTTGACGACTTGCTATTATACTGTAACATTTTTTCATGATTCTTGACAGCATACTGTACTATGACTTTTTTTCATGATTTTTGACGACATACTATACTATGACTTTTTTTCATAATTTTTGACTGCATACTGTTCTATGACTTTTTTTCATGATTTCTGATGACATACTATACCATGACCTTTTTTTCAGATTTTTGATGACATGCTTTACTTTGACAATTTTTCATGATTTTTCACGCCATAGTATTCTATTATTTTTTTGTGTGTTTTTTGATGGCAAACTATAGTATGACATTTTTTCATGATTTTTGCTGATATGCTATACTATCACGTTTTTTCATGATTCTTGATGACATCCTTTGCTATGACTTTTTGTGGGGGAAAAATCGACATACTATACTATGACTTTTTTCATGGAAAAAATCGACATACTATACTGTGACTTTTTTTTCTGGAAAAAAATCGACATATACTATGTCGTTTTTGTCGGAAAAAAAATCGACATGCTATACTATGACTTTTGTGGGGGGGGGGATATCTACATTCTATACTATGACTTCTTTAATGGAAATACTTGATATAATATAGTATGACTTTTTTTGTACAAAAAAATGTCATACTATACTTTGACTTTTTCTCATGGAAAAAATCGACATACTGTACTATGACTTTTTTTGTTCAAAGAAGTTGACATATTATACTATGACTTCTTTCATGGAAAAAAATCAGCAAACTATAGTATGCCTTTTTTTGTTGAAATATGTCAACATACTATACAATGACTTTTTTTTCAAAAAATTTTACTGCATACTGTACTATGACATTTTTTCATGATTTTTGATGACATACTATACTATGACGTTTTTTCATGATTTTTAACGACATACTATACTATGACTTTTTTCATCATTCTTGACGACATATTATTCTATGATTTTTTTGTGTGTTTTTTGATGACAAACTAGACTATGACGGTTTTTTTCACGATTTTTGCTGATATGCTATACTATCACGTTTTTTCATGATTCTTGACGACATCCTATACCATGACTTTTTTTTTAATAAAAAAACTGACATACTATACTATGACGTTTTTGTAGAAAAAAATCGACATGATATAGTATGACTTTTTTGTGGAATAGAAATTGACATACTATACTATGACTTTTTTTCTTCAAAGAAGTTGACATATTATACTATGACTTTTTTTGTGGGGAAAAAATGAGATACTATACTCTTACTTTTTTCATAGAAAAAATCGACATACTATAGTTTGACTTTTTTTGTGGAAAAAAAAATCGACATGCCATACTATGACTTTTTTCATGGAAAATATTGACATACTGTACTATGACTTTTTTTCATGATTTTTGATGACATGCTATGCTATGACTTTTTTGTGGAAAAAAAAAATCGACATACTATACTATGACTTTTTTCATGGAAAAAATCGACATACTATACTATGACTTTTTTCATGGAAAAAATCGACATACTATAGTTTGACTTTTTTTGTGGAAAAAAAAAATCGACATGCTATACTATGACTTTTTTCATGGAAAATATTGACATACTGTACTATGACTTTTTTTCATGATTTTTGATGACATGCTATGCTATGACTTTTTTGTGAAAAAAAAAATCGACATACTATACTATGACTTTTTTCATGGAAAAAATCGACATACTATAGTTTGACTTTTTTTGTGGATAAGAAATCGACATACTATACTATGATTTTTTACATTGAAAATATTGACTTTTTTGTTGATACAAATCAACATACTTTACTATGGCTTTTTTTCATGATTTTTGATGACATCCTATGCTATGACTTTTTTGTGAAAAAAAAATCGACATACTATACTATGACTTTTTTCATGGAAAAAATCGACATACTATAGTTTGACTTTTTTTGTGGAAAAGAAATCGACATACTATACTATGATTTTTTACATTGAAAATATTGACGTTTTTGTCGATACAAATCAATATACTTTACTATGACTTTTTTTCTTCAAAGAAGTTGACATACTATACTATGACTTCTTTCAAAATTTTTGACTGCATACTGTACTATGACTTTTTTTCATGATTTTTGATGATATACTATGCTATGACATTTTTTCATGATTCTTGACGATATCCTATGCAATGAAAAATCGACATACTATACTATGACGTTTTTTGTTCAAAATCATGGACTTATATATCATGACTTTTTTCATGGAAAAAAATCTACATACTATACTATGACTTTTTTATGGAAAAAAGTCGACATAATATAGTATGACTTTTTTTGTGGAAAAGAAATCGACATACTACACTGACTTTTTGTCTTCAAAGAAGTTGACACATTGCACTATGACTGTTTTGTGGGGGAAAAATCGAGGTACTATACTTTTACTATACTATGACTTTTTCATAGAAAAAATTGACATACTATAGTTCAAGTTTTTTTTGTGGGAAAAAAAAAATCGACATACTATACTATGACTTTTTCATGGAAAATATTGACATACTATACTTTGGATTTTTTCAAAAAATTTTGACTGCATACTGTACTATGACTTTTTTTCATGATTTTTGATGGCATGCTATGCTTTGAATTTTTTGTGGAAAAAAAAAATCGACTGTACTATACTATGACCTTTTTTTCTGGGGGAAAAAAAATCGACATACTATACTATGACCTTTTTTTCTGAGGGAAAAAAAATCGACATACTATACTATGATGTTTTTTGTTCAAAATGTTTGACATACTATACCATGACTTTTTTCATGGAAAAGAAATCGACATACTATACTATGACTTTTTTTCTTCAAAGAAGCTGACATATTATACTATGACTGTTTTGTGGAAAAATAATCCAGATAGTATTCTCTGACTTTTTTCATAGAAAAAAATTGACATACTATCACCTTTTTTGGGAAAAAAAAAAATCGCCATACTATACTATGATTTTTTCATGGAAAAAATTGACCAACTATAGTATGACTTTTTTCATGGAAAATATCGACATACTATACTGTGACTTTTTCTTCAAAGAAGTTGATATATTATACTATGACTTTTTTTGTGGAAAAAAATTGAGATACTATACTCTGGCTTTTTTCATAGAAAAAATCGACATGCTATAGTTTCACCTTTTTTTGTGGAAAAAAATATCGACATACTATACTATGACCTTTTTTCATTATTTTTAACAACATACTATACTATGACTTTTTGTCATGATTTTTCACAACATATTATACTATGACTTTTTTTCATGATGTTTAATGACATACAATACAATGACTTTTTTGACATATTATACTATGACATCTTTTTGGCATACTATACCACGACTTTTATTCATACTATACTATGACAGTTTCAGATTACTTTATAACAACATAGACAACTAAAGTGAAATCCAAAATGTGCAAAGAATGAAACCACAAGTGTACACAGGAGCTGCTATTGACATGAATTTTGTTACACCTTATGAACTAAAGTCTTTCTATGCTCCCACATAGCTAATGGTAATAAATGGATACATGACAGATTTACTCTTAAGAAGGCATTCATTTTAAAAAATAAACAATAGGTCTTTAAATAATGATGGTATACGGATGTCACTGATACCTATGTTAAATGGAGGAAGAACCACCGAAATGAGTGCAAATTATCCCAGGTGTACTTTTATGCTCGTAAAACAGTGAACTTCTACAACACAGCAAAGAAAATATTAGAAAGCACGACTTCAGTTACTCCATCTTACAGAAAGTCATCATGTGGGGGGTACATTTATATTTTCTGTTAAGGAACAAACATAAAGCATATCAACTAAATCGCTTGTCTTGATGTAACATTTTGGAAGAACATGTTTCCTGATAAGTTTGCCTCGTTTTCTAAATTTCACGAGTCATTTGCCTGCAGACTGTGAACATAATTAGAGCTTTAGACTGAGTAACATTCTCTTTTATCAGATGTCTCCTGGAGAGATGACACAGTATTTTCGTTTAGCTGAAGTACAGTCCAATGTCTCCTTTAAAAATGACATATAATTTGTGATAAAATATCGTTAAGTGAATGCAGTTGAGAGATCTGTGTGATCACTGGAAAGAAACATTCACACCATGAAGTCACGTAATCACTTGAAAAGAACAGGTTGTTTGTGGCTTGTTAGTATTTCACTTCACATTCACTCACTTAGCAATCTAAGTGTTTGATTGGTTAAATGGCTGAAAGTTTGCATGCGTGCAAACAAGACAATTTAATTTTATTCGTATGGCGCCAAATCACAAAGGTTATCCCAAAGCACTTTTCATGTCTAGACAATTCTCTTTAATTTACAGACACCCAACAAATCCAGAGCTCTCACTACACAAAGTATTGAGAACCCCAGATTTGTAGAAACTGTTTCTTAAACTATCTTTCTATCCTTTGTATCTTCATTTTTTCTTGGCTACAATGACCTCACTGATAATTTCTTGATTTCTGTCGGTGCTTACACAGCTTACACTGTGCCCTCTGCTTACAAAGTTACTGGGTTTTAATATTTTTTACAACTTACCATGAAATCTGAGGCACTATTTCCAAATTTTAATTACAAAGGTATGATTCTCTATTGGACTGTGACTTTATTCATTTTATTTCAAGAAGATATCCAAATTACTGTCACATTCTTTGGTGATTCAAAGTTACAATCTGTAGCTGAATAACAGCTACTCGCCGGGATGCTGTTCAAACACTTTGTTAGGTCGCCGCACCTGCCAGTGAATTTGGGAATAAAAGGAGGACGCAGATGTGCACATACTAAGTTGCTTTTATTAATACAGAACTGCATGCTACAGAGACTGTACAGCATAAACATTTATTCATTACAAAAAAACATGGTTTTGGAACCATTTAAAATAACAGGAAAAACAAACAAACAAAAAGATAAGAGCATAAAATAGAACAGGAACATCACAGCCGTTAAGGAAACATTCAAACTATTTATCATTAGCATCTTAATAAACCAGAGAAGAAATCGACAGATTACAGTCGCGTCATGTCAACTACAATGGCACCGAGTGGATGATTCTCTTGTAGCTTTTTTTACAGCCTCTTGCAACATCAACATGCCTATTTTTTCTATCTACCTATATGTAGTAGTGTACTTAAAAGTGGCAGTTTGTGTATTTTTTTGTATTTAATAGTTTTTTTATGAACCTCCTAATATACATAATTTGGCCCTTGTGGGTTTATACAGTATGATGTCCGCCTTTTTATTAAGTTTAAATTTTAATATTTGACAATTTGCTACCAAACACATTTGTTATAGCAACATTTATACTACATACATAGCAATCTATGTAACGTCACAGCAAAGAATGGTATCGAAATTAAAAAAAAAAAGAAAAGAAAAGAAAAAAACAAACGACAACGAAACAAAAAAAAAAAGGATCCCTACAGCATGGTTAGAGGGGCAGAGAAAATTATCACAAAATTTGGCACGGAAAATCTGTACACGAATCTACAGTCTGAGAGATGTGACTGTGCAATAAAAAAGAAGGGCTTTAGACACTTTTCCAACTACTGAAGACACGGTACCCACTGTCTCTTGTTTCAAGTTTTCTTTTCTTCTTTTTGTAAAATGGCTTATAGACGCATTTCTTGAAATGAAGTTGTGCATACTTCTGTTCATGAGATCTACACAGTACACTGAGTGGAATCCAGGTTTTCAGCGAGGAAAGAAATCAATAACAAAAAGATTTGCCTTTTAAAACCTCCTTGTAAAAATGGATCATTCATATATAAGTCGCTTACCTTAAGAAAAAATATTTGTACAATGTATTAAGAAAAAAAAAAGTCAAAAGAGACACGTACAAGATACAACAAGCAATCTCTAAAGCAATAAATACTACTGGTCCTAGCGTTGTGACATTTTGAATTTAATAACCCTCAACCCTCCCACCCCGACCTCCCCTCAAGCCCACCCAACTTGCCTGACTCCGCCCCAAAGGTAAACAACAAAGAAAAAGACAACGCAGTGGAAGAATGCATATTTAACACAGTAATCCCCCCCCCTCCCCATTATTCTGTACATTTAAACAAGAACAAGTAACATCACAATTAAAGTTGTTCCTCGGAGAGGTGTCACCGCTAGCCTCATGCCCTCCTAGAGTTTGAACAGATGTCAAATGATTGGTTCGCAAGCTCGTATTTAATACAAATAAAGAAGGAGAACCAACTCTTTCAAGAAAAGGGCTCACTGAATAATCTAGCCTACCTTTTTATATCCGTCTTTTAAACATTTTGAAGTTGAACTAGATAATTTTTCTGTTTGCACTGTTTAACACTACAAAAAAGACAAAACAAAATTCATAAAAATTTTGGCAGATTCACAAAGCTATACTACAGCTCATTGTATCATTTCTTTATAATAATTAGATTTTTTGATAATGATGGGTCAAATATTGACCAATGAACTTTAATAAAACAAAAACTAAAATTTCAAAGCCGTATGGCACAGAAACGTAAAGAGAAAAGAACCGACAGCAAGTGAAATATAGCAGAGAGAGGGCCTAGAAAGGTGTGTTTGTGTGTGTGTGTGTGTGTGTGTGTGTGTGTGTGTGCGTGTGCGTGTGCGTGTGCGTGTGCAGAGCTAGAAAAGAGGAGAAGAATAGGGTAGACTATTCTATAGACTTGGTCACTAGCGACAGAGGCTGAGGGGCCGTGGAGGGGAGGAGCGAGTGGGAATGACACAGCGATGCCGAGGGCCGGGCCATTGAGGACGCCACAGAGGAGCCCGGCTGCCGCGAGGACGAGACGTCACCGTGCTCCAGGGCTCCGTTGTGGGAGGAGGCGCCGGGCGTTTTCCTAGCTGCAGCAGAGTTTTCCAGCTGAACCAAAGATGGCGGTGGAGGCCCAGCCAGGAGGTGCGGGTGGTGGAGTGGCTGGTGGGCCGGTTTCATAGTCAGTGAGAGAGGTTGCATTTGTTCAGTCTGAGGTTTGGACTCTTTTGAGGAGGGGGAGGGAACCACTGAGGAGGGGGAGGATGGGGGGGAGTCTAGTAAGCTTCCGTCCGTAGAGGGAGGACTGGCACAGCTGCCTTCACCTTGGATGTAGCGAATGCACTTTTTTTTTCTCCTGGGGGACAAGGCGAGACAGAGAGAGCATCTTTTAGCATCACGTCTTCAAACCGCATCGCCTCTTAGCACTGCCGCCGACTTAAATGCACCTTGTTTTAAATTTAGTCCAACCATTCCATGAAACTGGTTTCACATGACGGATTCGCAGGTGCGTTTAAGCGGCTCGTGCTAAGACAAGAGGTGGTAGAAATGACAGTCGATTTCCAAATACTAAACCATCAGACAGGACAGACATGAAGGAAAGATCACAGGTGAAGCAGCTGGACAGGAAGCAGCAGGGAAATGAGAAGCACACACAGAGATGATGATGATGACGGTGATGATGATGAGAGAAGATTAGATGTAGTAATGGTTTGCTCTCTGGATGTAAACTCGAGCCTGTCTTATTGGCAGAGCTCCAGCTGGGGATCAGCATGTTCTCTCCAGCAACACACGAGGTTACTGGACCTGTCTCACTCATCTACCTCGATCTGGCCCTACTCTCTCTTCTCCTGAGGGGACAGAGTTTGGATGCAAGGCGAAAAAGTCAACAAGATCCACACTACTACTCCGTATCTGCCCCACAGACACGAGTGTGCGTGTGTGCGTGAGGGGTCAAGGCATCATGTTTGCATTCCTGCCTGGGGTCGGGACCCTCCCCCCCGCCTGCCGAGTCCCGAGGCCAGGCCCATTCCGCTCGGTGGAACCCGGCGAACGAGCAGGGGAGGGGAGGGGAGGGGAGGGGGGGAGCTGGGAGAGTAGGGGATTGTTGCATTTTGTCTGCGGTGACTCTCCTGCGAAGGCTGTGCTCAGATTTGGTTAAGGGGGAATCTCTGCCCACCTCATCTTTACCCTGACCCTGACAGTGACCCCTCTCTCAGCTCTCCATTCTATCACAAAGCTGCCTGAAGGCCATGGAGTATTAGTATTTAAGACTCAGAGGGACAGGGAGTAGGTAAAAAGAAGACTAAGGTGTTTTTATTGAGGCTTTTGGAGCATATGAGGCTGATCTGCTGTTTAAGTGAGGCTGTTGGAAGCTTTCCCTGTAACTCTGATGGGGGAACAGTCTACGTAAACACGGACAAAGAGAGCAGATTATTGAGAATGAAAAGGAAGAGGGACATCGACAAATCACATAAAAAAGGGCTCACGAAACCTTGTTGCATGCCAGGGTGAAAGACAAGCATGCATTTCAGATAAGCTCGACAGTACAGGCACACGACAGCGGACGGTATAGAACACTAGAAAAGTCTAGAAAAGAGTGGGGATAAGGCTTTTAGTGCATCCTACACTGATACTGCAGCGCCGGGTGGTGCGGTGTATCGACCGGCCGTAAAAAGCTATCATTTGCCACTACATAGACATCTTGCTCTCGATAACTGTCTGTCAAACTGCAACAAATGAGCTAATATCCATTTTTTAACAGACATATCGATTCATAGTATGTGCCCGTGTATGTTATTGATTTTTGCCGTCTCGGGGGAAATTACACCAGATGCATCTTTTAGGAAATGGAGCCCAGAGAGAACTTTTAACCTCTCGGCTCCTAAAATGAGGACTGAATTATCGCGCTTTCCACTGATCTCCTGATCTGCTATTATTGTTTAAGGAATAATGCGTTGTTGTATTTATTTATTTTTTTATCGTGTGTGTTTCAGCTGGGAGGGAAATAAGAGCCAAGTGGAAACACCGGCAATGGCGGACTGTGAGGGAGTGGAGTGTGATGTGCTACTTGCTTCAAAGACGATTTTAACAGCAAAAAAAGAGTAGTTAATGTGTTAAATTCTTGTTGGACATTCAGTGCATTTAAAATCATGACAAAAATGGAGAAAAATATTCTATTAAACAGCTAAAAATGGCCTCTTAATGCTGCTAAATTTTGACTTTGGCCCTTATGAGCGACTAAAACGACACATGAAACGTGTAGAAGCGGAAACAAACAATGTGTTGCGATGGCTGGTGTTGGAAGAGTTGTGTCGAGAGAGAGAGGGTGGGGCAAGGGTGTGGTGCAAGCCAGACACAGAGAAGGGTATTACTTAGCAGAGACAAATACCTACCATGAAAATATTCCCAATTCAAAGACTGCTTGTGTCAGAACAGAAAGACAACAGGTAGGGACTAAGTAAGGGTTATTGAAGAGGAGTTTGGAGGAAGAAGAGGTGGAGAAGGAGGAGGAAGAGGGCACAGAAAAGAGTGTCACTGAGCAGGCCCTCAGAGAAAGCAGGGCTAAATTTGTAAGCATAACATTGTTATTCAAAAGGACGCCAATTAGAACATACATGACAGTTAAGATGGGAGGGAATTATCCACTGCATGGAGAGAAAATGGATTTCAACCAGGCTGTAAGACGTGTTATTCCAAATGACATTAGGGAAGCATGATCTTTCAGCAAGATATTTTGAGATAAAATACTCAGTAATCTTATTTAGAAATCCATTTTCTGCCACTGGGCTTGAACCGAGTTCAATGAGGAAAAAAAATTGCTGCGAGGGAATTTATAGCAGGAAGCTCCTCAGTAAGGAAAAAAAGGAGCAGAGGAGTTTGCCATCTGTTACCACACTGATGGAAACGCGTTTTAAGAGGGATATCTGAGCAAATAATCAAGGAGAAGAAGCTGCTCATTGTGGATGTCTTCCTCCCATTGGTACTACAGCAGTTATACCTGCATGGTTTGCACCATAAACTCAGCTGGTCAAGCCCGAACAAGGCACGACACTTCTTTGGGGTATTTGCATCTGTTAGCCAAAGAGGTAGACACAAACATACACACAGAGACAAAAACACAAAAGAAAAAGAAAGAAAAAACAAAATGGACACGTCATTGCACGGACAAAAACATGTAGCCAGGGCTTAGGTTTAGGCTGGCAACACTGGGATGTCCTCCATATTGAACAAGCCATCAGGCTCCAGATCCTCCAAGCCCCGACCTGCCAGTTTAGCCTGCTTATTGTACTGTACATCCTGCAACAAAACCCCAAATGTTTTTTCATCAACACATACGCATTCACACGCCATTCATACACACTCTGGCATATGCTGTTAATACCCTTCTTCCCAAACAGCAGGTAAAAAAATCAAATAGTGGGAACCTAGAGATAGACCGGCAGGGCGTGGCTGGAGGAAGCTGAGAGGTCACGATAGCCTGGCGGTGACAGACAGACAGACAGAGGGAGGGGGGAGGAGAAGAGGAAGAGAAAGGCAGCAGCAAGAGAGCCAAGGAGGAAGTCCCAGTGTACAGTTTATCCAGCCTTCACCTGGCCCTGGCCAGTGCAAGCACACACCATACACACCTGCACGGGCCACACCAGTTATTCTGTTGATCGAGCCCAAAGCGCGCTCGACACTTCTTAGGAGCGCTCAGGTCTGATGCCGCAACAGGGGGGGGGGGGGGGGAAGCCAGCAGAGAGGAGGGAAAAGAACCAAAAACCAAAACAATAAGGAACAGAAATCAAGAGGAGGAGAGAAATAAGGAGAAAAAACAGGTAACAGTGAATCTATGAAGCTTTGCAGTGGCTCAATGTGCAAGAAAATCCCCCCCCAAAAAAACACCCATAAAGCCATTCTCAAGTGTGCCTTTAAAGACTGTTTGAGACATTAGTACGAATCAAAACTGCATGCAAATTATCAAATTAAGATTAATAAAGACTCTAAAATCTGACTGGAGTTAAAGCTGAAGATGCGTATGTGGTTGAGAGGGTATAAGTGGAGCAAATGCAGGTTGGAGTGATTTACCACTAGGTGTTACAGTGCACTATGGTTTCAAAAAGACAAGGTTAAGGTGGCAGAACTAGGCAGCAGTAGCAGACTGCTAAAACAGCACGGTCGTGAGTTAGCCCTCGCCAGGGGAAGGATTAAAAAGGCTGGAACCTGAAGAGGGAATCTACTCCTTAGACCTGGCATCAAACACTTGACTGTTTTCCACCAACGTTGGCTGTCTGGTGCAGGAAAAGCTGCCAGTCACTTGCTAGCTCTACCCGGCGACCGTGCGGTTCCCAGAAGTAGAGCAGAGTGACAGCGGAATATGGTGGCGGAGTGTTTGAGGCCAGGTCTTGGGGAGTACAAGGGGAGTAAAGCCAAACTCATGCTGGCCTGTAGGAAAGGCAGCGCAGCTACTGAAGCGTACAGATTAAGGAGGTTTACCCTGACATCACATCCTTCAGGTCATACTCCACAATTATAATCTAACTTTATATAATCAGCTCCATAAGCATACTGCATAGTGCCAAAATATGGAGAATGCTCTAAAACTAAATAGCAACATGAGTAAATGGAGGTAATGAAATATCATCTAGCTGGAAGTCAAATAAATAGCAACATTTTAAGAAAAGAAAAGCAGCAAACAAAGCAAAAAAAGAGCATTTTCATATAGTTTAATCTTAAACCTGCCTCATATGTGCACATTCATTGATAGATAGATAAATATACATTGATAAATAAAAAAAGAAGAAAAAATAAAACAAGTTAGTAATTTAATACTCAAAATGACATTAGCACCTGTAATCGGAGGGAGTGAAAGGCAAGGGTTTGGAAAATATTCTCTGTGTTCTGAAAAAAAAAAGAACAGATAGAGAGGCCTTCAAGAAGAAATCCGTCACCAAACGAGCGCAAAATACACAATGACAAGTCGCTCCTCACAAAATGATCAGAAGAATCATGGGAATCAAATCATAGAATTAGCAAACCTCCTTAATTTTAAGATGTAAGAGATTGTTTTGTTTTCTTATGTTGATATAAAAGCATGCATGAAAGCAAGCAAGGGGCAGCCCAACAAGCGCGCGCACACACACACACACGCACCCACACACACACAGAGTACAGTAGTGCAGGCTATCTGCAGGGCACAGGCATTATAAAACGGGGCCACGCACACAACACTAGCAAAGTTAATGGCTCTCACAATGCTTCAACTTCACATTCTCAAAACATACATATCACAATACCAGAACGCTAAGGGGCAAAGTGGGGAGGGGAGGGAGGAGGGGGGTGTCAAGAGGGGAGGTGAGGAGTGTGGGGGGGTCATGCATATTCAGTTGTTATTAGCTGGGGAAGGCTCGGGAAAAATGGGAAAAGGGGGGTATTACAAGCAACTCTACCATTTAAATATTGCATTGGGTAGCATAACTATACAAAAAAAAAAGAAAGAAAGAAAAAAGCCAGGCACAATAACACACACACACACAAAAAAACATAACACAAAAAAACTAGCTTGACTTTTATCTTGCAAGATGTCACATCTGCCTGACACATGATGGGGCTCTTCTAATATGGGAGATAATTGCAGCTCACTTACCATTGCTCTCTGCTTGCTGCTTTTCCCTTTTTCTCTTCTTCCTTTTCCCCTGTTGGTTAGCCGCCAAAAAAATAGAAAGAAAAAAATAGACACAGACAGGAACCTTAGTTATTATATTGCAGAATGCCCAAAACATGAAACAGAGAATAGGACTCTTCTTTGTGTTTACTTATTTATTCATTCATTCTTTCTCTGCCTGTTTTTTCTTCCTCTTTCTGTCTCTGCCCTCCGGTTTGTATCAGCCACTGCAGGCCAGACCAGAACTCTCCCTTCTCTCTGTCTTTCTCTACTCTTTTCTTCTTTTTTGTCTGTAATCTTTTGTCTCATTTTCCTCTGCTCTGTGAACATCTAGACGTCTTGACGAGCTTCTGCTTTGGGAGACAGATTTCTCTAAGGCTGCTCGTGGATGATTGGTCAGCTCGATCCCAAAACTGGACGAAGCTGATTAGAGTCTGCGTGCTAATGTGTCTGAGGCGCAAAACATTCACCGAGGATCCATATTAACAACATCAGGGTCGGACTTTGTTACAAATATCCCTTCGTGTCACAATAAGGTGGGCTTAGGTCTCAGATATGCACATCAAAAGAAAGTTACAAGAAAAAAGGGATCCCTCAGGCTAGATAGAAAACAAAGAGCTCATCCTGGTCCTGTCACCTAGTGAGAGGGGAAAAGAAGAGGCCCCCCGACTTGTAAACTTAAAAACTTACATAGTTGTCTCGTGCTGACCAGCCGGGGTACAGCTGCATGTGGAGCTGTCGCTCTTTCCTGGCCAGCTCGTAGTACTTGGCCTGCTCCTCCCGCGATAGGGCATGCCACTGTAAGAGGAAAAACAAGACAGGAAGAGAAAGAGAGAGAAAGATTTTTCATCATGAGCAGGAAGCAGATAGCATACAGGTTGTGCATAGGACTTCAATTTGAAATCAGGGTGTCTACAGGTATCAAGACTCTTAGATTTAATGCTCTTAAGGGCTTTTAAAGATCATTTTAAAACACATTTGCGACTGATGTTTGGACAAATCGTCTTTTTTTTATTAAAGCATTATGGGTAAGTATAAATTTAAGGTTGTGGTTTCATGCAGAGGTAGATTTTATGTCGGAATATGGTTATTGAATGTGGTTTTATGTTGTACTATAGTATGTTCGTAATGTTTCTGGTTATATGGTTATGTCATTGTTTTATTACCAGTGCTTATATCATGTTGATTAAAGTGCACTGTCCCTTTCTAAATAAAATAAACATAGATACATCTACAAGAGCCGCAATGATGAGTGTATTAATCGATTAGCTGATCAAAAGAAAATGAATCGCCGACTATTTTGATTGTCGATCCATCATTTCGGTCAAATTTTCAAGCAACAATGTCAAACTTTTGCTGCTCCAGCATCTTAAATGTGAGAATTTACTGCTTTTCTGTGTCATTTATGACAATAAATGAAGAGTTTTGGGGTTTCAGACTGTTGGTTGGACAAGAGAAGCAATCTGGAGACATCCCTTTGGGCTCTTGATGAACACTTTTTACATTCTAAAGACTTAGTGATCAATTAATTGTGATAATCGGGAGAATGATTGTTAGTTGCAGCCATATAATCTACATTTGCTCACAGGTAGGTGGTAAGTATGAAGTAAAAAGAAAGTATTAGGTTCCACTTATGTTATCAGAGAACTGGGGTTACCTTTGTAACCTAAAGTTCAGTGGTTTAAAGCTTTGTAATATAAGAAATGTGGACTTACACACAGAAGAGCTTGACTTGTTTTGAATTAAGATAGATAAATTAAATAAGATGAAATGTCTGTGGCAATTAAGATCACACAAATCCCTTTTTTTTATTAGGGCCTAATGTTTATCAAATTAAAGACATTTTGAGGACGTGCAAACACCCTGTGCAACACTGGGCCATCAGGTCACCATAAAAACCTTTTTATCATGGTCCTCAATTACCCCATCTCTGCTTGTCTTCTCTGCCACCAAGGTGCATTCATTCAGCTTAAACCCCAGATGAAAATCAGCCCATGTTTGCAGTAAAATCAGCAGGGTGGAAGGTCCCGAGCACCAAGACTGGGAACCACTGTGATGAACCCTTAAGTCTGATCACTACAGTGTTGTTGTACGTCCAGTGATCTGTCAGGACTCACCCTCCGCCCCAGGATCTGGTTGATGGCAGCACTTTCCTTCAGTGTGCACTCAGCCACGACCTTGGCCCGCATCTCCTTCATGTAGAGCATGAAGGCGTTCAGGGGCTTCTTTATGTGGACCTGTTTCTTTTTCTCCTCTTCCTTTTTAGCGTCTGACTGTTTCCTGTGGAGGAGCAGAGGGTGACAAAGGTGAACAGAGTCAAACCTACAACCGAGACTGAAACGTGCGTTCAGGGGCAGTGAAAGTCTACTCACGAGCTGTTGAGAGAGATGTCGCTGTGGGAGGATTCCTGCTTGACGTTGGGTGTGACGATGGCTGGGTGTGGGATGCCCGTGGTGTGCAAACTGTGGTGAGGGGGCACCATGTGTGGGGGGAACCTAGAGGACAGAAGACTGTGTAAATCGTCAGAATGGACACGGGTGAAATGAGAAGATGGAGCACATGTATACACAAGACTAAAGGGGCTCAATTCCATTTCCATCTCTCAAAGTAAATAGCGGGTTTTCAATTTCTCTCAAAGAAATGGAATTGGCCTTTAGCCACAAAAAAGACATAAATGCACATACAAACATCCACATAAAAATGTCCAAGGCTGATTCCTGTATTCACAACCTGTTTGATTTTACTACTCAAACTGAGTGTCGGATCAAATGTCACACAATTTAATTTGAGCACAGAATTCAGCCTGGACAACTACACACTTCACGCATAAGGTTTAACAGCAAATTATGGCAAACCATCACCAAACCATCAATAAAATATAACTCAAAAGCATGAGCACTACATTGTGTGGCAATAATTAAGTGCAAGCGCACAAGGATAAATCTCTTGAATGCCCTTTTTTGAACAACCTAAAAAAAAAACCTACACAGTGAACACTTGAGCCAAGTGCATTTCTTCACCTTTATTAAATCACAACCTCATTGAGATTTATAATCTCTATCAAGAGTGTCCCAACAAATACAGGCAACAATTCAAGTAATAGATTCAATTTAACGTGTTAGCTTGAGGGCTCTATGCACCTTGAACTAGTCTATTCAGAGTAGTTACTGAGAGTGTGCAGGCGGATGTAGTATCAGTGCCTCCCATAGCTTTTATCAGTGCTGAACCCCCCCCCCCCCCCCCCCTCACATTAGGCTTGCACCTGCCCTCATAACTGTCAATAGGGATGGGAATAGCTAAGATTCTATTGATAACAATGCCAATATTGATTCTGCTTATCGCTCTCATTCTTTATTGATTCCCTTATTGCTTCCTGATCCAGATTTTCAGTGTTAATGCAACTGTTTTACTATCTCTGAGTCTGAACACAGTGGCGATGAAATGCTAAAATATTTGTACAGAATTTTGTTTTCATTTAGATTTTTATTAGTCAAAGCATATCGCACAATGTTTAAAATCACTATGTTAAGCCTGCCTGTGCGGCACTAGTGTTATTAGGGGTGGGTAATATAATCAATACAGCACAGTATCGCAATATTTTGTGTGCCAATATAGTATCGATTTTCTTTATTATAGAAATGATTAACATTGCAAATACAAATTAGACTTTTCATAGCCTATTAGAATAATAAAATCAATTGCTTTTAAGTCCTCTAGATACATTTTGTTGCCATAAAAATGACTGGCATGAGAAATTTTATATGCGCTTACAAATAATGAATAAAACAGGTTTTGACAAAGTTTTTCTTTGGGAACATAATTTGCAGTTGAATAAAGGAAATAAATCACGATATATCGCAATATATTTTATCGCTCTACTCAGCGTATTGCACAATGTATAAAATCCCAACAATATTGTGCACTGACAAAAGTATCGCGATAATATTGAATCATGGGCCCTCTGGTGATTCCCACCCCTAAATGTTTATGTATTTCCCTCGGTAATGGACGCGCTGCTTGACTAGTAAGCAGCAGCACTCATGCGTAGAGCGTCAAATACATGGTATTCCTGGAATTTAAGCACAGGTAGTGTACGAAGTTGTTGCATCATATGGCTGATGTTTTCCTCCTAACTTGACACGATTTTTTTACAATCATTACAAGCAGCACTGTTGTTACTTTCTTCGTAAAATGAAGCTTTGGACCTCCCCTCCGCCATGGCCTTTCCTTGTTGTTTCTAGCAAGTTATATCGCACAACAGTTACCATCTCCACAATGTCCACTACTTATTTGTTTGTACATTACTGCTTAGTAGATAGCAGTAGTGCACCTTGTGTGGATCTAAACCTAGAAGAGAAATGTGTAACTTCTGATTTGAGGGCTACCGTGGGAAATGAGGTAAAAGTACAAGAACGCGGTGCTATGAGCAAGCAATGCAGGCTCAGACATGGTCAAAGCAAATTCACTAAGTGGTTGAAGGACAACATTTACAGTGGCTGGCTGACATCATCCAGTGAAGCGTACGAAGCGAAATGTGAACTTCGTCAAGTGCTATGCTAGCACCATGCCCATGGAGTCGTTCCTGATGAACTGAAAGATGAATTGTTCTTTTATGTCTGATATTTCTAAAGCTACATAACCTATTTAAAAAACACTACAAGTCTAGGTTGTTGATTTCTTTCATCACAGTGATGGTATTGGTTTTTTTGTTTTCCTTGTAGAGGCATTAAAATCGTCTTAAAAGTCATTAAATTTGTACTAAAAAATGTGCAGATACTCTTATTTGACGTCATTGTTTTGCAATGCACAATTGTCAGAAAAATTTGCTGGCATTGATAAAAGGAGCAAATAAGCTCAGAGGCATACAATTCCAATGGATCAGACGATTTGGAGCTGATTCTCAACTGAAACCAGTTCCCTATTCCCATCCCTAATTGTCACCTATGATAGCTGAGGAAATGGTTTCCAAATAAGATTTAAATGACGATAAAATTCTCTGTCTTTCATCCAAATGCCAACATATAACTTCAATTCATTTTTATATTTGAGGAAGCAGCATTTTTTAGCAGTGGCACTGATATGAAAATGCCAGGTTTTGGAGGGGTAAAGCTTGAACCATTATGTCTTATCAAGGAATATTGCAAACTAGATTAAAATGTTCTATCAAAGTCTAGTATCACTTCAGGTATTGGGTCTCTATTTGCTTCCTCCCATTCTTTTCTGCCAGTTCAGCACTGTCAGCAGCACTGACATTTTTATCTTCATCCCTCTACGCTCCTATCATCATTCCGTCGTCTCCAGCCCGCTCCACATATCGAGGCCAGAAACCCTTATTTATGAAATCGTTTCACTGGCTACAACAGCCATAAGACACTGCTGCACTGTATGTGCCAGTGTATGTATGACACTAATTATTTGTGCCAGATTATTTGAACGCGTCTATCTGCATGCGCATGTTTACAGCGTGGCACCTCAGCTCCACGTGACCACACACAAATTTAAGAGAAGAGAGGAGGATGAAGGAGAAGAAAAAAAGGAGGAATAATTCTTTTTTTTTTTTTTAAAGCAGCTCATTATCCGGCTGTGTCTGGCTGCATGGCTCCGAGCCAGAATATAATGATGAGGATAAACTCGCCAGGAACAACTACTTTCTGTTGGAGGCCATCTCAGGGGAGTGCCAGTGCGCTCCCCCCTCAAACTCTTTCCCTCTTTTTCTCCTTTCCCCTCTTCTCCCTTCATCACTGACACATTGGTGTTTGTGCCATGTCATCCGTTGATGGGGAGCTCGGCAGCAGTGGCTGCATATCGCCCATCATTAGGGCTGCTGCATTTTCCTCGCTCACTCCGTTTCCTCTCTCCCTGTTCACCCTCCCTCCTTCTCTCTCTGTGCACTTGTTAAAATTTCCTCTGTTCCAAGATCTATTTTTTCTCCTCTTCTTCTCTTTTTCTTCTCCTTCTTCTTCTTCTCTTTTCCTCCCTGTCCCCTCACCACCTCCACACTCCTTCGCTTCCCCTCTTCCTCCCCCCCCTTCTCCTCCTGCTGCCACTGCATGGCCCAGGTTATGGTTTAAACATGACGGCCATCCCTTTGAAGCGTGGGGGCATCATCATCATCATCCGGGCTCATCAGCGGCAAGCGGCGCCTTGGACCAATTTAACCAACACAGAGAGGGAGAAGCAGCGGAGACCCCCACCCATCCACCCACCCCGACCCTGGGGCTCCTACATCTCAATCTAAAAAGGTAAGAATGGCTGGCGGTGTTGGGGTGGGGGTGAGGGGGGGTCACAGGCGCAGCAAGCCCAGTGTCAGCCAGTGCCATTTAATTGCCAATGCGAAGCAGTAGCCCCCGTGCCTGTTTAATGTATAATGATCCGGCCAGTGCGCTTCTCCCGTTCCCAAGGAAAAGATGATGGGGGAACATATCAAAGGGCAGGCTTAAGCATAAGGGGCAAAGGGGCCTTCACATCCTCCTACCTGTCACACATACATTCACACGCACACACAATATCAGGGACCTGCACCGGCTCCAACCCCATTATCAAAATAATGTCTTTCATTTGCTCCGCTGACTGTCTCTTCTCTCCTTGGCTCCTTTTCCCTGCCATCCAAAAAGAATGCATTTTTTAACAGGACCTAGGTGTAAGGTGCTCATTGCAGGACTACCAGGTACCAGATTCCTTCCCTGCATCCTAATTCAGCTCGGGCTATGGCACAGGGGACTGATACTGAAGCGGCGCGCTCCTGCAAAGAATCGGCTCCCGACAAGAGTACAAGGCCAGGATGTCTTTTTCTCTCCCGATTTCCTCCAGTCAGCCTGCTCCCTACAAATCGTTTGAGCTATCACAACAGCCCGGTCCATTCTTTGAACAAAACCGACTGGCTGAAGGCTGCGTTTGAAAGGCTTCTGCCATTTTTGCTGACACAATTAGACTGATTTTTACTAGATTTTGTCAAACAAATTGATTTTTTTTCCCTGTCAAAGCCAGAGTTTAGCTTTTTTTTCTACAAGTGTTAAACCCTCCCATTCTCCAGAGAGCTCCCACAGCCCTCCATCTATTCAGTTATACTAATTCAATTAGGGGCCTCATCACAGGGCATTAGCTCTTCCCCATGGCCAGTCCCCCACCCACACCCCAGCCAGTATATTCAATTAGCCGCACTGGAAATAAGATGATCACAATGTAGAGGCTGTCATTAAGGGACCAAATTAGCAGTCACTTAAAGCCCAGGTTGGCTGGGTGCTGCTGCCAGATGCTGATGTCTGGACAGGCCCGCCGTCTGACCCCCTGCACCTGAGACTTGTTCGGGAGTGGCAAATCTGACTCTGATCCAGACACCTCTTCTTTAAATGTAATGTTTGATGCTGTATGTATTTAAAGCGCAGTTTGACAGCAAAAAAAAAAAAAAAAAAGGCTGCAAAACTGAACTTTCTAGAGCTTGCAAACTCAGCTTTCCCTTATTCTCTTGGCTTTAAAAAATGTCATTCCCCCTCGTGACTCCTCCCTCCCTGCATCTACATGATCCATCAATGTCACAGAGGTCTAAACACGCCGCCCTCAGGAGCTGCTTTTCCAATCAGGCTGTAATTAAACTGAAGCTTGGCCTCATCCCTAGACTCTAAACCAGCCCTCTCCACAGTCCCCTGCTGCAAGGGCGTATAGAGGGGAGGGAGGTGGAGGAGGAGGTGGAGGAGGAGGAGGAGGCACTGGAGTAGCAAGCTGTTTGTTTTTGTGTTGTTGCTTTTTTGGGGCTTTTAGTCATCTAAAATTAATTCTTTTCCACACAATATAGAGGACATGCGTCCCTCAAGGGAACAGTAAGTAGTTTAACACCGACTGACAAACACGCACACATGTATACAAGATGGCAACAAATACACATACCCCCCATGGGTGCACTAATGTCCACAGCAGCACTTGAGCTGGACCCTAATGGGCTGGACCAAAGCACTAGCCAAGTGTCAGGCCCCGGCTTAAATCATCTAGTCCCCCCTTCAAAGTGTTGCTGTGTTTGTTTATCTGTCTGGCTGCTCAAACTCACAGCATGGACATGCCCCAGCTCATTTCAGATCTGCCTGACATGCAGTGGGGGTAAACGTTCTTCAGGGGCCTCATTAGAAAATGATAAATATAATTAATATTTGAGCATGCTAGCTGGAGCTCCACACTGGAGAATTGGCCTTTTGAACACAGAGATGGGGAGCGCGGGGTCTCCTTAAGGGAGAAGTTGCTGCTCACTGTCTCTGTGTGTGCGAGCGTGCATGTGTGTTGCTTGCGCATTGCCCTCACAGCCAACACAAACACACAATAAATGTACGAGGGAGTGAGGAAGAGTGCGTGTTTAGCTCCTAGGTCTCAACTCACCTTGACATGGATGCGTTGACAGTGAGCGCAGTTGGGTAGGGGTGTCTAAAACCCCCTGTTGTGATTGGATAAACAGGTTGACCTTGCCTGGGAAGGGAGAAGAAAAGAAGAAAGGCGAAAAGGTAAAGGAACAGGGTTGATGGAAGAGGAGAAGTTAAAGCCCTCTGCCTCTCTCCTCTCCCCACCGTGGGCCTCTTTATTCTCATTTGATCAGGACAAAAATCTAGGGGATTGCAGAGCGCAGATCAAAGGGAGGAAAACTCTGAACAATTTGAATGCCACAAATCTTGATAGCAATGGCTAATTAAATTTCATAACCCTTCGCTCGGTGTCGACAGAGTGGGGCCCTGTTCCTCCCCAAGCTGGAACTAGGTGTTTTGTTGTGATAATTAAAGACGAAGCGCGGGTCTCTTTAATGGAGCCATCACGCTAATTGAGGTCTACACATCCAAAGACAAACAATAATGAATGTAAATTTATACCAAAATAAAGTGCAGCAAATCAAAGGGCGCCATGGCTGCGCTCGGGGCCTCTCTCGGTATTTAGATCGCGGTGAGAAAACATTAAATTAACAGAGCTTAATTTGTAGCCTTTTGTCATATTAACAAGTGTTGACAAGAGTTACCAGGGGAGAGCCCCCGTGTGGAATTGTGGGTAAAATACGGGCAATCACGGTTCATTACTCTAATTGGACCATACAGAGACATGCAAAATAGTATTTGCCACAAAGTAGCAAGTTGAGGTTGGCGAGGGCCCGAGGAAGCTGCCGTGGGCTGCTGTGGTCCAGGAGCGAGTGTGTTCGAAAGTTAAGGGATCAAGTTTGAGTTGAAGAGGCCGTAAACAAAGAGAGGACCCACTCTGGGGACCGAGATGAGACAGAGACAGCTTCCATAATTGACTTTGTGTACATAAAGAACAACATCCTGCTGTACAGTGTACACACACATGTAAGGTAATGTCTGCTTCTGTTGTTGCTGCTTTTCTCTTTAATGATTTGGCTTGATATACAGTTTATTAATCATGACAATATGTGGGTGTTGTGAGCCTTTTCACTCAAGCCATAAGGGAATACTGTAGAAAGAGTATTAAAGAAAGAAAGGATTTGCTTACTGTGGTACTAGCCATCCTAACGGATGAGGGATCTGGCCGACAGTGCCAGGTGACAGTGGGTAATAAGGAGATATATCTGGAGGATGTGGAGGCCTTGGAATTCCTGTGGAAGAAAGGAGGATGACAGGAGCAGGGAGGAGGTGGACAGACAGGATGATGACAGAGAGAGAACCAAATCTTTGTCAGTGCTGAATTCATTCTTTGTCGAGAGTTTTCACATCTGAACGGGGCAGACATCACAGGAGTGCAGATGGGAGGATGAGGAGGAGGAAGAGGGCTTGTTGCTCGCATGTACACAGTGCTAAATCACACTTCCTGATCAAAGGCCTTTGAGGCGGCGGCGGCGGCACAATGTGTTGGAAGAGGCAGAGGGGAGAGAGGTGAGGAGAGAACACCAACACGATTCTTGTCACATTTGTCTACTGATTCAGAAGATTAATTATATAAAATGACTGAGGTTTAGAAGTTAACAAAACACAACAATATAATTAAAGCCTCCTCTGTGATCAGAGAGCTGCTAATACGGGGCTCTGGGTTGAGTCAGGCTGATTTACACTGACGCTCTGGCCGGATGGATATGGATTCTATGTGATATTATACATCAATAAGCCAATATTAGAATATATGCAACAGTTAAGATCATGAGCTGAAAGTCAGCATCAGATTTGCTGCAAATTCCTTTTAGGTTGAAGTACTTTGACTCAGATAATGGCCGACTGTTCAAAAGCTACGCCTATGATACAGTTAATGACAAAATTGATGTACGTACTGGCTTGCTGGTTTCTATTCATCCGCCTGATCCTCAGATTTAACATAAAAACGCAACCAAATTTTGTTTATCCCCCCACAGACGCACAGTGACAAAGATGTCCAATTTAAGGACAGCTCTCGTTGAGGGAATCGCCGAGCAATCGCAGCGTCCGCGGTGTTGCCTTTGCTTTCCGTGGCAGCTGACAGGCGAAGAAACTGCATCGACAAGCTGCCCTGAATGAATGCCTTGAAAAGGTCTCGTACACAGCCGGGTGTAAAAATAACTTTCTCTCTCATGACAAACTTGAAACAGGGAACACTAGACATGTGTAAAAGCACAGCGGGGAGGTGTGTGCGCTCAGTAGAGCAGGAACTCGGGGGACTTTCATTTTGGCTTTACGTGCGTTCCTTCCACACAGCTGGCTCGTCTGTGCAGCTGTTGTTGCGGATATTTCTGACCAGTGCCAACACGGCCGAAGAAGAGCCAGATCGATCTTAATAGATCAGAACTTGGCCCGTGTTGGGGGCTACACCCAAACTCTGCAGCTGATCCAGGTTATCCAGGAACTGACTCGAGGGGGATTCTGTTACTGATGGACAATGTGCTGCGCTGTCTAAGCGGAAAACTTTCTTCTTGGAGTACAGCTATAACAAAGGCAAATTCTATTAAAAAGGAAAGCACTGCGAACATTATCCCATCGCCACCCAGCGCTGGAAGACCTAATATAGCTCATTAATTAATTAAACACTGAGCCCAATTAAGCAGCCCCATTAAGCACTACATTAAACAGCAGCTGGCGCATTATTTCCCCTTTGTAAGGGCCATCATAATAAGGGAACATTATTACCTAAAACACTGACTGAATCCACCAGAGACCACTGAAAAGCATGAAATTATTCCTCGCACCGCAAATGCATTAACCTGAAAGGATGGGCTGAATGACAGTTAACGAAATGAAGTGCTGGGTCAAGACGCTCGCGGAAATGAATGAAATTGCCTAAAAATGTATGCTGAATGGTTGTGGGAGAGTTGTGTGGGCAGAATCTGACTGCTAAACGTGGACTCTGCAGGAGCAACAGGCTGCGGAGACATAACTACAGCTCTGACAGAGCCGATCATCGAAAATCTGTATAGATCCAAGTGCTCAGGTATCCATTTTGATTTTTTAGTCGAGGACATCACTCCGAGCAGACTCTCTTTGAGGACTCTGGTCCCTGGTATTTAGATGTGAGGAACTCCAACTACAGTGGCCGTCTTGTTTTGAGTCTTGGCAAATGGAGGTGCGGTCATGAGAAGTCGTGGTTGTTTGCTGAATTCCATGTTTTACGAGAGGTTTTAGAGCCACCGTTCAGGTTCTTGTTCTTGAATGTGAGGCCACTTTCCGCCGAAGCCAAACCACGTTAATGAGCGTGATAGCTACATCAATCAGTAACAGATGAGAGCTGCAGTTGTCAACAAGAGACGACTACAACTCTGTCCTGCTGTAACTATCACAACCTCTTAAACAGTCCTAGTTATGATTCTGGGGTCATTAAATAAGCAATGCATGGGAAAATGTCTATTCCATAATACTTCCTCACATTATATCAATATTGAGCAGGACAGTAGTTTAACAATGCAGTCTAATCTTTCATATTGTAAATATGACTTATGAGTTATCATTCAATCTTGAGTTGTTTTTACAAGACTGTGTCTACAGACAGACAGACGCCATCAAGACAAACAGAGCCCTGTATATGTGAACCATGGTGGCAGGGCATAATAAAACATTTACACACCCATCGGTGCAAACACTCTCTAAGAGCTGGAGTGCCTCATCTAAGGAGAGCTGCGTCTGTGGTTTTCTCAACTTCTTGAGGTTTTCAGAAGTTTCATCCTGACACCTTTACTGTGCTGTTTTCTAACGGTGTTTTTAGCAGGAAAAGAGTGCGGCAGGGATAACGTTTTTCTGTGGGCCGATCCGGAAGTTGCGTCGCCCTGGTTTCCTCGTCAAAAAGCCAATGGGACTTGTGTTTTGTTCAGCGAGACATCTTAACAAATGAGCGTCACTCTCTGATTTCTGAGGTGTAAATGCAATCGCCGAAAGTAAAAAGCTAAAGTTAGGCTATAAAGGAGGTACACCACGGTCGCATGACTTCAGCATCACCACCACAACGAGGCTGTGTTCGCTGTGATGACGCTCTGTAGTGTCACTTAGCCACTTGTTAGCAACCGTCTTGTTTAGGACACATAAAAGCTAACGAAACGTGAAATTCCTTTAGCTTGTGTTAACCACAGACCTCATTTCAGGATTCAAACCAAAAACCTATTCAACAAACCTATTGACTTAAAGTCGAGGGAACCGTAAGGGCTAAAATGTTAACTCACTTCCCGTTTCAGAACTCATTCCCAAGACCCCAGGAACAGTGCCGGGCTCTGAAGCCAATTTTACATAGTGGCCGAATGAGGAATTACAACGTCTGGGTCCATCACATGATGCCATGAGACCCAATGAGCCTTGTTCCCATAGACTTACATTGTGAAAGAGACATCTGTAAATCAGAGGATAAATTAATTTGAGCATCACAACCCTGGCAAAACAACTTGTTTCACGATGGGGACTTGATCCATTTGGTCTGATAATATTCTGAAAATCTTGAAGAGCTGCACAGAGAGCTAAACCAGACGTTAACCACTCAGTCGCTGTAAGTCTGTAGTGCACCTGCTTCATGGGCCCCAAAGTGCAGAAGATCTGGGTTATTTCATACTGCAGAAACTTAACTTTTTTGGCTTCATGTGCCGCTGAGCAATTTTTATAGGAATGACCAGGCCTCCGCCTCCAACGCTGTATTAGATTCTCTTTATACATCCCATGCTCAGTCTTGCAGCAATCTGTTAAGTAGCATGTTGCTAGCCAAACATATAGATGCATGCAGTGGAAAAATGCTTTACCTGTTTTGGGATCCACGTCTGTCTGTAGGTGAGGTGGGGGGTTCCCCGGTGTGAAGTGCTCATTGCTGTAGGTGATCAGAGGCGTGAGAGGGTGCACATGGTGAGGGTGCTGTACCACTGGAACCTTATTAGACTGAGAGAAAGAAGAAGAAGATGGATACAGAGAGAGAAAAGGGAGAGAGAAAAGAAAAAAGGCCAGGGTGTTAATATTTGGGTTCGGGGTTATAGATTGCAGGCGCCTGCCACAGAATTACAACTTGGTCTGAAGGCTCTCGAAAGAAGAACTCTCAAATTCATGGTCCTCTCGAGGCGCCAAACCGCCAAGCCACAGTGAAAATAGTGTGGTTTGTAATTAAAAACACTTCTGCGGTGTCACCCTGGAATTCAGTAACACAATCTAAGAGGCTTGGGGGGTTGCCAGTTCACATTTGGGTCTGATGTGTGATGAGGCACTTTTAACCACGGTTGCAGTCAAGTAATCGATCATCTGTAAACCACGAAATCAAGGCAGCGCGTGTAAATCCACAGTCATTAGCAGCTCCAGTCAGCGCTCTGCTCAAGCCTCCTCCTTGGTCTCCCCTTTTCCCCGCTCCCCTTTCCCCTCATCTATTCCCCCAGGGCCTGGTTCACGGAGGGTAGGGGTGTATTGTAATAAAAGGGTTAGGAGAGAGGAGGTGGGGCTGAAAATCCATTTCTGCATTTTTGCCAAATTAGTTTTAGCTATGTAATCTTCTCTTTGTGCTCCTAAGTGGTGCAGACCCCCTTTTTTTTTCAATTACCCAAAGATTACAGTGGAGCTTTAGGGGTGTGCTGCCGTGGGCCTCTGCGTTAACCGGAGCTCAGCCCCTCTCATCAGGCCAGGCTGAGACAGACACTAATACACACACAGTCCCCCCGACCACAAAATAACCAGATTAGAGCTCTGCTGTAGATTAGGCTGGTGGAAGAGGCTGCTCTCGCCTCTTTACCCACACATCCTTATCCTGCCCTCAGCAGTCAAAGAAGCAGCACTAATCAGGCTTATCATAACATGGATGATATGTTCAGGGGGAGAGGAGTGAGACACCAAGCTGCTTGTGTGCACGTGTGTGTGTGTGTATGTGTGTGTTCAAGCTGCTCTCTCGTAGGCCACACACCCTCATTAGCGACTTTAACCCATGCAAGAAAAAAAAAAAAAAAAAAGCGCTCCACTGTGGCACATTTCCAAAAGACTTTGAAAAACATTAATGGGACTACATGTTGGCAGGGGGGGCATACATACAAATGATGCTCAGTTGCCCGACGCTCATTGACAATACACATGCAAAGCTGTGGGCCCAGGGCGAGACAAATGTGAGCAGAACTTAATGCTGCAAACTAATCATCTGTTTGAGGCTGAAGTTAATATCGGGCCCATGCGAGAGCTTAATACACCAACAGTCCATTCAGAGCCCCGTACTAAATTTTCACCGGGGTAGTTAAAGCTGTCCATCTGTATGGCTCGTACAAGCCTGGCCAGCTAGACCTCTATTCTGTAGTGGCAGTGGTGGGGGAGTGGAGGATGGGAGGAGGAAGGGAGAGGGGGGCATTCCCTATTGCCATGGTCCCAATGAAAGATTAATGAACCCCAGCAGAACTCCAGGGAGGCAGAGAGACTCCTGGGACTCATTCACAGCCCTGAGCTGAAAAGGCTATGTAGGAGAGAAGCAGAGAGAGGGGTTGGGGGTGTGTGTGTGTTTGTGTGTCGGGTGGGGGGGTGGAGGTGGAGGGGGCGGTAGGCGGAATGGGATTCGTTAAAAAGAAACACAAACCAAGGCGTTGCGTTGGGGCTCCTGATCTGATCTGCACATCTAGAATAGTGGGATGAAAAAGAATAAACTGGTAGAAAAAACAATCAGGATGGGGGTTATGACAGCTGCCAGATGCAGCTGATGAGTCTGCAGCTGAATGCTAGAAGATGGCCTCTGTCTCCCTCTCTTTCGCTCCCTCCTTCCCCCCCTCTATCTCTCACCTCCTAACCTCCTCCTTCACGACTCCCTGCTCCTCCCTCGGGTAATGATGTGAAAGAATGTTGTCAATTCTTCATCTCTCGGTGCTGAAAAGCTTTAGTGGCCATTTAAATGAGTTCTTTTGTCCAGGGGCCCCGGCCATTGAGAAGACAGTTCAAAATGCCCATCCACTGAGTCCACATTTAGACAGAGGGTGTTAGAGAGGGTGTGTGTGGGACCGAGAGAGACGGGGAGAGCTAGAAGCCAGCCGATTTACATCATAGTCACTTGTGGTCTGAGAGTGTGCTCTTTTTTTTTTACCCCCCCTGGAAAGCTGGACTGACTGCTGCCTCCACAGTCGGCTCAGTCCTCTACAGACAAGAATGTTGGTGGCGTAACAGTGAATTGTTACCCAGCTTTCTATCTTTTTACATTCCTTTACAGGTCTTTCCTGTGATCCGTTGACATGGGTGAAAGCTGCCATCAGTCAAGCTCACACCCACAGTGTTAATCACCCAAAGCATTTATAGTGAGTCAGCTGATGTGGACTTCCTGTGGTTTGATGTCTTCAATAAGCTCACCTGCTCACCCTACATGCCATGTGATCACTGCACAGGCAGCATCATCCACTTTGTCTCCCACTGACGTCAAGGCAGCACCCAGTGGTCCCCTGCGGAAAAGCAGGGCCCAGCACCTGCCCCGTAGGCCACTGTGGGACAATGCGAGCCCAGGACTCGTCTGGCAGGCTCGCTGGGTGCTTCAGCCGCACCGAGCCCAAAGAGCGGCGAGAAACAAAAGCAGGCAACGTGGGAGGCTTTTACTCTCCCTGCTCGACAAAAGCCAGGGGAAAAGAAAGAACACTTCCTGCCCCTACACCCCCGCTGACTCGCATCCTTCCCACCACCTCCGTCATTACAATAAACAAATATAGCAGAAGACAAACAGACACACCGCTCTGTGGGCGCGTAAAGACCAGGTTCTCGAGCCTCAAAAAAGAGATTTGGCATTCAAAAGACCCTGCAGAAAAATTTGAGAGCACACTCTTGTACGAACATCAATGAGCACATTGACTCTTTCCTCGTCCAGGACACATACAGCGCCTGCTGCTGAGGAAGGCCAGTGCTGTGAAGTGCAGGCAGCACACTTAAGTACAGCAGACACAAACAGAAGCAGGAGTTGCCGCCTCTGGTTATGTTATTGATATTGCTTTGGCTCTATTTATTCTATTCTCTTCTTTATTTCCAGCTGCAAGGCTCACATGCTCAAAGGAGAAGATGCTTATACGCCTGAATATGTTCTGCTTTTGTGTCGTTGTGATCAGCCTCTACCACACCTGTACATCTACGAGCAAATGATGGCTAACAAACGCCACTTTTTTTTGTTCTCAAAGTTCTAACAAAGTAACTTAGGATCTGCAGTGCCCGTACAGCCAGAGTGCTACCTCAAGGGTAAAATATTTCCCTCACTAGCTGGAGACTAATGCTGTTGCGCCACCGTGTGAAAACAGCCTTTTGGAAGTGGACAAATGAATGAGCTGCTTCAAGTCGGACCTCTGGGGAGGGAGAGGGGGGTACAGGAGAATTGCAGAGGGGGTGAGAAAGTGACAGCAGGACGGAGTGAGACAAAGGGAGGGGAGACAGAGAGGTGGAGGCCGGACAGGAAAAAGCTGTTGGCCTTGCATTTCCGCCTGGTGGCACCTCGCAGGGCCAATTTGAGCCCTAAATGTGAAGGTGGCGACCTTGCGGGCCCAGGGGGGTGGGGGGGTGGGGGGGGGGGNGGAGACAGAGAGGTGGAGGCCGGACAGGAAAAAGCTGTTGGCCTTGCATTTCCGCCTGGTGGCACCTCGCAGGGCCAATTTGAGCCCTAAATGTGAAGGTGGCGACCTTGCGGGCCCAGGGGGGTGGGGGGGGGGGGGGAAGGAGGGCTAGAGCCTCTGTCTCTCTGCTTCATGTCATGATATGATGAGTTGTCACAACAGCTTGCGGGGCGCTAATGAGCTGTAGTGAGGCCGGGGCAGGGAAGGGAGGCCGGGAGGAGAGGAGAGAGATGTGGGGATGACAGTGCCGTGATGGATTGGGGTCCTCTCAGGCCTCCGAATTCCAAAGCAAGCAGAAAAAGCTGCCAGAGCGCCCTGAGCCTCTCCCTGAGCGTGCAAGTGGCCCACGTCCAAAGCACATGGAGTGACAGAAAACACACACACACACAAAACAGCAAAACTGGGAGGCAATTTGTACGTGTGTGCGAGTATGCGCGCACTATTTGATTCGAGCAAAACAAAAAGTACAAACTGTGCTGCCACCGATCTAATGAATCATCTGGTATCATTCAATGTCGTCCTGCTGAAATCTGTTTACACACATGATTGCTGTTTTCCTCTGGGAGGTATAGAGTGCCCCCTCCAGGCTAAAGATCTTCATCTCCTTGCAAACCAGCCAACACACACACACACACACACACTGGCCCTGGTAGCACTCAGTCAAATCAATCCTCAGATTCAAGCAGACAATCTAAAAGGAATACTTAGAGATTAACGGCAATGGAATATGAAATGCTCTGACAAATTAAAGGCTTATCAGAGCCTCGATCCTCCGGCATACCACGCTGATTAAAAAACCCTGCTACATTTCAGAAATAATATTTCTTGGTTAATCACTGGAGAGAGAGAGACAGAGAGAGAGAGAGAGAGAGAGAGAGAGAGAGAGAGAAAACTCCACAATATTAAGAACCTGGGAATTGTAGAGGGGGGAGCAAAAGGATTTAAAAAGCAGATATGGAGGTGTTGATCAGTTTTCTCTCGCAGAGAAGATGCGTCTCAGAGGGCAAGGGGCTCCCGAGACCACGGTATATTTAAAAGTTAATCTATTCACTTTGCTGCAGTGACATGCCGACTGCTTGATCAGAGCGCCGAACAAAAATATTATGTGGGCCAGAGCCTTTGCTCCCCTTCCTCCTGCTCTCTTCGCTAGCACTCAAGTCGTTCGTCACCATTTATTTTTGCTTCCCATCTTTGATAGTCGGCACATCAAATGGAATCACAGAAAGGACATGTTCTGATATGTCACAGACAAATAAAAACTGCGCACAAATAGCTTAAATATGAAGTGGTATTTGGTGGAGCTGTTGTATTCTGTGAAGACAAATCGCCTCTTAGACGCACGTGCGTTAAAGCTCCTTTTTTTTTTTTTCTTCCTCTCTTTTCAATGTAAACAGCCTCTTGAGCTCTCGTACCTGAGTTAAAGGGGCTTCTCTGAGAGGTGATATTGTATCACAGTGTTAAGAGCCAGACTGAATTCTGCCTTTTGAAATGCAATCAGCCCCTCAGAATTTGAGTTGAAAGCCAGGCAATTAAGAATCTGAATTGGATGGCAACATTAACAAAGGAATATGTTAATCTGTGAGGTTATTGAAATCTTATTTTACATTTCATGGTTAAGACATGAGCCTGATCAAATAATGTTTTGTCAAGTAAATAATATTCCTCTCGAGAGAACCGTGTTTCTGAGAATCTACTTTTTTAATTAACTTGGGTGCCGTGTTTATGACGTCTATTATTTAGGCCTCAATTTAAGAGCATCAATAACATTTGGGGTTTTATTTAAAAGTGTGTGACAATGACAAAAGTGTGGTGCTTCAGTTCACGGTTCAAGCTGTTAGCATGCATATTCAATACAAATATCACAAAAAGTTTTCATGTGGCAGCACATTTTAAACACTTAAAAATCAGATGGCCACGACTCTCTCCACCCAAAGACCACCCCCCCCCCCTCCCCTCGCCAACCTACTACCAACCTGCACCACAACAACAACAACCTGTCAGAATAATGCTAAAAGCCTTCAGTGGTAAGAAAAAGCAGAGACAGTGAAGAAGCAGGGGAGCAGTGCTGCAGTTACTCACCCAGCTGCTCAGATTGAGGTGCCAGCAGCCCACCTGCTGGAGGAGAGAGAGCCCGGGGCCCAGGACTCCTGCCTTGGCTCCCGTCTCCTCCGGCCCGGCTGAAGCTCCATCCCGCGGGTACATGACCCCCTCGGTCCCACCCCCGCCCCCGTCTCCTCCTCCTTCCACCTGGCCCCCCCAGCTCCTCCTTCCCTCTCTACGCCGGGGAGAAGCCCTCTCGCTTCTCTTGGCCGCTTCTCTCCTCCACTTCTCCTCCTTCTTTGTCTGTCTCTGCCTTGGCTCCTTCCTCCACTGTGTGCGAGTGTGTTGCTGGGCATGTGTGGGTGCGTGTGCACGGGTGTTTATCGTCCCCCCTCTCTTTGCCGCGGCCGGCTGACCATTGTTCCCTCAGGTTTTTGACATTAAGAGTGTGTGTGTCTCTTGAGGCGTCTTAGAGCACGTTCAGGGTCTGAGGCCTAGTTTCCCCATACACACACACACACACACAGTCACTACAATCCTCCCCACCCACCCACATCCATCCTTTAAAAAAACAAAAAAACAAAAAGAAAAATCCCCCAAAATCCCTCACTCTAACCACAGAAGCTCTTGCTCTTAGCGACCAGCAGTCTCCTCTTCTTTCTCAGTGAAAGTTTTGATGCCGGTGACAAGAAGTACAAGAAGTGAGAGCCAGAATGTGGACAGAGAGAAGGAAAAATTACTGTGAGCAGCTTTTCAGCACTGCAGCAGTCTTCCCACTAGCAATACTCCAGCAAAAAAAAAAAAATACTCACAAACACACACACACACACACACACACACACACACACACACACACACACACACACACACACACACACACACACAAAAATCAGTTATTACCCAAATCCCTGCTGTACGTTGGGTCTGTGTATGTGTTTCTTAGAGTATGTGTGTGTATGTGTGTGGGCTCTGCTGTGCCTCCAGGATGCCCAGAGACGAACTGGCAGCTTGAAAAGCTTTGGCTACAAGGTAAAGCGAGCAAGGCGAGAGATGGAGACAAAGAGGAGAGAGCAGGAGAGGGAGAGAGATAGAAGGGGGAAAAAAAAACAAAAAAAGGAACAAGACACAACAACATCCACAAAGGGAGGGCAGGCTCAGCAAAGTGTGGCCAACAGTCACTTTATCTGTGTGATGCTGACAGTCCCCTCTTCATACCCACTTTCCAGGGGGGGGGGGGGGGACCGAGGGAGAGGGAGGGAAAGTCTTCACTCTGACACGGACGTGGCACCTTTCGTCGCAATCCTTTATTTCCCTCACCCGTCTCACCCTTTTTCTAAACAATACCTCAGAGTGGAGAACAATTCTTCTTCTCTTAACTCCCCCCTCAACTCTTGTCTCCATTCAAGGTTCATGTGAACAAGGCCTCAAGCCCCTCCTTACCGTCCTCTTCCCCCCCCCCACATTCTCTGCAACTATTTCACCTTCAAATCCATTATGCGTCTAAATACTAAAGTCAAATGATAAGCGTCGCGTGGTCAAGACTTTCTTTCAACAAAGGAAATTCAAGAGATCTGTTTGCCAGCAGAGCACACAGAGAACAAGCTGCGTTAAAGGGGAATTCCATCAAACACTTCTGAGTTTTTTTTACTCTGGAAACGTGCTCCTAAAATCTGCTGAGTTGTTTTTAAAATATGTGTCAATAAAATAAAATATTTTCCTTACATGCCTGAGAGAAAATATTTGTTCCCACATTAGGGAAATATTATCTACATGTTTAATAAAGCAGCAAGAAAACAAGAAACACAATTTTTAAAATAAAAGAAAATAAAGAAATTGTATTTTTCACAGTAACTTAAAATGACCACAAATATAATTTCTGACAGCAGAATAAACTGCTTAAAAATGTGAGGATAATTTTTATTTTTATATTCTATAATTAACTCGACTTGTCGTCCTTTAATTACCTTTCATAACCTGAATCTGACTAATGACCATGACAAATTAAATATTTATACAAAGAATTATTTCCATCGAAGCACAGCAGCATTTAATATATTTCTAAAATAGTCTGATCAAGATTATTAAAGCAGAAAATAATTATTAAAATGTATTAAAATAAGGGAATTTACAAATGTTGAGAAAAATGAAACAAAAATATCTTTAAAATCGAGGCCAGTAAAACAGAAAGATTCGTGTTAATCAGCTTGGTTAAGGCATTTTAAAAGTTGTCAACAAAAAACAGATAAAAACTCAGACTTTTATTCCCAACACGCTGTCCCTTTCTTTTCCTCCTGCACTCGTTCAGCCTCTCTGTCACTGTTAGGACCCTGCTCTTCCCCTGGCCTGCAGCAGGCAGTCCTGAGGCCCTTAAAGCCAAAACAAAGCCCTGGGAATGTCCTTTACACAGCTTGGACAATAGCGCCGGGGCTCCAGCTTGACAAGTAAAAGAGCCCCGACAAGGCGGTGGCTAATTGCCTGCCCTCCCTCCATTCAGCCGGCCTGCCACGCTCCTGCCATCTCCTTTTGTCCCACGTGCACTTTCTTAAGTAAACTGCCAGTTCACCAGCGAGTGATGGACAGCACCCAATCACCCAGCCACAATGGCATCAACGCCACGACACAAGAGAGCACAGGGGGGAGAAAAAAAAATACTCCACTGTCTGAGATGTTCGCACGAGACCAAAAAGTGTGCAATACAAGACAAAAAAAAAAAAAAAAGGAGGAACAAAAACTTTGACAAAACAAGGAAACGGAACGGCCTGTGACCTTTACAAATTCATTATTTTCACACATAAATCTGAACAATGCAGGGTAATACTGCAGAGAAAACCTACTCTGAACACAATCATTATGACATCATTATGTTATTTAAATAAATCAAATTTGATTAAAAATTACAGATGCTTAAAGATTTTAAACATGAGCTATAAAAAAAATAACAACCCTGATTTATTGATGTTAGCAGAAGCATAAGAGCAGCAGATACGATCTAAATCCCCCTAAATTAAATGTAATGCAACACATAATATTTAAAAATTGCTTCCATATAAATACTGGCATCTATCAATTAGATTTAATGTAATTGTCTTCTGCCATACGATAAACAACAATAATATTTAGTTTGATGTCTTAGAATAATGCACCCCTGTCAGGCTGTCAAGACAAAGCAATCAAACACTGCCTTTCATTATCCAAATTGTCAATCTGTCACTTAGCAACATAAGTGTTATAAATTGCCAAACGGAGCCCAGAGAAAATATCCATGAATAAATTCAATCGGAACATAATATTTAAAGCCAAACAAGCAGCAGAAAATAAAGCAGAGCTGTAATTAAAATGTTGAAAAGTCTTACCATTTAAAAGAGCTGTATTTGGGATGCTGCTCGGTTCCTGGTTAAAACAAGCATGCTGGCACTCGTGGTAGTGCACAGACTCCAAGCAGACTCCCACCACCATGTCAGCCACTAATCCACTGGGGGGCAGCACCTCATCTACGGCAGCCCCTCGCTAACGCCCGATGGGTTAAGCCGATAAGAGAGCGGCCGGAGGACCGGGCGAGAGCCAAGGTATGCTGGAGCGACTTGGGACGGCAGCCCCTTCAGGTCCCAGAGCGGAGAGAGGAGCGCGATGGCCAGAGCTGGCTGTTCACTCTCAGCCCCCTCATGCATTCAAACGCACACTCAGGCTGCGCTGCTCCTCTCCGCGTCTGACCGGGACTCCCTCTTTCCCCCTCACCCATCTTCATATCCCCCCTAATAAGCTCTTTTGTGTCCATCTCTCTTTCTTTGATAAGTTGAAAGAACAACAAAAAAAAGAGGGAGAGAAAGAGAGAGGCTTTCATTCAGCGGCTTGGCAGACATAAAGGTAGTGGAGTGCCGTCTATAGGAGTTGCCCTAACTTGGCTAAACTCAAGCAGCGGGGTGTCTCTCGTCATGTCATTAATCCCCAAAACTAGCCACGCTCCATTCACCGCAAGTCACACTAAATTAAATACAAAATCAAAAACACAAACGCTGGGCAGAAAAAGTGTCAGAATAAAAAAAAAAATTAAAAAAAAAAGCAGGCTAGAGAAAGCTTTCCGATCCGGGGCAAAGGGTGTGTGGTGTCGCAGCCACGTTGCCCCTCAGTCCTGCCCGTCGGTAGCCCCAATTTTTGATGTAGGAAGCCCCCGACAAAAAAAGAAAAAAAAAAAACACACAGCCACACAAAAGACAAAAAACATTTATCACCAAAAGGAGCCTGTCACTGTGGTGCAGCTTTTGCACCTCCAACTCTCCTGCCTGAACTCTCTTAAGACAACTGCGAGGGGAAAAGGAACCCCAACTCCAAAGTCAAACCTGCCACACAACAAGCCAACAACAGCAGTTAAAACAATACCAAAAATACCAATAAATGGATACAAGCCCTGTATGGTTTTCGGGAGAGCTGGCAATAGAAAATTCAACCCGGCCAACTGGTGGCTTGAAGAGAGGAAGCCCACTCTTAAAGCCGTGATCCGACCATCCACTATACCACCGCTGTGAGCCTTTTAACCACAGCAGAAAAAACTGACTATTGATCTTCAAATAGCGATAATTGAAAAGATCAAAAAGATTAAACAAAAAAAAAATCGAGAATGTGCTGACTTACCATGTTGTGCTCCTTTTTTGTTGCAAGTTTTTTGTTTAAATAAAAAAAATATTTGCTCAAAGATGCAGCATTGGAGGTGTCAAATTTTTGTAGCCGTCTCTTGATCGTATTACTTCCACAGTCCTGGTTTCCAATGCGTCTGAACTTTTTCCCTTTCTCTTTTATTTTGTTTGTGGTACCTAGCCTTTTTTTCCCCTGCTTAAGACTTTAAAAGCCTTCAGCTCAGTAAAGCAGCACAAATTATCTTGCCACCTTGCTCAGCTCTGATGCTTTGGCCGCTAACTTTGGAAGGCCCTTTACTACTGCATCAAAATTAGCATTGTCAAAGCAGTTAATGAATATTAATATTGTATTTGTCATTGGAGCTGGCCCATTGCTGAACTCCAAGTCATCCATCAGGGACAAGATTAAGCACACAATTATTTCTGACTGACAGGGACCAAATCTGGAAGATTTTTTTTTTCCTCCAACAATTTAAAGAAAAAGACACAACATCATCTTAAGGTACCTCCCATGAGACGAGACAAGATTAATACACTTTTAATGAAGCAAGATTTCATGGTGCATGAACAGCGGGAACCTCAAGAAAAAAAAAGGAGAGGAATATAGAAATATTTTGACTTGTAATTTTAACCATTTTTTAAGGGATTGAAATCATAAATTACAAATAATTTTGATGACGGCAGACAAAATTTAAATTCAAAGACCACTCTTTTTTTTCTTCCTCTTTTGATGAAATACAACGGATTTATTCTCCTTGATTCTTTTTTTTTTTTTTTTACGTGAAGATCTGGATTTGCTTTTTCACCTTTGTTGGAACATTAATAGAAATAAGACGTGCGAGCGCTGCACTGTGAACAACGCTGGCGCTAAATTTAACATGAAACATTCATTAAAACCCAGGACCTCCAGCGCTCTCGGCAGAGCCCGGCGGAGCACCGACCGCTGAGGACCACACAGGCAGCCTCCATCAGCACCACCCGCTGCAGCGTTTCAGCTCCATCCTGGAGCTTTCTCCCTGCTCCGCCACCCGCTCCCCACAGAAGCAGCCTCACACCGGGAACCGCGGCTCTGTCAAACACGGCTCTCTGCACAATTTTCCAACCCTTCATCAAATATGTCACAATGCACAATTTTCTAAATAATGATGTCATTCCAATTTTTCTCACGTAAATTATTTCTGGAATGTTTCTTTCTTTTTTTTTTTTTTTACGAATATAAAACTCTCTCATATCTGAAATATTTGAAAAGCCTTCCTACCGGTACCTGTCTTGAAAAATTAAGCTGATGACATGCCATCTTCTTCACTCCTCTGCACCAAAAGCATCATTGCATCTTTTGAATGATTTTATAAAGCTTTTCTCTTTTCTCACAAGTTGTAAAATCCTGAACACAGACACAAGCTTCCAAAGCAGCATCCATCCTTTCCCCACAATTATCTGATTGCTTTTCTCCGTTCAATTATTCCCGTCAGGAGGAGCGGCCACATGCAGAATCTTATTTGGGTCAAATTAAAAGTTATTTTCCACTTGCGCCCTTGTGAAGAATACAACTATAAAATAAAGGGGAAAGCACTGAGGGGGGGTCGCACATAAAAAATGGCAGATGTGGGGCACTAATGCCAGCAGCCCAGTGAATTGGTGTGAGTGTGGGGGTCAAGCTGCGGGCTCACCTTGGAGCGCCGGGCCCCTGCCGACCACCCTGCCGGCTCCCTAATACCATTAGCAACCCTTAGATGAACATACTAAATTGGCCTTTTGTTCTCCAGGTGCCGATCCAGCCTCGCCGACTCACTGGTGTCACGGAACCAAATACAGATGGTGCTGCCTTTTTCTGAAATGAATAGCGCGCATAAGAAAAGCGCCCCGTTTTCCCCGATTCTTCCAATCTCCGAAAGCCGTCGGCATTGCCATACTTTCTCCCCAGCGCTCCATTCACCTAAAAACTTTTGTTATATTTTTCATTAATTTAATTAATGTTAAAATGGTACCTAAATGTGCATCATCACACACACAATTTACTATTTAAATTCAGAACTTATATTTAGAAGATGTCACAATGAGAAGTCTAATGAATTTATCCAATTCAGCAGCAGAGACAGATAAATGTAATAAAATTAGGGAGCCAAACTGGATTTAACTAAAAATATTTTTTTTATTACATTAATTTGAGTCTTTTTAATAATTATAATAATTATTTTGAGCCAGACAAATTAAATAATTTGTTGCCCAAAATATGAGAGAAATAAAACATCTGTAATTCACACAAATAAATAGATGCTCTTATAACACAAACATTAAAAACACAGATGTAAAATGTAGATCTTAAAATACAAATGGCTGCGAAGGAATGCCGTAAATTGAATTCTAATTATACAAATGATCTTTTAATTGTTGTGACACGAGCGCAGACGCTGATTAAGTGTTCACGCGAGGCTGTCTGTGAAAACAGGCACCGAACACAGAATCCCACCGCGGCTTAATTCAAGTTGAGAGCCTAAAACAGGTCCAATCTAGGTGAGGAGGAGAGAAGGGAAGAGAGAGACGAGAGGGAGCAGAGCAGGCAGCGCTGTGGCCCAGCGTGATCACATCAGCGCTAGTATCAAATTAACTCTCTGACTTTGAAACTTATTGATCTGCTATTAAGACACTAGTGAACTTGATGAAGTGAGTGCTGTAGGTGACTCTGAGACTTCAAAGTCTCACACCAGCCACATAAAACAAGCCACTTTGATCCCCGCTCCGCTCCTCGGATCTGGAGAGGGGGCTTCACAGGAACCCCCCAATTCTACTCTCCTCTCTTCTCCCACTCACCCCGGGCCCGGGCTCCAGCTCTCTCTTTCCCTTTTCTCCACGTCTGCTGATGCCCCAAGAACCGGCAAAAGCGCCGGTGCCACACAATGTTCAATCGCGCCACAGAACAGTCAGCAAGTTGAGAGCACAGTAGTGTACAGTGGTGCAGACAGATCTCCTTTCTGATTCACCCAGAAATAATAAACCAACACTCACACAGAAAATGCAATATGATGTCAAAACAACTACTAGAATAAGGCGGCCATCTAAGCGCATTCGCATTAAAATTCAGTGTCGATAAGAAGGGGATTCTTCATGCCAAATACGGCATGTAATAAGGTCGGCGATGAGAGAGACAATGCAGAGTGGGAGATAGCAGTACTATTGTGTGGTGAATACATCCCCCTCTTTGCTTAAGGCAAGTCTTCCCACTACATTAAATACTGTGTGCTGCCAATCACACCTGCCTTTTTTTCACTTTGTGCCACTGGGTGGAGGTAGTAGTTAATGTTTTCAACATGCAGCGTATCACTATAATATACTGAAGCAGACACAAATCACAAGCCGGCCCACAGAATTCTTCTCCCCTCTACCAGCTCAAACCACTATGGGACAAATTTAAAAAAGAAAACAAGAAAATAAACAACAAAAAAAATCTATGTTTTCCTGCTCACTTTGCATCGAGGCAGCCTGCAAGACTGAAACTAAATCTCAGGTTTACCCTCCACTGAGCTGCTAACTTAGCAGGACTGAGTAAAATAAATATTAACGGCTAAATTAATCATCGGCAGGACAGTGTTTGCGCTCAGGCTCCAGTGCTCACAGGCGGGGTGTGTGTGTGTGTGTGTATATGTGTGTGTGTTTGTGTGCAAGTGTGTCTGCACTTGGAGTGCCGGTGCTAAGCTGCGTCTGTTTAATTAAGAGGGGTAAAACAGATGACAAATGCGAGACAGTTAAACATTTAATGTGTGCTTATCTCCCCCCTCATTTATTTAGTTGGGAGAGATTCAGAGTGGGTGGCGTTCAAGAGTGATGCGCCGGCGAAAAAACGCTGGTGGAATTAGAACGCAGCCCCGTGTGCCGTGACAAGTCAGCACGCAACACACAGCCATTCCCTGACAATTGTTTTGACATTTTGCAACTTAATTCTGTTTGATGAGAAAGAAAGGGATTACGTGATAAATCAAATAAACACAAATGCGGATTCTGCCACACAGCTGTTTGTGAAAAGCGGAAAAATAAATAAATAAATGAGTCGCGACGTAAATGACACAGTGTCACTTAATTATGGATATAGTATTTACGGCAGCCTTGCCTAAATTATCAAAATAAACCATGCAATTAAAAATGCAATTGTATCAAAGGTCTAGTTTCTCCTTCATTTCACCTGACAAAGATTTAATTTTTTTTTCTTCTTCTGGATGATCCCCATTGTGTATCTGGTGCTGATGCACATTGCCTAGAGTCAATGTCAAATCCCAGCTCCAATAGTCCCGCAAAAAATACAGAACGAACAGTGCCCGCGGCACACACATCCCTTTACTCAACCCACTTGCAATATCTCATCCAAAGTTATCGCTTCCAATGTGACAATGTTAAAATGAAAAACAAAAAAAAAAAATATATCTTATATATAATATATTTATATATAGGGAGAGAGGGAGAGAAAGAAAGATAAAAAATGGGTGGCAGTGGCGGTGGCGGCGGTGGGGGTATGGATGGGGGAAAGAGGAGCTAAAAAAGCGAAAAGAGGGAGAGGGAGAAAAAGAAGAAAAGGAGGAGGAGGAGGTGGAGGAGGAAAAAAAGCCCTGTGCCACGAGCATATATAAGAGAAACCTTCACCAATTAGTGGGGAGAAACGGGAGAGGGAGCTGCCGCGGCGTCGGCACTCAAAGAGCCAGGCCTCGCGGCGAAGCTGTCATGTCGGCAGGATTGATCAACAGGCCTGCTATTTCTAATGGCATGTTGTCATGAAGCTGCAGCCATGGGGAGCCACCTGCCTCAGTCCTCGCACAGCACTCTGTGTGTGTGTGTGTGTGTGTGTGTGTGTAGCGTATGTGCGCGAGTGTGTTTGTGTGCATGAAAGATGGGGTTGGGGGTACTGCAGCAGCCATACCTATTCTGTGCCCATATATCTTTTACTAACAATTTAAAAACAGCCTGGAATCCTCCTCCCACTCTCTGGCAGTCTACCTTGCCGATCCCTGAAGGTGGAAGAAATGTGCCAACCTGGATTGTTCTTTATTCTCACACAGCAGAGCCAAGCTATTGTAAAATCCAACACAATGGATACAAAATGTATACTGTGTTGTGTGGAGGGGAAATGTAAATGAAAGCAAACGGTTGTGGTTGTTTCAGAATAATAATAATAATAATTCAGAGCAAACACAAATGATTTATTCTTTTTAATCAATTTCACTTCCTTCACGGGGAATGTTTGCACTGAATTAATTCCTCAATCGCACTGTATGAAACAGTGCATTACATGGATAAAGCTATCCCGAGTTATCATCTGAAAGGCATTGCATTTGATTATAGCCCTTCCCTTTTTATAAAAAAAGAAGAAAAAAAAAGCCGTCAAATAATCAGCAGACAATAGAAACTCGCCTGCAAAATGCCATCGCAGGGAAAGCACAATCAAAAACAAGAAAATTGCTTTATATGTGAAAAAAAAAAAGAAAAAACCTGTCACGTTATCCTCGTTTTCCAGTAATACGGCGACAGAAAACTGCTTCGGCCTCGGCGGCCAAACAAGCCCGGCCTCGCAAACAATAAAAAGTCAAATAAAAGTTACAGAACTTGAGAGTTCAAGGTACCGCGGGCTACTTGGAGTGCGTGTCACGTACAGTTAACCTTTTTATCGGGCATGCCTGTGGTCTCATCAGTCGATGAAATTCTTTGCCCGCGGCGGTGGCTTAGCCGAGGGACACGGACCAATAGAAATATATTTCATTGTGTTAGCATTTCAAATGGCGAGTGGAGGGTGGAGAGGAGGGCATTTGGAGGGGCGGTGGGGGAAGAAGCTCTAACCGATCGTTGCCAGCGGAATTAATTGCCTATTCTGAGAATAATGTCCCTTATCCACGATCCTCGGAGGGCCGAACGCTAGCAGAGGCCACTTTATTTTTTCTTTCTTTTTTTTTTTTTTTTTTGTTTGGTGTCTTCAAAAAGAAGAGCGCTTAGGGGTACTGGCCGTATTAGGGGTTTAGCTCAGTCCCCTTTAGGCCAGGAAAAATAATCAGAAGCACTGAACCAAACTCAACTAATCCTTACCCCAATTAAAAACGCAGAACCCATTACACTTCACGTTAATGTGGGCTGACAAATACACACTTTAAAATGATACATTGATTTTAAAAATTGGCAAATTCTGACTAATAATTTGATTATTTGATTATATTATGAGAAAGAACATGAGAAGCAAAGAGGTTTTGTTTGGCTTTCAGCCAGCGCCCGATAAATGGCTCAAGATGGAGCGACCCCGGTGGTGCTTCTATCCTTTTATTTCAGGGGATTTAAGTTCAGGCTCTGTTACACATTGGCCAAGCATATGCAATGACCCTAACTGATATTGGTGCATCTTTTAGCCACATCTTAATCTAACCTTTGTAAAGCTCTGTGGCTTTTCAGACTCAAAACAGCATTAAGAACGAGCATTGTTTGGAGCGAGGAAGGAGGCAGCCCTGGGAGACGACTCCGCCGAAAAGCTGGGACCGGGCCGGGGCAGGAGCCCTCTGGAAAAACAGCTGCTTATGCACTCCAATCAGTGGGAAAACAAAACCCAAACCCAACTGCTAAGACGGGAGGAAAAAAAAACTGGGATTTCTTTTTTTTTTTAGGCGGAGGGGGCGTCCCAAATGCTCCATCCCTCCATATCGACCTCTACGGGCCCATTCGTGCTAGGTGTCGATTTCATCCCTCGGCAGATGGACGGGCGAATTCGCAGCAGTCCCCATTACACGCCTCTCCTTCGCTCATTGTGAATTCAGTCAACGAAGTCAATCTTATTAACTTCCGCGCCGGTTCACACATGACATTTTCTTCAATTTTCTCGCCGACATCAAAAACATCAATTAGCAGCTCGAAAATGGGAAGGAGCGAATGACAGAGTCCGATAACGCCGACTTATTTGAAGCCGAGGGTAAATCTATTCTCCAGTTTTGAATGTGTTCATTACAATTGCATTTTCAAAGAAGACCTCCAAATAGCAAAGAAATTAAATTTATCTCCTAGAAATGTCCAGAAATTGTTTTTTCCCCCTCTTTCTTTTCTTTCTTTCTTTTTTTTTAATCCTGTGTCTATCTCTCAGCCTCAGTGGGTGACACAAAGCATTGTGGCGCTGCATTTTCTTTTTCTCATTAGAACAGATCACAACTCCCACAGAAGTTGAAACCCTATACTGTAACCTCTGGAGCAACCCGTAAAAATCATTTTAAAAGGAGTCCGACATTTCTTTAGGAAGAAAAGGAGGCGATAAAGTGACCTACAGTTTTAACAAAAATACTACGACGACAATGATAAATGCAGTATCTATTCTTACCCAACGAGGGGAGCTATTTTTAAAAAAAAAAAAAAAATATTTTTACCATTCATCAATCTTTAAAACCAATCTTACACATAAACATCATTAATTTACAGACGCAATGAAATGCTTGAAATTCATTATTATATTTTGTTTGCATTGATATGATAAACACATTTTTGTAATTTATATCATATAAATTCAGGACAATTTAAAGGTTAATTTAAAAAAATATGTCAATATAAACTGATTTTTACTGACAAATCCTGTATTGTCTATATATAAATGAATTTCAGACTGCATCCTTTAAAGAAATAAATATATCAAAATGCATTTCTAATATTGTGTACACAATTTACAACCCTTTTTTAAATAGTTTTATATGTATTTTGCTTCACAGATTAGATGTTGCTCTGTTAAATTTTTTTTAAAAAAAAAACATCACATCTGCTCAAAAACCCAACTTCCATCTAAACTACCATTTTATCCACAGCCTCATTGATCATTTCCTGCTGCTCCACATCACCGTTACATCAAAATGTGAAATACAAACCTACACATTAATGAAGCTCTCTCATGGCTCAACTCTTCTGCCTCCCATCACTGACGAACGTGTAACTCAATAAACCTCGGCCAGTAACCTTTAAGTAAAAGGCTATTTTTTGCCGATATCCAAACATTGTCAGACGGCCTCCTCATGCTTGAGTTACATCTCCGAGGGAGTGAACAAAAGCAACTTTAGTGGCTGTGGAAAGACACTCGTAATGCGAGTTAGGGAGTGGGGTGGGGGGTCGCTCGCACACGGAGCCGTGCGGATCACGTTCCTCCGGCCCATTGATTTCTGATCTTTTGACATTATTTAGTTGCTTTTTATTTTCTTGCCCGTCTTTTATTCCATGTCACAAAAGACAGAAATGTCCAAACAAGTGATGTTGGGAATATCTACTATCTGTCAAAAGAGCAGGCTTTTCCCGGCATTAAAGCGGCCAAATGCTCTGACGCAGTGCCGAGAATCGGCGGGATGAAAATATCACTCTTTATAATGGAGGCTAATCAGATTTCGGATGCTGTTTGCCTTCTAGCTAAAGGGAGATGGAAACACGTGGAGCAATAAGGCTGTAACCAATACACTCCCAGTTCATCGCCATCCTGACCTCAAGACAAAAGGCCTCTGCTTTTTCTCATATCTAATCTGCTTTATATATACAGCCAAAAAAATATGTCAGACAGTCAAAATCTAAATTAATTCTAGATGTAATTTTTACCCTAATTTCTGCTTCACATAGACATGGCTGAGGGGACATAGCGGGCATGCTAAATACAGAGGAAGACTTAGAGATGCATCTGTAATACGGCTGTCGGCTGAATGTTGAACACACAGTACTGATCAGTTCCATTAAGCAGGGATTTGATCATCTCCCCCGTGCGCTTTCACAGCCCGGCTCCAGATTAGATCACTGTGAAAATGGTCAAATGGTGGTGTTTATCTCACTGTAATTATTTTGATGCGGATGACAGAGATTGCTTGTTTGCATGTGGCTTGACGAGTGTGCACGATGCGAGCCAAGACATGCACTCGCGAAAGGCGCACGCAGACACACGCAGACACACGCACGCTGGCATGGAAAGAGCTGAATGGTTTCCTCTCAGTGCCATTAACCCATTAGATAGTTTCAACAAAGGCCTGGAAATAATGTTTTATGTGCAGAAGGGAAAAAAAAAAAAAGTCCGAGCACGGTTGCACATGCAATTACAGCACCATAATCCTAAGTTATGACTAATATTAATGTTCTTGGTGGGTGACACAAATGGACTTTCAATGAGATTGAAAGAGAAAACCCCAGGCAACAATGGAGCGTGTTGAGTTAAGCTTACAAATGCAAGCAAAGCAGGAAAACACCACAAACACACACACACACATCTTATCTTTTGCTACTTTGGTGGTAAAAATAACAACATTTAGCTCTGCCTCTTTGTTCAAATTCCAGGGCAGGCTGAGAAGAGGAAAATTTGGAATCAGTGATGACGTCAGGTGTGGTGTAGTCGTTGCTTTTTGCAGAACAAGTAGGCACTAAGTGAGCCATGGGTGTAGATTTAGGGGGCGGGCGCAGGGTACACGTCCCCCTCAATATTTAGAACATCTGTGCCCTTCAATAAAAGCATGACAGTAATAAAGGACAAGCTAACTCCATAAATTGGTGATAAAAATTCACCAGAATGCAGGAAATTAAGTATTTGATGCCCTGTTTCACATGTGTCCCCCCGAAACCTTCGCCCTTGAAATGATCTGACTTCCATTGTGTGATGGATTCTGTCTTTCCAGCTGCTGCTGCTCTCAGGATGCCCCTCAACCATGTGGTGACCTTGAGTGAAACTATCTTAATCCTGAGGGGCAACTTTCTAACAACCAACGCACACTGTTGCCCTTCCGGAGCCGATAACATATTCAGAGTTATATGAGATCATCTATGTGATGGATCCGTCCCCCTGTTCTTAATAATCACCTCTATTTTCACTTCACTCGAGTTAGGCTGTGTCACTAGATTACTGGCCCTTCGTATCTACCTTTCCAATTACTTTTAAGAGTTTTGGATGGACAAATTTGTGCTTTCATGTCCCGTGTTAGCGGATGAGTCGCTGCTTCTGGCCATGAAAGGAGAGTTTTTAATGAGCTGAGGTGAGGTTAATTGGTTCGCTAAGATCCTCTGAGTCATGTGCCTCTATATGAAATTAAGTCCATTTCCTGGAGTTTCCCCTGGACGTATTTAATAACAAACACTTCAGCCCAATTTTCATTTCCCACAGAGAGGGGGAGATACAGGGAACGGGTGGTGGAGGTGGAGAGGGGGGAGTTTGGTTGTTTGTGCTTGTTTCGCTCGCCTTCGCCGCCCCTACGCTGTAAATGCTATCTGTGTTTCTTCAAAGACCAATGGTGTAATGTCAGCTCCAATTCACAATAAGTGTGAATGTCCTGTTGCTTATGACTGCACATACAGCAGTGGTTTCCACAGATACCTGGAAGCCAATTACCAGCCAAATACTTTTCTGAGGTTTGTTTGTAAAAAAAATCTGAAATCCCATGAAGCCGGATACTATTATGTTACTGTGGCTGCACATCTTATGTAACGACATAAACTTTACATTTGATTTAAATGTCTTTTAACTGAGCTGCAAAGTCAGAATGCAAGAAGACCTATATAGAATCAAAGCATTGTCTCTTATGGGGAGGACATCACCCTAAACTGTGGATCAGCTTCTCTGCACATCAGCTGCTGAGTACTGTGGCTCAGAAAAGTAGTCCCTCGAATATTTTGTCTGTATACATAAAGGTAACACGTCCAGGACACACACCACCCTCTAAATTTGGGTCCCTTTGTGACACAAGCAGATCCAAACTGCCTGTTTTTTCTTTAAATGCTTACACTATAGTGCAGGGCTGCAATAACTAATCAATTAAACTTGATTACAGAAATAGCTGGCTATGAATTTCATAATCTATTAGTGGAGTTTATGATGTATTGCATTCGCTGTGGCAACATCTCCTAAGGTAGGCTTGCAGTAAGCAAGCCAATGCTGTGCCTTGAGTAGCTGACGTGATGAATTACAGAAAATGATTTGTTTTCTTTGCCTGTGGAGTGAGCAAATGTAGCCGAGCCCCTGATAAACTATTTATAAGCTTTTAAAATTGCTTTATTGGCTACATTTATTTGCTATTTAAAGCATTTAAAATAGCTACTTTAAGTGTTTAAGCTAGCTAGTATAGCTATTAAGGCTGTTTTAAAGCATTTAAAATAGCTCATATAGCTAATGGGGCAATTTGAAGTGCATAAAAATAGTTATTTTACATGCTTTTAAAATAGCTTTCTTAGCTATATTTATCAGCCATTTTAAAACATTTAAGTTTTTACAGCATTTAAAAAAGCTAATATAGCTAATGAGGCTATTTTAAATGCGCTAAAATATCTATTTCAAACACTTAAATAGCTATTATGCTTTATGCTTTAAAATGGCTGATAAATACAGCTAAGAAAACTGTTTTAAAGCATTTAAAATAACTATTTTTTAACACTTTGATATAGCTGTTTCAAATGCTATATAATTAGCTTTGTTAGCTATTTTAAAGCATTTTTTTTTTAAAACGTAAGGAGGGGTCAGCTACATTGATCACTCACAAAACGAAGAGAAAATATACGGAAGATTACCTTTGTTTCTAAATAAAGTTGTAACCGTGGGTCTGTCCGCAAGAACAGACACGAAACTGCTGCAGATTAAGCTAATGCTAATTAGCTGAAATTAGGTTGGATAGACGCTGTATTTTACATTGGAATATTTCATGCCAGTAGTCAGAGACAGTCTCATGTGAATCTTCTATTTTCACAACAGAAACTTTAACAATTTCTAATCAAAAATATGTCAATTTATTTAATTTTTCATTTGTTATTGTTGTGGCCTTGTCTGTAGTTATCAACTTTTATTGCAGCATACATTTGATTCTTGCTTTATTTGCTTGCTTGAAAGAGCATTGTACAAGAGATGAGGAATACGATTTTTTTTTTTTTTTAATAAAATGCTGGAAATTGTCAAATTCAACTTTTTTCTTTATCCCAATAATAATCCATTAATCAAAGTTAAAGTCGAGAAATTAATTAAATATCAAAACAGTTGTTAACTGTAGCCTTACTGTAGTACTGCAGGTTAGTTCCAAACATGATTGTGTGTATCTGTTCCTCATGGGACGATGAGATAGCACAAAGCTTTTGCCGTTGTTTTCATTTCTCCAACAATAAGGGTGAATTTGCAGCAGTCGCTCCGTCACTGCTGTTGAGTCAATGCAGTGGAACCGCTGCGTACACACCACGATACACTAATCCTCCGCAAATGACTGGGCCTTTCACTTGTTATTAGGAACTACATGATGTGAATCTGCCCAGACTAAAAGACCTTGTAATCAACACGGGTGCAAATGTGTTAAGTTCAGCGTCTCGTTAAGGGGGGGGGGGGGTTCAATGGTCCTGACAGTGTAATTACGGGTTGCCGCCACAATACAGCGGCCAGCGTACTCAACACTAATTCAATCCATCTTCATTTCCAAGAGCAACGCCCCTACCATTGATGGATAGTTATCATTAGAGAGTGACAAAGCACTGAAACAACTGAGGCGTGAGCGGCAGAGTGTGTACGTGTGTGTATGTGTGTGAGCGCTGGGTGTGAAGTCAAGGAGGTGTCCTCTCAGATACACACTATTGCCCCAGACAGCAGGATTATATATTACTACAGGGATGAATACGGAGAGATGGAATGGGGAAGGAACTTTGGGTCAGGGAGTTGGGTTTGCATCCTTCACACACACACACACACACACACACACAAATAAATATATAGAGTATGTGTACGTGTTCACATAAACGCACAAACAGCTTGGCTCACTGTGACCCCGACACACAGAGAGGCTATGGCTCGACTCACCAGCCTTTTATAGCATGCTGCTCAGACTGCTGACAGACAAACGCACACACACACCAACAGACACACACACACACTGATACACACACTCTTACAGGTCTGGGCACCGTCTGCAGCCAAACACTAAACCGCAGGCTGTGATTGAGGCCGACTGGTCTGCTCCTCTATATTTTCAGTCTATATATTCAGTCCACCCTGGGCTGTATATCTTAATTATGTGCTCTGCCTCTTTTCCTAAAAGAAGGGGTGACGGAGTCTGCTAGTCAGGCACTGAAGCAGCAGCAGGCCACTGAAATGAGGCCCTTCCAGTCTTTATGGGGCCTCCAGCTCAGCCACTGCATCATTACATGACTTTTAAGCTCTGGACAAAAACACAGTGGATGCCTCGTTCCCCGTGTCTTTCCTGGCATAACGTGCTCGCACGCCGCACACAACAGAAATCATCCTGTTTGTGGCGTTTTCCGTATCAAGCTGTACGCCTTCAAAACAAACCGAAAATCCAAAAACTTTTCGGGAAGACTAACAGGCTGTGAAAGGCTGTAATGAGTAAATAGCTCAAAGGGTAGAAGGGGGGAACAAATGGCCAGAAGAATTTTAGCACAGCGCTGTGCTCAATGTGATTATCTCCTTTTTCCTTGCGGGTCGCAGCTTTAGGGGTCACCGCCGCCTTATATTCCCTGCCTCACACACACACAATCACACACACACACACAGGTTAGGCTTTGCCATTTCAATGACTCAATCGCATCTGGAGCTCTCCATCGATTGTGCTCAGTGACCCAGCAAAGGCCCATGTGGCGAGCGCCTGCCCCACCTCTCTAAATTAGACCACGTTCGAACGGGAGCCAGCATCGCGGTCGCCCGTGTCCATCAACCAGGAGGTGGTGCTACTGGGATGCAGAGCACTGCTTCATCTTTTTGCTTACACCACTGAAAAGCAGACGGGGATTTGTTTGGTGAGGGTTTTTCATAATAGCGGGGATTTGAAAGGCTTCTCTGACACCCAGAGTTGTAGACACTTCCTCAAAGACACAGACGCACTCTGTTTTACTGTCGGTGTCGGTTTAGCAGCGGAGAGCGCACGGAGGTTCACAGTCAGGTGACGCTTCCTGCTTGAATGCATAAGATTCTCAGACTTGTGAGCTCTTGTTCAGTTGGCTCACTGCGAGGAATGAATGGCTTGCTACATCCCTCCAACCTCGGCGCACGTACACCCACGCAATTAAATTTGATGCTTACTCATGCACATTCCTAATGTGCTGCTACACACATTCTGTACATTTCTACAACAGCTTTGGCGATTTGTACACATACGTGCAGGCATGAGCTCGGCGGCCAATGTGCTGCCGTAGACTGGCTGGCCTGCTTGCAGACCCTGCAGTTTGTTTAGCAACACTCCTTTTGACGACGCCCGAAGGGTGCAATTAAGCCCAATTAGAGCCTGTCAGTTTTATTAAGAGGCACAGACTGGCCAGGCTCGGGGGCAGTGAGGGGTAGAGGAGGGAGGAGGAAGAGGAGAGGGAGGAGGAGAGTCTGCAGCAACGAGCTACTGCTACTCTTGAGAAACTAGGCAAGCACCACTGAGAGGAAACTGGTGTAAATATACTGAATGCCAACTAAACAGATACTAAACAGAAATGACAGCTGTGACAGACGAGCCCACAGACTAGTATTGGACTCAGAGACAAAGATTTGCTAAGGGCCTGATCAAGTCTTCATAACCAGGTCAGGCTCTGCAGGTAACCCCCGGTGCTCTCAGTTCAAATACGTAGAGATTACCTTTATGATGCAACATAAAAGCTACTTAAAAGTACAGTTTTGTGATCAGAGAACCTGAAGGGATCAATGGATGACAAAACCAACTCGTCTATAAATACTCACTGGCTACAGTGAATGCAGACATGTGTGGATGCAGATGTCACAAAGCATTTTCGGAAGGGGGATAGGGGGTGGTGGCTGTGTAGTTATGTGCCCTGATATATTAGTGTGGCTGTGAATAGAGCAATACAGCTGGCTTGGAACAAAAACCGCAGCATCTCTTTCATCAGTAAATCAAAAAAAAAAAAAAAAAAAAAAAAAAGGAACGCAAATGAATGTATCATTCCCTCACAATTCCTTTTCCGTCGACCCCTCAACAGAGATGTTTACAGATAGCTATCATTCCCCCTCTTTTTCACATTTGCGCTTGGACATGTTTCAAAAGACCGGGCCTTTTCATCTCCCCTCTCGCTGTGAGGAAATTTGCTCCTTAATGGCTTTCAAAACAGGAAGCGCAGACAATAAAAAAAAGGAGAAGTGAGAAAAACGCTTTCGCTCCCCAGTCCCCCCTTCAGTCGACGCATCCTTTGCGGAGCTGGAGTGCTGCAGCACGCTGCCGCTGTGCCAAGGTGCCAACTGTGCCAGTCACACTGACCTCCATCTGCAGGCAACTTGATACCATCTCTCCAACCGCCGCGCACTCCCACTGAATGGGTTCGCTCAGTCACAGTGAAGTCTGAATGCCATTCAAGGCTCAGGCTCGGAATTGTGTTTCGAGTTTGTGTGCTATTGTATTCTTTGTTCACAGCTGCTGTGTAAAAAAATCCTTTATCACTAAACTGAATGCTAAAATGGTTGTATTGGAGGAATGCATGCAGGAATACATTAGTGCCAATGTGCAAATCATTCCACTATCAGGCAAATTAGAGCTGATTTTTCACTAGTCTTTATCAATGACCCTCAGTAGAGTAAGGTTGAACTGCTACGGACCGGCTCTAATTACTACTTAGGAGGCTCTCCTGCCAAGTACTAGGCTTACTATTTTAATAGTATATGTAGGTGTCTGTTTACTCATGTTGTATTCATAATTCCGCCTCCTGCAGGGCATCCGTGTCCACTGAGTGCCCTTGAACATGCCATGAGTAGTCTTTCTGCGCCTCAACTAAAAAGAGACCTGAAAGACAGCTACACACGCTTCCGCACAGTTGGATAAAACAAACCTTAACCACACAACTCAACCTCACCAAAGAACTTGCTTTTTTCAAAAGATGTTCAGAAGAGTGTTTTTTCTCTCTCTCTCTCTCTCTCTCTCTCTCTCCTCGTCTTTGCTTTTTCTCTCCCTGGGTAAAACAAATGCATCATTTTTCAGTTAAAAAAAAAAAAAAAAACATCTTTACTCCCTCCTCTCCCTCCCATTGTGCCATTTCCGTGTATGGAAGTGTTCCCTCCCATTGATTTTTCTCCCAGCCAGGGCCCTACCCAACACGAGCCGCTTCCTTGCCGGTGTCATCTCCTTGTGCCTTTCTCCTTTTAACTGTGTTTTACTCTTGTGGCATAATGTACAACTGCCAAACCAGCGTTGGGGGAGGGGAGAGCAGGGGGGTTGCGTTGGGAGGAAAAACTGATACATGCACTTAAAAGTTTCGGCTATTGATTTCTTTTTGATGCAGATGGGGAAAAAAGAGAACTGTTCAAAGCTGCGGAGAGCCTTTTTGATCACCACTACAGTCGAGCCAGTTGGTAATGTTGTCGGTAGTAAAGCACGAGGATTGTGCGTTTGTCTGTACGTTACATTGCTTTGTTATGCATTGTGTTATGGCTCAGCCTCTGATTCCGCAGCGGTCAGGAGGCTTATTAAATGTAATGACCGACATGCACTCCGGTCAAGGCTTCCCCGGTGTGCTTGCATCGTTATTGTGCGTGACCGCCTGGAGAAAGTGTCAATTCTGATGGAGATGGTGAGAGTGAGCAGATTAGGCCTACAGCTCCGTCTCAGAGAAGACACTGCAAGCTTGTGAGAAAACACAAAGACGGGCAGGACTTCTCAAGGAGCTGCCAGGTTTAGAAAGCAAAGGAAAACTGTGCAGCACAATAAACGAGGGAACAGGTGAGGAGAAGATACGTCGGGAATATCCCTCACATCCATATGCTAAAGACAGGACACTGAAATCAAAGGCACCAGAGAGCCATGTGCAGAAATCCAGAGATGGAGGGGAGAGCTAGCAGGAGTATTTTCCAGCCACTGCAGCTCCTCATCCACAGCTCCAGCTCCCTGCTCTGCCGGCCCTCTGTGATGTGTGCCTGTGTCCACTGGGGGCTACAATTAGCCCATCAAACTCATTCCAGCCGGGAATCCACACCGCCTCTCCAATCCCCTTTTCTGGCTCTGCGAAGCCTGGGCTCCTCCAAAGAGACAGGCAACTTGTAAGACTAGGGGAGGTAGCCTTTGATGTGCCAGGTTCTGCCGAGGCCTCCCTTTTTGCTCATATCAAGGCTGAGGAGATATAACAATTAAAATGGCGGGAGAGGCAGGCTGACACCGCAGTATTCGCTCGTGCAGCTCGTGTGTGCACCCTGGACCTGGCCCTCGCGGGCAGGGGGTGCACCTCGGTATCAGAGCGGATCCCCAGCGACTGGTGAAGCAATGAGGAGTCACATACCAGTTGAGAGATGTTCTTTATGCCAGCTATAAATCTGTCATGTGGCTTCTGCTGGCATCTGATTGGCTGGCTCTGTTTCCGTCTGTGTCTGTCAGTTAAGAGATTTCTACCCTGTGGCAGCAGAGCAGCATTTCACAACATACTCTGGCCTGTGGCCCTGTGCTGACTTCAGCTTAAAATAATTCCTCTATAAATCAATTAGTCAATGAAAAACTGATCAACAGTTTTAATTATTAACTGTTTTAGTCATTCATAAAGCAAATATGCATTTTTTCGGACACTTCCACTGTGAAAATTAGCTGCCTTTTTGTTTTATATCTTATATTGTATACATTTGGGGTTTTTGGACATGACAGACAATTTAAGAATGCCACCTTGAGATTTGGGAACTTGTAATACCATTTTGTGCACCACAGCCTAATAGCACCACAGCAAGGATTTTAATAAATTTAAGTGTTGTATATTTCTGTTTTCTCTTCTTCAAAAACATGACAGTGGCTCCAAATGTATTATATTAAACATCCTAAGTCCACACATGTCATATTAAATACAGTGTTCCCCACACATTAACTTTACATGGGCAGACCGCTCAGGTATATTAACAGCCACCAAAGTGGTGACCCAATTTAACCTTTTTTTGTGTTTATCTTTTTATCCGAAGGAGAGAACGATATCATCCACTATCGATGAACAAGTGGACAATCTTCCCTCACACTACGCCTCCTGTACTGGTATGTTTCAAGCCTGTGAGAAACACTGAAATGTGCTATGTAAGTAAACCTGACCTACATCGAAGTGAGGATTTCAGAGCTATTTTTTTTCCTAAATGATATATCCAAGAATATACATTTTGATTCGTTGGACTTCAGAAATCTCCCCTGACCTCGCCTGCTTCTCAAGAGATCCCATGTTGTGTCCAGACTCCAAGCTGAACAAACTCTGGGCCAGTGGTTCAGACGGGCTGCTGCGTTGCGTTGTGTAAGACACAGCTCCACTTCTGTCTCTGCTCCAGTGGGGCTCGGTGGCAGACAGCCAGGTAATTACACAGCACTGACTACCAGCCCGAAGAGAAAGGCCCACCACACCACACACACATATACACACACATACACACAGAACCACTTATTTGTATGTGAGTATACAGATCACACAACCCCACCTGCACACACACGATATCGTTCCCCAAGTCTCTCCCCTCCACGCACACACACAAACACACACTCCCAGCCAAACACAAGGACGACATTATGTCAAGGAGGATTACAATGACTCCAACCTGACCCGGCTCCGCAGCTGCTTCGCCTCTGGCGTGAGTGTGCCTGAATTTACTGTTTGAGGTAAAAGACTGTCCACAGTTTAAACAGGTGTGTACTTATGCAGATGCGCAGCTCGAGCATGTGGTTTGCATTAGTTGCTGCAGCGAAGCCAGAGTGAGCTTTCGCTGGAGCAGGAGTCAGGCACAACATGTCATTTGGGGTTGGTGATCTATTTACTTGCAATTCCCTGAGTACAGGAAGTGGGTTATTCCTGAAAATTCCAAAAAAGGTAGTTGAATAAGACCCACTGAATTATTGCTGATGATGTCCTCCACAGAAATAGTAGGTGCAGTCTTTTCATATATGATTTTATATTAAGGTATCGTATATCAACCACAGAAAAAGGAATAAAATGTACCATTTGCCCAGGTTTCTACCTCTGTCGCATCACATTCAAGCACGTTCTATCAGCTCGCTTTGATTCATTTAATTTAGTCCTCATGCTTGAACTTGAAGGTGCACAAAGTCCCTCGTTTGACATCACTATAGCTCCTTTCACACATGCGTTCCAAACCTGAAATTATCCCGACATTACCCAGAGGAGCTGTATTTGAGAACGCAAATGTCTGAATCAGTTGGATCGGATATTAAACAGACTTTACCCTGCCAGCTCTGTAGTACAAAAGTCCACAAAATGTCCAATTGAGCACATGTGTGAATGGAGTAGGTAATTATCCAGAGAATCCACAGCGAGTGTGGGGTGTTGATGATGCTTCTATTACGCAGACGAAAGCAAACACACGCAGGTAAATAAGACGGGTCATCTACACAAAGATGGCGACAAAACTGACTACCTGGAAAGACAAAAAGATTTGGAAACTTTTGTTTGTGACATCCAAAGCCGATATCATCAGACAGAATATCAGATCACTTGGTTATTTATGACCAAATTATGATTCAGCTACATGACCCTGGTGTATTCCATGTCCTGTCCTGCCTTCTGCACACTCTACCCAGGCACCACCCTCACCTGAAATAAACAGAGTATATCCAGTAGGTGGACAATGTCCAATCTAATCTAGGACAATCTCCTGTCGTGTGCTACGTGTGTGAAAGTGAAGCTCTTCCATCTCTGGACACTGTCTTGAATTCATATGAGAAGTCTGCTTGTGTCTTAAAGCCCCCGCAACAGCTTAAGACATCCAAACACAATGATGCAGAACGGAGTCATGAGTAACTCTGCCACATAGTCTGCAGACTGAATGTCACTTCAAAAAGCAGATATTTCAAATTATCTTCAGGGTTGATTCCATCAGTTTTTGTTATTCTCCACTAATCCCACCAGGCTTACCACTTGCTTTGAGTTAGTAGACTGTAAAATAAAAACATCAAGGGTGCAATGATAATTCATTATGGTAACGTGATTATTTCCATTATCATGAGCACATTAACATTTCAAAACCTTCATATGAAGCTGTGAAGTGAATGAAATCTGTGGCTGGAATACAGCAACAACACTGGTTGGCCATTTTATTCTGACATTACAAAAGCACCAGAAAGTGAGTTGGCATAAAGGCAAGTAAACTGCACCGACGAAACAAAAAGGAAGTCATGCTTCAAGGAAGCAGGAGGTATTCTCTCTCCGCTTGTTGGTTATTCCGCACTTTATCCAAAGAAAGAATCTTGTTTTAAAAAAAACTGCAATGGATTCCAGTGAATGCCAGTGAGAATCAAGCGAGCTATTCATGCTGCCAGTTGATTTAGGCACGCCTCGCTACACACCAATCAGCCCGGCCCCGGCCCTCGCCAGCCACTCACTTGTCTGCCATTCCAACACAAGATGGAGACAGTGCCAAAAGTTCCAATTAAAATATCCATTTGTGATGTCTGTGCAGAAAAAAAAGAACAAAAAAAAAAAAAAACCAAGTACCAGGCTTTTTCGATAGCGTAGGAGAAAATACAACAAAAGCTGCCAAAATTCTGTGGACAAGCCACATACTTAAGAGTTTTCTGTCTACACAAACTAAATAAGTATGAAGAGTGTGTATGTAGGCAGAATGTGTGTGTGCGCGCGCGCCAGAGAGGGAGAGAGACAGACAGAGCGTGTGTGTGCATGGGAGTGGGAGCGTCTTGTTATGGAGGAACAGAGCATGTTGCAGATAAGAGGGCGACGCTGTTCAAAGAAAAAGGCAGGCCGGTAAAGTGCGCGCCGATTCGACATCATCGCCTTGCTGTCCCTTAATGAGCCTGGAGAGGAAGTCTGGTGTCCATAGAATCCGCTCCTGTCTCACTCCAATCACGCTGCCGGGCTTTTTATTCAAATCTCACACACAACTGTCACACAGCCAGTCTGGCCGTGCTGTTTATCTTACTCCAGGAGGATGTTAACAAGACAAATGAATGAATAAATACACAAATAATGCGTTTAGGTAATGTTAATAATGTATGAAATGGAAGCTGCTTTTTGACAGTAGCGCTGCACTAAGGATTCTTCCCAACTTTGGTGACAGGCTTGTTTATTCTTTTCCCAGCATGCAATTCTCTGCATCTTTTCGCAGGCGACGTCTGGCCAATGCTATATCACATCTCGCTGATGAGAAAAAGTGGTCTGACACATTAGTTTAGACTTCTCTCCGGTGAAAAACACCCCGTATACCGTCAGGATTGAGCCATCTCTGCCTTCATCCAAAACGTCTAGTATGATGATCCTCCTTAATCTCATGGAATCCAGGTCTCCTTTTCACCCCATCACACTTCGCTCCTGCTATTACATGACTGATTTCGGTGACGTTTTAACAGCCCGTTCAATTAGAGTACATTTTTTGGAGAGGCTGGATAAATAAATGCGTGTGCACACCTGCACAGGTATGCGAGAGCAGTCAAATCGCAGCATCACCTGCCTCAAAGAAGTGTCCCAAACTTCCAGGACTATTAGAAAAAACAAAACAAAAACAAAAAAAGCAGGAACAGAGGAAGGGAGGGGGGGACGCTCAAAGAAACTGACTGGGTAGGAAAATAAGTCTCACATCAAATTCCTTCCCTGGGCCGAGACAAAAGCAGGGCCTGGCACTCAGGCACCGTCGACTACACACACTTGGAAGACGGAGAAGAAAAAAAATAACAACACGCACATCAAAACCGGAGCCAAACAAATCCAAGAAAAGTTCAGATAGGTCTTCAGTGGAACTGCCAAGAGGAACAAAATCAAATAAATTGGGGGGTTAGTCTCGTTCAGGCTGGCCCGACAAACCTGAAAACACTGTTTAGAATATATGAGGAAGGTGACAGAGGACGATGCTAAATGACTCAGAAAGCAGATACCCAGTGTTTACCCTTGCAAACTCCAAAGAAAAGCCCCTCTCCTGTTATAACGCGGGCGGGAACAGAAAACTGAATTCAAGGCAGCTTAAGTGCTCTCTGGAATCACTCAGCATTCCACTGTCTTCAACACACACGCGCACACACACATCCACGGAGTTAAAATTTGACTGTGACAGTGTATTCATCCATAACTGTAAATTGTTCTTTGGGGAATTTGGCGGGGCCTCATATTCTCCCCCCTCCGATCCTTCCGCACTCTAGTCCCCAGTCTTCTCTCCCTGCCCAAAAAGCTGTCTCCATCACTCTCAATCACAAGCTGCTTGTACATATGGAGACAACAGGCAGTCACCATAGCAATTGTGGGATCGCTCAACGCTAAGTCATTACAAAACCAGTGAGATTCATGCAGTCGCGCAGTGATCTGGAGCTTGTAATTAAAGACATAGCGGTAAGTTGTTTGGTGCATCCCTAAAAACATGTTTTGTAGTTTGATTATTGATTGCTTTTATGATTATTGATTGCTTTGAGGTAGAGTAGGATGGTATACACTGTACTTACTGCCTTACTTAATTCGGCCTTTGTATTCCCTGAGGAACACTGACCATTGACAAAAGCCCTCCATCCTCCAGTTGTTGCCATGACAGTCTGGGGATTGCTTTTCTAATATCGACTGCTTTGAGGTAGGGTTGGACGATATGACGACATATACCATGCTACAGTAGAAATGAGTCCACTGGTGAAGATTTTGCAATATCGTTTCTATGGTGGGAGCTATTTGGGGCAGACTATGCCGCAAATCAGGGCTGGAGTCTCGCATGATCTCATGAATCAATCTGCGTCGCAAGGTAACAGGATTTCGGCAAACATGGAGGAGGAGAGTGAAGTTAAAAACACAGAAACCTGTAACACTTGAAATTATTGTTCTCAGGAACCTTCCATTTCGAGAGAATTCGAGTTTTACGGTATTGAGTTTTTGTTTCAAACCAAGTGTCGTCTCATGTGAGGTAGGGTTGGGTACCGTTCACATTTGAACCAGTGCCGGTACCTGGAATTCGGTACCAGTACCCAACGATACCTTTTTTCAGTACTTCACTCTTTCGGTATGAACAAAGAACGTAATTTTTGAACAAGCAGATGAGATCTCAGGTACCAAAAACTGGCACTGATTGATTTAACGGGAATCGGTAGTACCCACGTACTACGGTAGTACCCTTAAAAGTACTGAGTTTGATACCCAACTCTAATGTGAGGTAGTAATTTTTTGTTTGAATGGAAGTTCCAAATGTGATGAAGCACTGCATTGTAATTTTAAACCATTACATATACAGTGATAGAAAGTTTGGGCCATATTGCCCACTCATACGTTGAGGTGCATGTGGCACCTAGGAATAGATGAATCCTTGAACACTATTGTCTTAATTTATCTTAGCACTGCCCTTGTCGCCCACGAGATCTGGGTGTCAGCACTGGTAAAGCCCAGTATAAATATCTAAGCTTTGAGTGTTAAAGCCCAAATATTTATTTAAAAGCATTCCCAGTGCTAATGAATTTAGTCTTGCTCAGTGATTATAGGAAAACAGAAAATGTTGGAAGCATTTACAAAGATTGAGGCAAGGTCACTGGTGAAAGCGTGGCTGCCATGAGCTTCACTTCTGTCCCTGATATTGAACAGTGACTCAAACAAGACATCCCCTGCACTGCCTACAGACTAAAAGATCAGACAAACAGCCACCCCCCCAACTTCTCCTCCTCTACCACAGTTTTAAGTCTGGTTGTTGTAGTAAACTGACAGCTTCCTACACATACAGAAAGCCTGACTTTTCTTTGTTGTGATTGGTCGACTCAAATATACACACACACACAAAAAAGCGCGCTCCTCTAAAAAAGTGAAACTTTTCTCAACTTCAAAAAAGCTGTCAGCTTGAACGAGGCACAATATTGCAAACACACCCTCAGTTGTTACATATTTCCAGCTCCCCCCTTCTTTTTTATTTTTCGACTAAACAAAGGGCGGTGATTTCACGGTGCTCATGTACCTACAGTACATGCATGCTACAATACGCGTGTACCAGTGTCACAACACTCAAGAGGCAAAAACTACTCTAAATTCTGCAGGCCACCCCTGGGATATTCACTAAATCGCTTCACCCCGTTCTCAAAAGTTCACTTCCAAACTTCCTGGAAAAAGGAGCAGACATTTCTGAGGAATAACAAAGAGGGTTAGTGAGAGTAATAACATTGTGTTTAATCCCACACAATTCTGCCTCGTACCGGAGTGAGAACAGCAAGCCAAGGGGGACTTGCAGCGAAAACAAACCCGGCGCTCCTGCAGACGGATGTGTGTTAGCAACGCATAACAACAGAATCAAGTGTCAGGAGTTTATCTATAATAAATTAGCTAAAATATGCTTCATTGAGAGAAGCAGGACGAAGAATTTCAGCTGCGATAAGGTGGATGTTGAGGGAAAAAAAGTTGTCATGTATTAACGGTGTTCCTCAGCTGCCCCCTTCTTCTTTCTTTCTATATAGTTCCCCTCCTCTTTGTGGCTCGACTCAAACCTCAGCCCCTTCCATACTGCTGCTGGGGAAAAAAAAACGAGGTCACGGATCGCCTTACTCCAGCCTGCCTCCGTATGGTCACAACCCCCCTCCCCTCCTCTCCCCTCCTCTCCACACCTTCCCCTACCAGCACCTCTCACTCAAAACCTCATTCCATCACTGTGGCCAAATCCGCCTCATCCATTCTCCCTCCTCCTCCTCCCCCAGCTTCATTTCTTCCCTCCCCTCTCCTCCACTCCCACCCTTCCTGTGCCCTCAGCCCAGTGCTAATTGGTAAATCTGTTGAACCATGCCAGCCCCAACAATGAGGCACCTGGAGTTCTGTCAAAACAAGTTTCCCTGTGAAACGGCCTCCAGTGTTAATACAGTAGCGTAGGGGAGCTGCTGAGTCTGTTGTCGCTCACCAGGCCGGCCGCAGAACGGAGCCGGGCGATCGCGCTATCCAGGGAGATTTGTCAAAGATGAGTGCACTCGCCTGTCGGCTCTGTTAGGAGTGGTTCATCATAAATTAGATTATTTATCAATATCACTTCTGAACCTTGATCCCAGTTCTTTGTGCGAATGAACTCTGGACCAAATCCCACTTACAACATCTCTCTAAAAAGTTTTTTGTTTTTTTTTAAATCCTCTTGCTCAGTATCCGGCCTGCGAGTCACATCTCTGGGTTAAACGAGTTCATGTTGTTGTTGTATGCAAACACATGAAAGTTATAACCTGACCTGACCCAGCTCCGACTAGCTGTCATCTAAAACTCAAGTCACACCTTAGACACGGCGATACTACACATACGCTAGTGTAGACAAAGGTGTGTTTGTAAGACACACACACAAGCAGAAAGACAGGCACACCCAACAGTGATCCTGCCAGACCTTGTCAAACAAGTTCTAGCAAAGACGCTTGTATAAGAGAGGGAGGGGAGGCAGGCAGCAAGTTGACACGGTGAGAGGAATGTTTTTTTAAAATCCTAGTAGACTATACCAACATATTTATAGCTATTTGCACAATAAACCTTCCTTTTTTTTTTTTTTTTTTTTGGACTCGTGTTATTTACTGGCAACAAAGGCCCTGTGGCGTGTGCGAAATCAAAAAGCAATTGATTAGTCAAACAATTCAAGAAGGCAATCCACAGAGCCACGGTCGCCTCAGAGGAGATTAATAAGTCGTCCTCTGGGCTTCGTAATGCCAGCGTCTATCCAACTTCACACAGCCTGACTGAAGCAAACCAAAACAAGACTTACTGATGTCCTCAGCGTGTCAGCTCCACCATCACATCAAGACTAAGTTTACATTATGGATCCAACTTTCTTTAAAATCACAGGCTCGTATTGAAGGGGTTTTGTGTGATGAAAGTTGCAGGACAACGACACAGGAGTCTCTACTAATGCCACGGTCAGGTTAGGCCATCTAACAACAGTGTGTGCTATTGCTCTGTGTGTATCTCTGTCTTGCATTGGGACCCAGATGCTGTTAATAAAGACAGCAAAACAGCTTCTCGAAGCAATACAAACAAAACAGAAAGACTCCCTTCTCCTGCCGGCGGACTGTGGCCTAATTCAAACCAAATGCATCCACAGTGAAGCTAAAAAGGATGTTGTCATTACACCAGAACAATCCAGAAACTGAGGCCGGTTAGTCATAAGACAAATAAAGAAGGCAAACAGAATCCTTACAACACAGAAAAGAGTTAAAAGCCAAACAGAAGATAAAGTAAACACCTCTACTACCCTGTGAAGATGGACAGCCTCTGTTTGGTGTTTAAAATTTTAAGTAAGCACTTTTAAAACACCCAAAATATCCCATCCCATCACCTGGATTGACATTTGAGACAATCAGAAGCACACCAGCAACAAAGCAGCAGCACTGAATTACAGCACAAAGCACAACACAGCATGATTATCATCATCATCATCATCATCATCATCATCATCACCAGAATTTAGGTTATTCATTCATTATTTTTGTTTTTAAATCATCAGTGGTTAATTTGCGTGTGGAATCAGCCAAAAAAATCCAACAAGATATTTTTGGAATTCAAAGGTCTCTCACCAAATGAAATTGGTGAAGGCTCAGATCTGACTGTCCGGGGAATTCCCAGCAGAAGGGCCCCTGAAAGGCAAAGATGGACGTTCCCAAGTCACACAATTATATCAGCTCTCCATCTCTCCTCCGTGCTCTCTCTCTCTCTCTCTCTCTCACACACACACACACACACACACACATACATCTGTACACAATCCCAGCCGGCCAGGTTTTATGCAAAAGAAACGTGTTCTCCCTGGAAATAATGCATCCCCTGGCTTTTGAGTTATTTAAACTACTAGCTCGTCTCTGCTGGCTCAGCTTTCTCCTGGGTGCATGTTCGGCCCCGTTATTACTAATCTTACACAGATTGAACGGGAGAACACTGGCTCTGCTCTGGTTACACGGCTGTTGGTACTGGCTGGCTGGTTGTTAAAACAATATTTCGCTTTGGTAGAACATCCTCGGCACGCACACCTTCACACGGTCAGGAGGAGTCAGCTGGTCTGGGGATCCACTGTCAACACAAAGTTCTACATATTATGAGAGTGCCGAGGTCATGTTTTTCTCGATGTTAGAGCGGTATAAAGCAGGTGAATTACAAGTGTCATCACGATATGATATCGATTCTTTGGACAACAATTCGATATTCACTGATATCACAAAGCATTCCACAATTTGATTTAGATTCGATGATATAAGTCAATAAATATCCTAATTGTCTTTTTCTTGACAGATTATCCACTTGGCGTTAGGTCGCTAGCACTGTCTGGATGTTGAACATGCCATGGGAATTTCAAAATAAAGGTATATCTTAACCTTTTGAACTGTGCAATAGCAATGCCGCCAGTGCCTACATTGATATTTTTGCTTACTTTGATGTTTTACTCTTGGAGCATCTTCAAATGCTGCATATTCCTTTTAATTAATAATATTATTTAATTTTTTTTTTAAAACTGCCTTATTTTTCACAAACTTTTACAAAATAAACTCACAAAACATATTTATCCAAAAGATTTCTTACAGTATAAACATGAGCAGAGTACATCTTAACACTCCGTAAATTATTTGAACTATGTGCAGTGTTTAGTTTTTGAGATCTGCCCCATTTTATGAGCAGTATGCAAAGGCATTTTAATAGTTTTATCATTCATTCCACTCGCGCCAACATGTGTTTTTCATCGTGTTTTTTGCACTGCACATAACGTAACGTAATGACGTCATCACATGTGTATAACATGATGACACAGAGGACAGAAGCCTTGGCTTTCTGACGCAAAAATAATGAATGTTCTAGCTGTTATTGCTTTTACTTTAGATTGATATCGGATTATGGGAAGTACCGGCGCCATTGCACAGTCACTACGTTTGCACTCAGAGTTGGAAATCCACACCATCCACCAGACGAATGCCGGTGAAATATGCAAGTGGCTGCTACATTTGCTTCACTAACGAGCCAATAAAAAACTGTAATCCATAGAGTGGCTGGTAGATTTTGGAATCCATCAGCCACAGTGTTTGCACCTAACGTATGGTAACGTAACGTAACGTAACGATATGATGACGATGGACTTCTAATTTTAAAGGGTTATAGATGAAATTTGCATTAATAATAACGGAATATTGATCTCTGATTCAACATATCGATCCACATCGATGTATCGATAGTTAAAAGTACAATTATAAAGTAAATAAAAGTAAAGTATGCTGACTACGGGTCCCCAGAGCAGCCATGTCTGCTATTTTTATCCCTTCACTGTGTGCACTAAAATTGGAGTGGTGAACTGCCTAGTCTTACTAGCTGTTCAAACACAAGTTTCTTTCGAGGGGGAGGATGGATTCAGAGGTTAACCTGGCAGATTTGTACCTACTGCTCCTAGGAGCAAAAATTCAGATCTCGCATCTCTTTGAGAGATGTCAGGGGATGACAGAGGACAGGTAGAGGAAGAAAGAAGAAGAAAATAGGGAAAGGGAGTTATTGATTTCCTAAGGAAGAAAGGACATGCTAGTGGAAGCCTCAGAACATGCAGAGAAAAGCAACAGGGCCTTTAGTTTACTGAAGGGCTCCAGCACCTAAAAGCTACTGTGCAGGTCGCTTTCACTGCAGCAAGATCACTGGGTTCTATTTGTACTTGTGCTTGACCCTGGGGCCAGCTAGATAACTTTTCATAACAGCTAGACAGTGAGCACTGTGGTTACTGGTGAAACACACTCACTCACACACACACTTAGAGAAACAAATATGTATTTTTCTTTTAAATGTGCATGTCCAACATAGAGTCACACGTTCCCTGTGGTAGCTTACGTTCACAGGGGTTATTTATCGGTCAAATACCACAACGAGGAAAAGAGACGGCAACGGCCCTAGAGCTATTCACACACACAGAGAAACACACAGAGACAATACAAGAAGCTGCTGTTCACATTTCCTACAATAAAATGGTGCAAAGAAGAGGATCCTCGACGATATCCTTCGCACAGTCAACATACACAAATTCTGGTCAGTCAGTTAACATCATTATTTAACCTAACGGACCCTCTTAGCAATTTAATTAAGGGACCTTTAATTTAAAAGGTGTTCTGTTGAGTCCATAAAGTAGCGACGAGACTCTTCTGTCATTGTTGTGGTTTTGTTGCTGACTAAGCCAACACTGAGTGGATTGTCTGTGGAACAAGCCGCCGTCCAGACTGCCGGACAGATACAATGACTGAGGTGCTCTCATTTTCTTTGTCACTGTTCCCGGGGCCTGACGCAACGTCTCAGATTTTGGCCCGAGCCGATGATGTAAGCGTGACCATTCGAACAAACGTCTTGTCTGGAGAGACGGCGAGAGACAGCTGACAGACACAAAGGCCTGTATCTGAGGTCGGGATGGCGGGCCAAAAAGAACTGGGCGATACGGATAAAAGCTTCAATCACGGACGGTATATGTAAATCAAAATATCTATCGCAATGATATATCTTTTTTATCGTCACTGAGATGTCAACTTGCATGATAAACACATCACGAAGAACTGTGACATTGCACTCAGGGATTTTTTGAGTCAGCTGAAAGAGTGCAAGCGGAAAAATGCAATTTAAAATGTTACTATCACTTTTTTTATTGTTGCATTTTGTTTTTAGTTCAATGTTCAAAATAATTTCCTTTCTTTTTTTATTTCAACAAGCAATTTGTGGTATTTCAGCAGTATACTGAAAGCACAGAAAGGCAGTACTGAGTACACTTTAATATCTGTTTGTCATAAGTAATATTATAAACGTGATATTCAGGACTTTTGGACATCAGTTCATGATTCTGTCCAGAGAATTATTGGTCAGACAGTCCCCTTTTGCAACCATCTATTGGGGGACCCATCAGTCTTAAAAGATACAATTCCCTCTAGCTATATTGACCAGGTACGGACCACTATTATGCTGGGTAGGAGAATAAAAATACACTTGATATTCAACAACTTTATGGCATATATTCCTCATATTTTGCAGCTTTAAGATATATATATATATATATATATATAATACGTATATAATATAAATTAGGAGTGCCACCATCAAATCTCAAAGATCGAGGCAGATCAAGGCCTTTAACTTACCGGAATTGGCTATATTGAGCCATATGGAGGCCTAATTTATGTGCACTTGTTAAATTCCAGCTCTGTGTGAGTGTCTCTTGTGTTTTGCTGTCATCTATGGCGCACGGTGTTTCACCGCTGATGCAGAACACTGGAGAGCCAATGACAACACCATTCAGCACGGCATTGCAAGTGCAACAAAAGCCCCATGAGCAAACAGCCAAGAAGAGTCATTCATTAATGTAATCAGCACAGGAAACGTACAGACGACACTGAAATACAGGTTGTTCATTTAACTCAGGTGCGACTGAGCTGAAGCAACAAACACTGCAGGATGTTCTCTTAAAGGGAGAGAGCTAAATTTACTCAAGAGCGCCAGACTAGAGGCCAAAAAGACTAAAGAGAAGGTTGTTATTTTCTACTGTATTTCGGGAAAAAACCTTAAAGAACAGCTTGGATGCAAGCATTTCTTTTCTTAATGTATTGCAGAGCTATTCAATTGTCAAGCACATACATTGGATTGATTTTAATTACTTGGAAGCACTTTTAGTGTGCACCGAGTAGCTGTATCATCTAGAAAATTGGAAGCTTCAGATCCGTACTCGGTATCGGCAGATGCTCAGTATTGTGGCCTGGATCAGGGGTAGAAAACGTTGATGAGGATATCCTTAATATATTTAATGATACCGTAAACTTCCTGTTATTCAACTGAGAACTTATTTATAGACAGAGATTCCACGTGTCAGTTCTGTCAATCCTACATGCCAACAGTGACCACAACAATAAATAAATATGTGAGCTTTCTCTTGCAGCAAAGGTTAAGGGTGGACGGAGGAATTCGTGCACAGAAAGAAGACAAAAGCAGGGTAGAGGTTATTTGGAAAAAGGCTTGAAATGCAGAGGGAAAGAGCAGTTTAAGGTCGGCATAAGTCAGGATAGAGAAAGCCTTCTAGGTAAAGCCTGAGGACAGTGTGTGGGTGGCGCCTGCTGACCATGGGGTTGCTCATTAACAGCTGAGGAGGCCAGGCATCCCAGAGTCCTGGGCAATTGTTTGCCTTAGCCCAGGTGCACGGCCCATTCAGACCACAGGAAGCCCCCTTTATCCCCATTCCTCTAAAACGGACAGAGACGCGGTCAAGGAAGGTGAATGTGATCCCGGCTCTGTCTTTTTCTAACACCAACCTAGAGTAGCAGTCGCATGCCCGTCCAGTGCTTTGGCCCATTGTTGGGATCCACAGAGTCATTGTGGCGTGTCTTTTCTGAATGCCCGGCTAAGACGAGGTTCTGTTAAGTTTTTTTTTTCTCTCTTATAATATCAAAAACACGTCAGCTCTTTTCACACTGCCTCTTTCCAGTACACATTCTTCAGAGAAACAAGACTGAATGGGAATAAAATAAGCATGTTCAGTAGTTGTAAAGGCTGAGGTGGGAGGTCTTGCAGGCCATAAAAATGGCCAGATTCCATCACTTCCTCCACACTAATTACCATACACTTGGAGCAAGTGCCCTCCCTCTCTTCATCCCTGAGCCCATGCTTCACTACCTCTGACACACACACACTCGCACACAATAACACACAGCGAGGCGCAGTTGGGAAATGGTTAACACTCCAGCCGTCCCCTGCTGCCAGTGAAAGCCCACAAAACAATGGAGACATTGTTCGACCAGGGCTAGGCTCTAGACTCTAAGGCTGTGTGTGTGCGCGTGTGTATGTGTGTGTATGCACGTGAATGTCAGGAAAGAAGTTGGTGCGTGTGTGTATGCTCTTAACATTTGCATGTTTCTGCCCCAATTCCCAGAAATTAAGAAACTTGATTCAAAAACAGTGACTTGTGTTTACAATGCTTTCATATCGCAATCTGGAGGTTAGCTTAAAAAAAAAAGTTTGATCACACGACTTGTGAGATGAGACGGTTTAATAATGCTCAGCCAAATGATGTCATGACATCACCAACATCTGCCCAGGCTCCTGCTGAGTCCTTTACTGCACTATTGTTGATGCTACGAAGCAAAGACTGTATATAAAGATGGACGACATGACAGCTCCTCCATCCTTATAAGTTTGGTTTTAATTGGTTATTTGATGCTATTAAGACAGGGTTTGACGACATGATTGACAGCTGTGTGTGCCATTTGAGTGCCTGTGATCAATGGCGCCGCTCATGATTAATCTGACAGGTGTATGGGCGGGAACTTGACACGGTGAAGACCGCTACTGCACAGACTCTTGCCGTACATCTTTATATACAGTCACTGGTATCAACACACACACAAAACAATCTGGTATGTTATGTTGTGTTACTGGGTTAATGCAATAATAACAGTCTAAAAAAAAAAAACATACACACACCACTTCCTAAATTCGGCCACCAGTTTTTAAGCCACTTCCTGCTAAGTACCCACAAAGACTCTTCAAGTCCACAATGTCAAATTAAAACATCACAATAAAAGTCAAGTTGACAAAGCAAGGACTGTTTATGATCTTTCCCTCAGGAGCTGTGTGAGGCATAAAAATGTTTCTTGGAGTCTCTCCCTCAAAAAATACACATCAATAGGTGGATAAATATTGAATAACTTTCAGCCAATGGCATAAAAGTTCAGCGGCGGCAGGTTTTGAGGCTGCCTGCGGGGTGGTCAGGCACTTCAAAGGGTCCTGCGTGGCCCCCTTTGAGGGCATAGTAAACAGGGGCACACAGCGCGCCCTCAGAAAGACCAGCCTGCGTGAGGTCACTTCCTCTTTTCTCGGGCCGGTCCTCCAGCGTTCCGCCTCGGCTGAGCCTTCCAGCCAGAAAATGAGACCGTCTGTCTGCATCTCTGTCCCTGTCCATCTCCCTTCCATCCGTCTCTTCAGCCACAACTTTCTAATAGGCTTTATCTGCAGCCATCTGTATCTCTCCCTCCATCTCTCGCTGTCTTTCTGTTGTTGTTTCAACCGTCTCAGGGTCAGCTGTTATCTCGCCAGCCAATCCACGGCTTCTTATCACGGCCAATGCAGCCTGCTAGCGCTCCAGCCAGGGAGAGATCAAGGTGCCTGAGTGGTTCTTTGCATTTGTAAACAAAAAGAAACTACCGTTTACAGCCCGATTTATTGATAAGGGGATCACGTACGAGAACATGCCTACATCTTCTAGTTAAGGAAAAAGAAAGAAAGAAAGAAAGAAAGAAAAGAAGCTTGACTGATTGAGTGACACCAGCGGGAGTCCGTGTGGGGTTATCATTGGCATTCACGATGCTGTCCACAGTAATCTGTCTTTTCTATATGAACAGCCAGTATGATGCAAACCAGGGAAACATTCAATCACACTTCCTTCTCAGTCAGAGGTGGATGCTGGAGCGGGATGGCAGGAGCGGCAACTATACAAGCTGCGTTTCACATTCAATTTTATCACTTGGTGCTAACAGCGAGATGTGTGCCTATGCAGCAATGCTGCAATGCCTCTGATCTTACCAGCCTGTGTACTCTATCAAACAGATCACACCAGGGCCGGGCAATATGACCACAAATATTACAATATATTCTCTCATATTGATCAGTGTCAGTACTAATCACAATATCAGTTTAATGGTGCTCCCACTGCTCCCATTCTGCTATTGCTTCTGTCTCCTGTTTAGAACTAAAAGCCCGAAGAAAGAAAAGAAACCAGAGGGTTCATTAAAGTTTCAGATACTGAGTTATTTTATCATCAAATCCAACTGTCTATCTGACCCTGTGAAGACACCGTTAAAATTTGGACAAGTCTGTTAACTTTATTTTCTGTTGGGGCTAAAATTGCCATCTGAAGGCTGAAAGTCAGATCTCAATCACGAGCAAATCAAATCTGTTGTTTCTTCAGTGCTGAAATTCGAACAGAGACCCAATGATGGATTGCGTTATGTAGTATTTTTAATTGAGGTTGCAATTTACGATTAATTTAATTGGTGATTAATGTGTGGATTATTTTCTTGAGTGATCCATTAGTTGTTTGGTCTATAAAGTGTCAGAAAATGGTGAAAAACGTCCATCAGTGTTTCCCAAAGCAAAACATGACGTCCTCATATGTTTTGCTTTGTCCACAACCCAAAGATTTTTCAGTTTACTGTCACAGACGAGTAAAGAAACCAAAAAATATTCATATTTAAGAAGCTAAAATCAGAGAATTTTGACTTTTTTTTCTTAAAAAATTACTCAAAATGATTAATCTATTATCAGATTACTTGGTGACTAATTTAATGGTTGATAGCTAATTGATAAATCGTTACAGCTCTACTTTAACCAACATGTTTTTGTTTTTACATCATGCTAATCGATCACATGACGCGCACTTCTCTATTGTATTTTCATGTGGCTCAATAGGTGCAGTCATTCGACGTGTTGCTGTGAATGGATCTGCACTTCAGCGATGCAGAGGCTTATTTGTTTCCATCTGACTGGTTGTCCATCTTTGTTGTTTCAAGTTTGTTTTTGCCCCACAGCCAGTTTCTGTTTTGGCTTTGCCTGTTTGTTCCAAGCCTGTTAGTGTTGCATGCCTGACTGTTTGTATTACAACTGTCTGTGTACACTCTGAAATATTGATGCCTGAATTCATTTTGCCAAAAATAAAACCTCAAAGTGTTCTGCTGTAATTATTGATCATTTCAGCACCCGACTTAATCTGAATTAGAAAATATATCACAACAGAGATGTATGTAAAGTGACGTCAGGGGTGCATTCTCATAAGTTGGAGCCGATCCACTACACTTTACTGCTGTTCTCAAACCTCCTTTAAAAGGGAATCGTACAGCAGGAGTTTAGGTGGATGTGAGGTGGTAAGTATTTACAGCCATATGACTCATAGCAGGATAAAACCTCAAGTATTTACCTGCAGCTTTTGCTGCCTACAACCAGTTTAATGACTTCATAGGAGTTGGGACTCTTTTCTCAGCGTCTCCTAAAATAACAGAGTAAGAAGAGGCCCCTGAACTCTTTGGTATAAAAATAACATGAGCATCGCAGGGAGAGATAAGGAGGGCCTTAGCCGGGCTTGTTTTGTTCAGAATAACGCTGTCATCGCGAGCTCTTTGTCTTAAACACAACTTTTGACAAGGTTTCTGTTTCAAATAAACAGCCCTGTCGACTCCTGCTATTTTAAGACGTGCTTAACTTAAATGGGCAAAATACCAAGGAGGCCTCGGCTTGCCAACTTTTGAGTAACTGTTCGAGATGGTATTTATTACAGACCATAAAACTAACTGAACTGATCAAATGTCAAATGGGACTCGGAGGGACACTGTGTCTTGACGGTGTAATTTGTGTGATAAAAAAAATCATCGCTACCTTCTGTGTGAGCTCCAGAGCCGTGACGACTGCTAACCATGTTGCTGCACGGAGCACATAAACAAAAAAGGGTCAGCCGTGTATTATTAGCGCCGGCGCTGAACTATTACCATAGGAGATACTGTATTCATGAGCACACAAACTTGGAAGGCTTCTCCATCTAAAAAAATCGTTATGCATTTTTCAAATTTTTCATTTTCCTAACGATATGTAGAAGATGCACGGCTCCATAACAAAAAAAAGTAACAACTGTGCCAATAATGGCCCGGGGCACTCATGATCACCTCACTAATTCTGCTCAATCCCCACTCTCATTGATTTTCCTGGCTTGCTAACCCTGTGACCACATACGTACACCTCCCTATGTTCAACCTTTCCGCTGACCTCCTGAAAACTTTATGCCTTTAGCGAACTACCAAGTTCACATTCAACAGCTCATTCTAGAGCCGCTTGCCTCTTAGATATTGACATGCCTGGGGTGGATGCTCTGTTATGTGTATGTGCAGCGTATGCCCCTATGGCTGTCCAGCCAACTCTCCTGCCAGACTACTCCTCCAACTCCATGGATAGGGTAATCAATGTTGAAGGAACGCCCACACTTCCCTCAAAGACGGCAGCCCAGCATTAGCTCATTCTCGTGGAAAAAAAAAAAAAAAAGAAGTTGTCAACAATAAGAGCGGTTTTCCATAATCTTCCAGCTCAGTGCAAGGCTGGGCCGGGAGTTATCATTTTCTCTGGGATTACAGGCAGTGTGGCTGTCCAAAGAACAACTGCTGCACCTGCCACAGTGGCAGCCCCCGGTGCCACTCGCCTCCTGATCACTCACTAACAGACACAAACTCCACTTTCTGCGATCCACAACACGCTCATGGCACTTATAAAAAAAGTTTACACACAACTGACTGGGTGACGTGTTAGTGACTGTGATTAAATGCAAACAAATACGCATTTTTCCAATCAAAACATCCAACAGAGAGGAGGGCTGTAACACTGAGGACGTATTCAGGACAGATGAGAGGAGGAAAGCAGGGTTTGTTTGTCTCTCTGTCATGACTCAGGGAAGAAGAGCTGGTGAAGGAAGAAAAAAAGTACCGGGCGGAGTGTTACTTACAACGATGTGTGCCGGTGACGGGGACCTGGCATCTTTAAGTGCTTGTCTACTCTGAAGACCTCCTTGTTGAACATCTAGCAGGGGCCATTTCATCTGTAGGTACTGAATGGCAGAAAGGAAACAGAATGGAAAGAAAGAAAACAAAACATGTTAACAATGCAGAAACCAAAAAAGGACAAATTAAAAATAAGACAAAAAAAAAAAGGGAGACGACATTTCTTGACGGGTGTACGAGGGTGTGAGAACTCAAAAACATGGAAAAGCAAATAAAGATCTTAAGGCGGATGGTGGATGGGGTGAGGATGGCCTCAAGCATGCATCTGAGAGTCCAGCAGGGGTGCACACAGGAGCTGTGTAAACTGAATAACACATTTTTTTAGAGAATCATACAGCACAAAACTCTTCTTTAACTAGCCTTGCTCCCTCACAGTAAGCACTAAAACTATTTTCTTTTCTAAAGTAGCTGACGACTGACTTTGGATTTCATTAAGTCACCAGTTTGGAGTTGGGGGAGGGCAGAGGTTAAAGGTAGCACTGTACACAGCCCACGGCTTTCAGATGACCTAATGTCATAAATGTGACTGTTGTCAGACTTTTACTGGAGCCCATAAAGAGGTTAAAGCGTGGCGTCTCACCACACTCCTCTGGGGCTAAACCTCCTGACTGCTCCCATAAATGATTGACTTGGCCTCTATCAGAAGTCTCTCCCTCTTTCTCCCACACACACACACACACACACACACACACACACACACACACACAAGCACAGAACAACAGATAAGCAGAAACAAGGGTCATGAGAAACATCTGTCTGTGTTATAAACTGGGTGGAGTCCTTTTAATTTGATGACATGTGCTGTGTTGACTGTTTTCCTTAATCTAACTACCTTGTGCCTTCTACCTAAAATGAACAGGACTGAGCTGGTGTCCTCATCTTAATATATTTAAATCATAATAAAACAATTTACTGTCATTAAAGAACACGTTGTTTGCGCAGATTCACATTGAATCAAAACAGCAAATTCTCTGTAGATGTGTCAGCCTGGTGTTGACCTTGCTATAGCATGTGGTCCAGACTCTGCTTGTCAATGTCAAGGCCACCTAGTTTGAGGGAAAGGTCACAGCAGCTGTTTCAGCTCTTAAGTCCTTTGAAATGAGCGCTAAGGGATGAAGGGCCTAAAAAATGTGAACTCCTGAGTCAGCAGAAGTTCCATTACATTCAGATATTAGCCTCAGTGGCTACATAAGTGATGGCAGTTCTGGATTTGCATTCAATTTAAATGGGTTTAATCCAAGAAATACTAAATATAATACATACTAAGAAAAAAAGCCCAGTGTTTCCCATATAATTGTACCAGCCTGGCCAATAGGAACACCTCACCAGGCCAAAAAATCTTGATATTTTAGAACATCCATTCCAATCTATCCCCTATATTCATTCTCCAGCAGCATGAGTCCATGTGCAAGACAAGTGTCTGTGGTTAGTTCACATGTATGTGGTAATAGCAGGACACTCAAAGCTCTGTTATCTAACCTACAAAAGTCAGCTGTACAGGTGAAGTGAAGATTGCACAGTTGTCGGTACAAAAAGGTTGACATCACGCTAATGTGGTGACGGATTCAATGTTTTGCTCTTTTGCCCTCATTGTTCTCTGTGAGGTTCGCTGGAAATGATGTGATGTAGCCCCTGGTGCGTTTTATGAGACGCGAGCACAGTGCTGGACTCAAAAAATAGCCTTTTAAATGCTACATGGCTTGTCAGCAACCAGTAATAACTTTGGAGGCAATTTGGCCCCGTGTGCTCTGATTAATTTGGCATGCAGTTAACACACCAGTCATAATTTTGTTTTAATGAAAACTCAGCTCTTGGCATTTGCTCTTGGTGTTCTTCACCACTGTTTTGGAAAAAGAAAATAACAGGCGTAACGGGCAAACCAGCTTTAAAAGTGAAGTATTTTCTTATTAAAATGAGACCAGTGCGGCGGATCTTGAACGAATGGCAAGATAGGATCATGTGGCCTTTGGAATGATAAATATAAAGTAACTGACAGATATTTGAAGACACTTCCAAGAAACTACAAGTGTTACATTTGAGAAGGGAATTTGGTGTGGTGGCAGGTGGTAGAATGACCAGAGCAGTTAACCTAGGTGGAGCACTGAAGCGCTTACTGAGAAAGACAGTTTAAGGTTCACGTGCTCAAATGAAAAAGCCTAATTTTGGCAGTAAAATAGTTTGTCTCAAAAAAACCAAAGGAAAGAATAGGAACAACCATTGGTGCTGGCCAATTCCAAAAAGTGGGGACGCTACGTAGCATTCTGAATCATGCTGAATTTGATGCCTGTGACATGTTCCAAAAAGCTGGGACAGGGGCATGTTTACCCCTTTGTCACATCACCTTTTCTTTTAACAACACTCAGTAAGCATTTGGGAACTTAAGACATGAACTGTTGAAGAAATTGTAAGATTTAAAGACTGTCTGTGACAAAGAGTGGACCAAAATCTTATCTGAACACCGTGAGAGATCAGTTTCTCCAGACAGGAAGCGTGTTGAAACTAGCATTGCGAGCAAAAGCTTCTCCAAGTATTAAATAAATTCAAGTTAGTGTACTCAATGCTTTTTTTCCCTGTCATTCCACTTTAGTGCACATAATTTTTATGAATTGAAATGTCTGTCAGAGTAGTTTTATTGAGTCAATACCAATGTCCGGTCTCAATTTCATGTGAAAAGCTGCACTTGAAATATTGAAAAATAACTCTGACAAGCTGAATACTTATTTCCTCTGTTGTACATCAGAAAGGATTTGCAAATCATTGCATTTGGTTTTTAGCTTCCCAACATTTTTTAAATTGGGGTTGTACAAAAGTGGGTAAAAGGCCTGTTTTATAACCTTTGCTTCCCGTACTATCACAAAGGTAGAGTCATTTCGATGGGCATCCATATAAGCCGCAGCAAATATCCCCCTAAAAACAGTCTGACAGGTCAACTTGGACTTGGATCTGGACCTGTGATGCCATTTGCACATAAACCTTCGACATGATTGAGAAATCCAAACACTTTCCACCGCCTGATACCCACATTTGGAGACGCTATCTGAATCCTATTCGCTTGTATTTCTTGAGTGATTGAGATCATGTGCTTCTTTGCAATAATGATATAAAATCTAAGACAGTTCCTGCTATCCTGTTACACTTCATAATTATCTCACTATCACTATTGGCCAAAATCCCAGAATCACATTTTGGCACTTGGTGACATAAAGTCAGCTGTTTTATAAATGATACCATCAGTGATTATTCTACACAATCTATGAAGCGCAGAGGAAACTAAGCTATGTCTCTCTGGTAGCAGTTGTATAGTGATGCAGGTACATTAGATTCAATTTCTTTGTGTTGCCATCCAGCAAGGGTGACGGCTAGTTTGTATGCATGTCTGAGGCTGTGTGTGTGCGTATGTGTGTGTGTCAGAGCTGGTCAGAGAGGGAGTGTGTCGCGACCCTTCCTGAGACTGTGTCTAAATCAGTGGTAATTAGCGAAGAGTTCACTGTGGGGTGCCTGCCAGTGGTAGACGCTGGAGGGAGTTATTGACTCCATGTCCTCGGTTACAGCCCATGCAAGGGAAAAAACTGTTTGCTGCCTGGTCTTTCTCCACCACTACCACTCATTTATGACCCCGGGAAGGTTTTTATTGCTAAAAAACTGGGTTTGTTTATGCTTGTTTGTATGTCCTGAGAGTGGAAAAAGGAAAGGTTGTAAAAACTCCAGAGTTGAGGTCTTGTGGGTTTTTATGGACCCCCCACACTGGGTATTAATTGCCATGAAGGGGAGAGAGGGGGAGAAGAGGGGGGGTGGACAGGGTGGTGTTGTAACAGTAAAAGAGGAGGAAGAGAGTGACGGGGCTGCTGTCATCTATGAGGTAATTCAAGACAGTGTCCATTGGTGCCAGGGGGGCTAGAAGACGGGGGGAACTGTGAATCCAGTCATGGGAAAGTCCTGCCATCGCGTGTGCACACATGCTCCCACATGCAAATATTCAAACGCAGCTGCAGCCGGAGAAGGGGTCGAGCGAGAGGACATACTGAGTAGGTGGGTAAGGAGCGTGAAGGTGACACCCCCCGAGTGTGGCGGCGGGGTAGAGAGACACTGGAAGACAACAGAGAGAGGGAGGGTGCCGCAGCGCATGCCCTGACAAGTGGCTCCACTTCAGCCCTGCTATTGCAAATGTTCTCACACACTAATCTCTCCTGCAGGTTTTACAAGCATGCCAAGGAAAACGGAGCCCTGGCAAGCACCGGGCTTTCCGACCACCCCCTTCTTGGCCTCCTTCCTCTTCCTCCGCCCGCCCGCCTGCCCTGCTAACCGACGCACCGCCTGGGCTTGAGTAGGCCATGACCTCTGACCCCTCTCTGCTGCTCCAAGCCCCTCCCTGTTCCCCACTCTGCGACCTGAAAACTCTCCCACTATGAGGGGGGCCCCCCGGGTAACTCAAGAGCCATTCCAATGTGACAAATTGCTCCGGAGTTCTAGGATAACTCTCTCCTCTCCTCTGTCTCTCTTCCTGCCCCCCTCCACCCCCATCCCTCCCACACACACAAACACTAACACGACCCCTTGACAGACCCACCCCCCCCCCCCACCCTGTAAGAGCCACCCAGTGGCTGTGCTTCGGGTTGTGCAGCAGACGGCTTCTCCTTCTCCCCTCTCCCTTTCAGTCTCCCCTCTTCTCTCTTCCCCTGCCCCGCGCCCCTCCTCGCCTGGCCAGCCTCACAATGGGAGCTGAATGACTCAATTGTCTCTGATGAAGTGAAAGACAAGGGAGTCCTCTAAATCCTTACAGAGGGATGAACTCACTCTCACTGTTCCGATTTGCCTGTCCTCTACTGCTTTCCCAAGCACAAGGAGGGGGCTGCTGGGAGGTGTTTACAGGGGCTATGACTAATGATTATTTTCATTATTGATTATTGTGTCTGTTCTTTTTTCAATTAACTGTTAACTTCTGTAAAATCAGCCAGACAGTGTGCCTGTTCCCAGACCCCAGGGTCCCAAGGTGATGTCTTCAAAATGATTTTCTTGTCTAACCAACTGTCAAAACCAAAATACATCCTCACAATAAAAGAAGCCAGAACTAGGGATGTCAGATTAGGTGATTTTTGCTTCATAGCCCGACACCTATTTACAGGTAACTAACCAGTTAATTTTTTAGGAGAAAAAAAGAGCGAAATGACGTAAAATACAAGAGGCCTTTCCTTTTAGTCCTGTGCTCCGTTGACTCAATGAGCTTTAGCTCCGCATTTCAAAGCACTACCCATTATGAGGTCGGAAACTGTTCATGTTTTGTGTGGTAAATATCTCGCCTTTTATTTTATTTTCTGTTGGCTTTGCTAACAGACAGACAGCTAGCCACACTGACATGCATAGTCAACAATGCCCATCCTCCAGGCTGCGATACTTAGTTAACGCTAGCCTTGGTCGCTCTGCACTACACTCCAAACGGGTCGCGTGTGAGCTAATGTTAGCTAGTGGCATCGGTCACTTACCGACTACAGCTGGTAATGTCAATAAGTTGGTGGGACCGACCAACGGTGTTGCTGCGGTAACATGGTGGCCATCGTCCACTCTCCCCCAAGTCACCCCAGCGAGTGAGCAGCTTCATTTTGAGACGCAAAGCCTCTTTAGCAGTGTTAGCACCACTGGCTGTGCTGACACTGCTAACAGTGCAAACAGAGCTAACAGTGACAGTTAACAATGCTAAAGGGGGTTTGCTACTTAAAACTGAGCCGTTTACTAACTGGGGCAACTTTGGGGGAGCGCGGAGGGTGGCCACCATGTTTCCACAGCAACGCTGTTGGGTTGGGACAGCGTTACGAGTGGTGCTAGCGTGCTCACTAGCTCCTACCAGAGCCACGTGGTGCACAGTGCAAAATGTAAAACAGCAAAATTAACCTATAGACCGACATGTGTAAGCAGACACATATTCTTGGTGGTTAACCAATTCACGGTTAGTAATTGCTAACATCCCGAGTCTGAACCACTGATTCATTTTCTGTTGATAAAATAATCTGCTTCTTGTTTCAGCACTATTTGTTTTTTACTATACTACGTTCGAGCAGGTGCTTTCTATTTGCACGCTGGACTACTCACCCAAATGTGAGTTACTGCTGCTGCACCAAGGTCTGGCATGTTATGAGTGTTAACCCAGATCCACACTGACTGTCATCGCAGTGAAAACAAGCTGGGGCCCTGGTCCCGGTGTCACAGCTCGTGGCAGAGGGGAAGCGGGCTGGAGACAATTGGAGGGGCATCCTGAGCGCTCACACATCATCCTCACACGTCTGCACACCAGCTCCCACCACTGCTGTTACTAATTCAACAAGCTGGCGCAGAAGCAATTTGGCCTAAAACACTCCTTCCTGGTACCAGCATTCGACTCTGATCCTCCCAAATATAAAGCATTTTTTCCACATCCTATCAAACATTAACCAAACGTCAATACGTATTGACAAAGGAGGGGGAGAAGGTCTTGCTCATACATTTTTTAGTGTGAATGACAAACACACAAAGTGCAGGATTGTTCTGCCCGTTTCTGGTCAACAACCAGCTCCTTTTCCATCAAGCCCCCATCTGATGTGTTTATCACATGCAGCCTGGCGGCTGGAGCAGCAGCCATCGCACGGCTTGTTCGTTTTGTTTTGGATTAAGAGCAGAGGGCTTCAGACCAATCAAACAAACAGAGCTCCTTATGTGCCAATGTGGCTCGCAAACACTGGTCCACTTTCCAGCAGGGGAACCAAGGGACAGATGATGAGGACCACCGGGGCTTCATCAAGCCTCCCAGCCATGTGAGCAATGTGAGAAAGGAGGGGAGACAGGCAGAGACAGACAGACAGATAGCAGCTTGGGTTTAGAGTCAGCATATGGATACTGGGTGTTGCTCTGGAGAGTCCGGCAGATCTTCGACCCATCTGTGGCCGCCTCATGTGACAGACATAGCTCCACACGAACGTCATACGCAGTGTATACAGATAACACATGTACATTCACAGCGACCCCCCCTCTGACATGCTGTACATGCTTACTCACGCATTCGCACCTGAACAACAATGCTCACCCACATTTGAACATACGCTGGTCGACAGGCCCGGCGGCTCCTCTGGGAGTGCGCTCAGAGATGGGATTGACAGCTTGCAGATTACACCAATCAGACCGCTACTCTAAAGAGCTTTATTTAAGTCTGAAATGATCAAGGCTAGTAAGAGGAGCCCATTCAAAGCTCTGCAAGTAAACTGCACAGAGCTTAAAAGATTAGTTCATCCAGTTTGACTACAATTTTATCCCTTTAAAAAACGAGAGCTGAGCATATTGTCTTGATCTGTTGCGGATATTGCCGGCAGTCTTTGTCCTCGCTCACAGGTGCCAGAGAAGACACGTGGTTGTGCAAACACGTAATTTATTGGGGAGGGGGCAGTAATTTTCTGTAATTGAGGGAGGGAGAAGCTTAATGAAACACAGACTCTTTGAAATCCCCCTGGTTATAAAGAGAGCCCACTCAGCTATACGATACATTCGGTCGAGCTCAAGAATACCAAGCCCAAACTGGGAGAAAGTTAGCAGACACAAGAGGGCCCATCATGGCTGCTTTGGTTCTACTAATGCACATTTTATGAGTAAATATTAAAGAAAAGAAAAAACACACCCCACCTGCTCTGATAGCCAGAGGCGTTTTGCAACCAGGAAAATAAAAGTGGAATGTGGGAAGGCCTGGGGTTTGTGTGCCCTGGGGCGGGAAGGGGTCCGCTGGGCCCATATTTACTCCAAAGCCAGAACCGCTTGGGGGTTCCACTGGCCCTGACAGCACTGGGGCCGCCGACCTGATCCAAAACCTCCCCTCCTCACCTCCTCTACCCCTACTCCCTTTGCCAACAATCTCCACCTCCACCTCAAACTCCCCTTCTCTCTCTTTCTTTCTTGCAGAAAAACTCAACCTGACACTTTTCATATAAGCCTGTTTTTTCCACATAGAGAATGTGTGCATGACCTCTCCTTCCTCTCCACCCAGCTCAGACTTTACTCACCCCTTAAAACGAGGCTGTAGAAACAGGCTTGTGAAACCACTATTGTTCATAATATCTCAGAAAGTATTGCAGGTCTTTGACAAAAAAAGGGGACAATTGCTTCGTTTTTAACTGATGTATTTGGTGTCCTTTCTTTTGACTTATTTCCATGAACACTTAACTTTTATCTGGCCTGTTCTGGAAGTTAGTTTCGCTCTCTTAAACACTGGTTCATGAGATAAGTATGGCTTTGCTGGAACACTGTTTACTTAGCAAGTGTGGACAAATGTGCTGTTCAAACACCAGCTGATTGACCGGAAAGTTTCAAAGGATTGCACAACACGTAGCCGACAAATTTTTTTCTACAATAATGACAAGGAGAGAAAACTGTCCACTTGTTGAAGTCTAGTAAAAAATGCAGTTCACTTCCTTTGATTAAACTGATTTGATGATGACAGACCACAGCAGGGATTACTCACACCTGGATGCACATGTAGCGTTCTCAAAGGAAGTGTGAGGGTGACATGATTGCAGTCCAAAACACACCAACTTCTCAACAAGCCTCAGAAAGTAAACAGCGTTCCATTTCTGACTTCTGCGCCCCCTCCCCCCCCTTTCCCACTGTCCCTCTCCCTGTGTCATTAAGACTATCTCTTGGCTGCTCTATAAATATTGTGGCAGGGAGGGTGAAGGCCAGCAGGAGCTGGCTGGTCTTCCGTCAGCCCCGCTAATGAACAGGCGCTCTGGCACCTTTAGCATCAGGCTCTGCTGCAGAATGCCTCTGCTTTCAGGTGGTTCTCCAGCTTCACAGAGCTCCTCTGCTATCTGACTGACTCTTTCTTTCCTTCCTTTAGTCTTTCTGTCTTTCTATAAATATAACTCAGGCTTTGGGGGGCTTTTATTGGTTTCCCTGACCACTTGGGTGACAAACCAAGTAGGTTGTGTGTTATGAGGCTGGAAGCTCTGATTGGAGTTGTTCTGATACCGAAACCAGTATTGGAAATGCCTCTGATACTACCTAAAATTCTGGATTGGGTATCGGCAAGGACATAACTCTATGAACCGATCTGATACCACATAATTTAATAATAAACTTTGAAGTAGTTTCACACCCAGATTAAACAGCAGCATCCCTGGAAATCCATTCATCTTTGCTGCTCTAAAACACCAGCAACTACTGTTTTTCAGAGCAGCTAAGAAGAATTGATGTTCGGTAAATAGCGCGACTTTAGCTGTTTGGCAATATTTTACAATGGATAAAGGAAAGTTCTGTGGCATTCATTCTCTACATGTATTTGTTCATGTTTTACAAAGCACAAAGCAAACGTTACACATCCATACAAAGTTAGCAGTTTACAACAGTTCATTGTATTGTAATGCAATGATATCGGATCACTATTTGATATCGACTGACACGCAAGTCTAGGTATCGGAATCGGTATTGGGAATGTAACAACTAGTGTTGAAACATCTCTTATTGCAATGGTAATCAATGCATCTTAATTGAGTTGTCTTACTTATTCCAATTACGGTTGTAATCCCAGTTAATCAACAGAGGATTACTTGTCAATACTCCTTCGTAGGGCAATATATCAATATATCTATATCATTATATGAGGCGAGATATCATCTTAGATTTTGAATACAGCAATATCATAACTGTTGTCTTTTCCTGGTTTTAAAGGTTGCATTACAGTGAAACAGTGGTTCCCAACTGATGGGTCACGGTCCTTAAGTGCGTCACAGGTCCATTCTGAATGGACCACAAGTGACTTGCAAATGTGTCAAGTTTGTACAAAACAGACTTTATTCTTAAGTACAATGAATTTAACAGCTGTACACTGGACAGCGACTTGACAAGACAGCAAACTAGCTTGACAACATGGCCAAACGCAAGTACGACGCTGAATATATTAAACTGTGTGGACCTTGAACTACTGATGTAGGGGAAATCTAGACCCTGTGGCTGGACCATTTGGGAACCAGTGCAGTAAAGTGATGTCATTTTCTTAACATACCAGACTGTTCTTGATCCATAGACCGAATCACCGTGACATCGCTCTAACAACAATCACTTCCAGGTAGACAACTGCCAACTGATATGCATAGAGCATGTGAAATCTGCAGTCTTGTTTATTTCTGCTGTCATTTTAAGCTGTAACTATAATGTTTAAAAGATATATAGTTAAACATTGTGGTCCGACTTATCTGACGTTTGTGCTGTACTTATTTGATGTACTATGTTGCTTTGCTAAAATAAATCTACTGACAAGGAAGCTAAGACATATACTGCTGTGGATGGGGCCACAATAAAATTTATTACAGCCACCTAACATATTAATATCAGTTTAAATATACACTATATTCAGAATACTTTCTCTGCATTACCTTACTTCTTAAACCAATCAACGCAGCAGTAGACCAACAACTCCCGTATTCTGCTTCGTAAAATAAATGTTTTTGTCAAAGGAGTCTGGTGGCCTTGAGGTAACGGCTTCAGTTTCCCGTCTGAAAGCAAGGTGAAGCAGTGAAAAATATAACAAATATGGTGTACACTTAAAGCGATATTGATGTTTTTCAGTTGGCTAAAAAGTAACCAGTTAAGGCAGCGTTTGCTCAGGGCTGTTTCAGTTTATGTATGTGATACTGGGATTGTCAATCAATCAAATGTTGTGATTCGGTCTATTATTTGCCTTTACCCACTTCATAATCATTTTATCCACATAAGTGATGATTATTTTTTAAAAATCTCATTGTGTAAATATTTTGTGAAAGCACCAATACTCAACTGAGGTATTAGGTCAAAAATATTATTGTGATATTTGATTTTCTCTATATCACCCTACTACTGTTAAGGTTGTAATCACAGTTAATGAATTAACAGAGTGGGAATACTCGTCAATACTTCTTGGTATTTGGTTAAAAAATGCTGAAAAGATATCCGGATGCAAAGTGCACAGTTATTCCAAAAAATAAGAGCAGCACAGACGAGGCTCGTCTTTTTGGCATGAGACCAAAACATTTTTTAATTTACTGCTAAACCCTCGACTAAAGGTGTGTGTTAAGGTGCTATATCAAATCATCAGCATGATATACAAGTCCCTCTACTTTTCTTGTTGGGAAGATTTTCAGTCATCCGTGTAACCGGATATCAAGATGTACTTATTCAAAAGGCAACTGGATTGACTGGTTTTGTTGGGGACATTTAGTTGCATATCAATGCTGAGAACTAATAAGCATCTTGGATGAGTTGTGAAAAGTCCTCAAGGTTCAAACAGAAAATCCAGTTGCCTTTTTTTATATCAGATCGTAGGCTTCATGCATCAACTTGAGCATGAAGCAGCTTGATTACTGAGATGCATGTCAACATCTGCTTGAACTATTACCTAAATGTATTGACAGTAATTGTTGTTGTGTACATTCTGTGTAATTAAATCAGCATTGTTGTTATGGTAGTGAGTGGAGGACCCACAGCTCAGAGGAAGTAGGCTGATGGGATTGGCGGGTCAAAGATCAGGTCCCGGACCTTCCTGGTTGCAGTCTCGTACACACTGACCTACTTAAAGGCTACATGGAGGTGAACAGGCACGTCTGCAGGCCTAGGTGTGTCTGGGCCCCTTACGCAAGGCCAGGCCAGGGGGTAGGAGGAGAAGAGGTTGGGCAACTCGTGCACACACACTACATGCTTACCTTTGTTTGCAGGAAGCAGGGTTTGGGGCGTGGAGGGGAGAGTTAAAAAAGGTGAACAGCAGCTGAGCTCTGCTGAGGGAGAAAAACTAAGCTGATTGCAGCGCCCACGTTCTGCTGGAGAACGCTGTATTTGGTATTGTGCTGGAGGAGAGCTGAACGCTGCCCTTGATGTTGGGTGTCTGGTTTTGTTCTGCGAGAGTTCACTATGAATTAGTTAAACGGTAGACTGGATATAAGGAAGCTATGAAACATGCCTCAGAGGGAGAGAATGTGTACACTCTCAGGCTTCACAAAGACTTCCGATATTGTGAAAACACTATACGCTATCACACAATTCCACCTACGCATATTCATCAATCAGAAAGCATTATTTTGAAGGTGTCTCACACACACTCACACACACACACGCTGTACCAACAGGCAATTAATCTTCACAAACGCATCATAAGAAACCAACAAACATTCAGTCTGTTTTGTGTCTCTTTCACACTTGCACATACACCTTGAAGCAGTTCAGCCTCCATATTCATGAGGCCTACTCCCTCAGCATACCTAAAGCCCAGGATTTTAAGGGTTTCGGCGCAAATCTCAAATATAGTTTCAGGTTATTGATTCATAACCCGACCATCTAGGCTCATTCATCCATCTATTTTAGGTTCATTTAGCTTTAACTTAACTTGTTGTTACGCAACATGGTATTTACTATGATATCGTGCATGTGGGAAGGGGGGGGGGGGTCCCACACAAGCAATTACATGCACACTCACACAGTGGGGGTGCTGCCGCTTTGCCACGGTGGCTTAATGAATAAATAAGTAATAAGGGCTTGGTTATTGGAGCTCATTAAAATGAGAGATGCTTCCATGACAATAAGACCTGAGGAGGGTCAAGGGAGGCGGCTGTGTAGCTCGGGCCAGAGTGGGTGGCTCTCCCCCACGTCCCTCCATAACCTGACCACGTGCCCTCGGCGCTCACCTCCAAATAAACTCTGTCAGTGCTGCAGCCCCCACTTTACCCTCTGCATACCCACCTTTCCCTGACACACTGCAGCATCTTCACGCACACACCGAGAAAGACACGCACACACACCTCTCTCATGGTTAATTACCACTTAGCTCAATCACGTGGTGATCCGTCCATAAGAGCCCCCCCACCACCCTCCTCCCCCGCAACACAAACAGCAGCACACATGCCAATTATTGATGAATCTTTAATATGGCGTTTTACAAAGTCTCCATCTCATTTCCTACCACTGAGCAGGTGATTACTCTTCCAATAGGACAAGTAATATAAATAGAAAAGGGCTTTAGCATATAAAACATTACATGCATACGATTGAATAAATTAGCTTAATGTAATATCATCACAGGGTTGAAACAAAGTGGCCTGAGCCATTTGGAGAAGACAGCTAACTTTTTTTTTTTCTCCTCCTCTTGCCTTGCATCTCTCCAGCTAGCACTGTATAAAACCCCCGCACAAAAATCCCACGCCGCGATAACATGTCAATAATGAGCTGAGGCCATCTATTGATCAGCTTAATTTTGCATCTATTAGCTAGGGAACGGCTTGCTCCGGGGGCGAGGGAAGCCAGGCGCTAACACGCACCGACAGGCTGGATGGAGATCATTACAACTGATGTTCACACACACGCTGTGATTGACATGGAGATAAGGCAGGGGAGAGCCCGGGCTCGCACGCCTCCCCGCACACTAAGCTAATGATACACCAAACGTGTGCTTGGTGTGTGTACGGCGGTGTGTGTGTGCGCGCGGGAGCATGATAGAGAGCGTCTATCTAGAAAGAGAGCTGGAGCAGGAAAAAGAGGAGAAGAAAAGCAGGCCACACGCCTTTGCTAATTGGCACAGTCAGACAGGGAAGCTCATAAAAGACGAAAAAGCATTTAGTGGAGCACCTCAGCTTTCTGGATCGCCTTATCAAGTCTGTGTCATTTAAATACAGTTGACTACGCCACAGAAAAGCCTGGCTTTGACCTGGAATGCATGGCATCATCTGATACTGCCTTAATTTAGAGAGTTTGCATAAGAAAGTCAGTCGAGGCGTTCATTATGAAAATCACTTGTTTTCCTGTGAGCGAATGATTGCAAGCTTTCCGTGCCCTGTGTCAACACGGCAACCAAAGCAGCCGAAAGAAAGCAGAGAAAAGGTCTGTTTTTTTCTCCTCCTCTGAGCACATCTCTTTTCCTCACATTCAGGAGAAGTGACGTTGAGTGTAAGGATGGATCCATGCACAGTGAGGGCGTGCAGAAAACAATATGGCGTGATGCCCTTTTCCTCCCGCTAACCTATCTGGCACCGCTGTTGCAATGGGCCTGGGCTCGGCATTGATGCAACCAGCTGCAACATAGGATGCTGCATGTTATCCATACACACACGCAGAGTGGAAGAAACAGAGAGAAAGGGAAGGGAAGGGCTGGACCGCTGGAACTGCACCTTTTACCACACCATCAAAAAGAAACGACTGAATCTTTGTGTACACCATCTGTATATCGGAGTTTTTACGGGGAGGAGGTCTTGTTTTGTGCCAGATAGGTTCTATGGAGGTGAGGTCAGAGGCACAGGAAAAAAAACCCTTGGCTACAAACTGTGTGTTTTTGTCAGCTGAGGGATGCAGCGAAGGGATCGAGGGAGCAGCGGGAGGAGGGAGGTGAGGGAGGGAGGGGGGGGGGGGGGGGGGGGGGNCCATCAAGTTGAACATTGAACTTCACAGTAGTAGCTGCCTTTCTATGCCTCTCCTTTTGATGTTACCTCCAAAGCAAAGGATCAAAGGCTTGGAGTGTGGCGTGGGGAAGTCCCAAGCTCTTAGCCTGCCAGCCTGTGATATATGCAAAAGTCTACGCCAAAAGAGAGAGAGTGGGGCAGAGACAGAGAGAGAGAGAGAGGGTCGGGAGCAGGAAAAAAGAGAGAGGAAGCTTGCATGGAATGTGGCTAAATAGTATGTTTTGTGTCTAATGAATGACAAGGGGATGACGCAATCAGCCAGTTAGTTACAGTATGACGTAGAACGGGATAAAGTGCACACACTGGTTTTCGAGGATACCCTATTGATACTCGGAGAGGGCAGGGCATGATGGGATGGGGTGGAGCGGGGGGTGCTGGCAGTGTTTGTTGCCCTCACAACGTCCCCCCCTCACTCCCCCAGCATCAACAAGCAACACGGGACAGCCTCTCTCGACCCCCCCCCCCCCCCCCTCCACTTCCACCTCGCACCAACCCCCAGCGCCTCTCCAACATCAAGGGGGCGAGAGGCTGTGTCGTCTCGACATAAATATACAGTGTGCCGTTAAAAGCGANACACGGGACACCTCTCTCGACCCCCCCCCCCCCCCTCCACTTCCACCTCGCACCAACCCCCAGCGCCTCTCCAACATCAAGGGGGCGAGAGGCTGTGTCGTCTCGACATAAATATACAGTGTGCCGTTAAAAGCGAGGACTACAGTAAACACAGTGCACATGAAATCCTGGTTGTCTCACACTACATACACAACACTCGTACACACAACACACAACACACACACTGCGGGCTCAGCTGGGCCAAAGAGGGGAGCAGAGGTGTGCTAAACTTGACAAATCTCTACGAGACAAACACAATCCACACACACACACACACATACACACACTCACACACACCCTTTCCCCAAGGCTGTGGGATTAAGAGGTCCAGCTGGCTGACAGCAAGCCCTTCCTTCCCACGTATCCCGTCGATCTCACCCCCCTGCACACACACCCCTCACACATATACCCAACCTCCACCCCTCTTGACAGCCCCTCCCACACCTCCAACCCCAGGTCTGCCAGCCATCCAGCTCACCGAGCACGCCAGGAGGACACACCTGAATTTGACTTCGATCGACCCGCAGCCCTTTTCACCTCCCTCCGCCCCGTGCACTCTCACACAACAGAGTCTCCAAAGCATTCAAAGATGTGGAATCCCCGAGAGAAATACGGGTGTTGGGTGGAGAAACTTAGGAGGAGCCACCGACACTTAGGCTACAACACGTCATCAGCATATCATCAGTGCGGTTTGGCCTTCCAGTGAGCCCTTTGGTGTGTGCTACTGGTTGCAATCTTCAAGTTACAGATTCCTTGAAAGTCACGGCCTTGAGAGATGAAGGAAAATAAGGTGTGGAGAGCGGCACTGAAGAGAACATATAATGAGCCCTGTTGATGGAGGAATAAGAGAAAGTGAGAAAGAATGAGTGGAGAAAGAGGACGCTGGAGTAGGAGGAAGAATATAAACCTTACTGAGATCTTAACCCCCCCCCCCCCCTTCCCTCCCTACTTCTCAACAGCTGCCAGGTCACTTTACGAACGTCTGGAAGAAAATATGCAGCAGGGTGTTGTTTGAGTGTTATATCATTTTGTCGACAGGGAAGCATGTGCACTTGAAAATAAGCATACAGGTTGCCAATATTTGAGATGACTGAAAGTTGGGATTATGTTATTGGAATTGGTTTAGCACATGTTTTTCACATGTTAGCATGCATCTATGCCTGGAGGGAATGAAGGAGGTGGTCAACACAGGAACCGATGCTGGATTTTTGAGGCTGACACCAAGAACATTTGAGAGTTTAACAGCTATCTCTCCAAAAACACAAAGTGTTTGGTGTTTTTAAGGAACCACAACATGTAAATGAGCTTCACACAGGACCACAACAGTGTTATAATTTACCCTTATCACATGAACAAGCCAGCAGCTGACTGGATAGTCTCAGGGTATGATGACAAAACATGAATTTCTCAACTCCACTGTTACCTTAAGCCAGAGGTGAGTGACAGGCCTAATGTGGGGAAAAGTCGGGGCATGATTTAGGCGAAGTTTTGGGTGAAGACGAGACAAGAGCGGCAGCAGCAGGGTCTCATTTCAGTTGTGATCACAACCAGAGGATGCTAAAACCGTGCTTAGGGCTGCCTTGCCCCGATGGATACCTAATGAGAACAGAGAAAAATCTATCCGGCGATTCACCATGATACCATCGACAGAGGCAGATCGCTGCCACGGATTGGGTTGGGCGGGGTGTGGAAAGGAGAGAAGAAAAAAAATAAAAACAGACAAGGCAGTGGTGTAAGGGAAGAATAAGAATTAGGGAGTGAGAAATGGAGAAAGGAGAGAGCAAGAGATAGACGGGAGGGGGGAAAAAAATTCACAATGATGACACGTAAGTGCAAAGAGCGATTAAGGATTTACTTTCAAAAGGACTCCCATTGATCTTTTTTGATAGACCTGCAATAAATCAAACCGGATTGACTCGCATGAGAACCAAGCCTAATCCTTTAGTCAGATCCAGGAGAACTCCAACCAAACCAGCTGTTAATTTAGGCTTTACAAGATAAAGCGGGAGAAATCCAACCTGATGTACCCTAGGGCAGAGGCTTACATCATCTCTGTAAAGCAATCAACTTATTGCCAGTTTGGAGAGGTAATCAGAGCACATACTGAGAGAGGAGAGGGAGAGAGGGGAGGGATAGCTGGGTGGAGAGAGGGAGGTGGAGAAAAATAAGGGGAAAGCGATGGCTGAAGAGGTTAGCGAGAGAACAGAAGCAGAAGAATGTACGGAACAACGGAAAATGAAAATTGAGTCCACTTGATAGTGGTACTTTATAAAAGAAAAACTAAAATGGATTTTTTTTCTGCATGCTGGGCAGATACACAGATCTCCTGACTGAAACAATGAAACTTAACTTTGAAACAAAAAACATGTTTACACGGAGTACATCTCCAATTATCTCCAGAGGGCGAAGATGAAACGGAGAGGAGCTAGCTAGCTGCAAACGGTAGCTCTCTGGGCTGACAGCAGGGAGTGGAGGCAGGCTTCAGCTTCCCCCCCGTCCTCCTCCTCCACACCACCCTGTAATTTCCCTGGAGGCCAGCCCAGACCTCGTCCCCGTCCCCAGTGGCCGGTGCCACCTCAGCCGGGTCCTGCCAGCCGCGCTGTGGCTGCACCATAGCACAACCATAGTAATTAAAATGGTTATTTTTGTTTGGGGGAACAAGAGGGATTTTTTTTTCCAAGCTCTGGGCGGAAGTATTGCAAGACACCATCCAGCCCACACTGAGTAAACCATACTGATGTCTTTTTCAGTTTTGTGTTTGTGTGCGAATATGTCATCAGCATACTACGGGGGTTTTAGTTCCTCTTCTTAACTGGGTGTGTGACACCGCAATGGAGGATGTAGATGATAAAGCCAGAAAACCACACAAACACTCCCCCTTATGCACACTCTGACACAAAGACTCATTAGCACACCATCTCCCCTGTCTTTAATGCCCTGTTTACAACGCAAAACAACCAGATCAGGACTGAAATCCAATCACAGAGCTTTGCAGGGCCCTTCACGTCGGCCTCGCAGGAGAGCTGAGGAGAAGCAGGCCTTGTAATCTCTGGACACTGTCCAAGAGAAAACCAAACCTCAGGAGTCAAAACAAAACCACACATAAAATCAGAGTTAAAACAGCAGCCTCTATTCAGCCCGTCGTGACCCCACCAGCACACACACACAAACACACACACACACACACACACACACACACACACACACAAACACACACACACACACTCTTTGGGCCCAGCGTCTCTACCCTTTCCTGGTTACACTGTATGCACACAGGGATCACTCCGACTTCAGCGGGGCGCCTTTCACATCGCCAAATTGACTGAGGCTTGGTGACTTGGGTTTTGACACGGGCTCGTTGGTGTGTGTACACACACACACGCGCACACACATGCACACAGGACACATCCATGTAAGAGAGACTGGCACTTAAGCTCAACACACATCAGGCTGTGCTATCTTTAGCAGCTGGGCTAAACTGTTAAAACCGCACAACAACTCCCCCCCCACCTCCCAGCCAGCCTCCCCCCGACTTCAAATAAGGAGGCCTGGCTCTTTGGCAGTAGCTGCCCACTGGCACCTCCCTCCACGGCCGCAAGGTCACACGTTTAATTACACAGAAAGTAGTAATCTCACCAGACAGATGGCAAGCAGGCCGCCTCTCAATTACTTTATGCCCAATTGAATCATTACTGATGTTATTTGCTAAATCATGGCACACAGGAAAATACCACAAAAACTGGATTTGTGCGACAAGTGGGAGCGGGGGGAGGGTTACGGGGTCGCGGCAGTCTTAGGACAGAGAGGCAGATGTGTCTCTTGCCGAGCAACTGTGACAGAGATCAAAAAGGCGTGAAGAATACAAGCGCATGACTGTGTTAGCTTTTGGGAAAAAAATTGGAAGTTTAATACCGCAGTGATCAGTGCCAGAAAAAACAGACCCTTATTTTTCTCTAAACCAAAACTGGTACAGAACATTGGCCTATATGGAAACAGTCGGCTCCCGGCAGCCCAGCGGAGGAAACCGCATGACAAGGCCAATTTAAAACGTGAAGAAAGTGTCTGTCTCTTAAAAGTGAGCCAAGGAAAAAGAGTTGGGTTTTTCTAGAGTTTTTCTCTTTAGGACAACCAGTTTGTCATTGGGGAGCATCCCAGTGGGTGCGAAAAAACCCCGCACGGCAAGTGTGAGTGGTCTCATCTCGGCATCCGCCCCCGGTGATGCCTCACTCATCATTTCTCAGCTCCTCCTGCCAATGGCTTCTGTGAACAATTAGAGGTTGACTTTCCCAGCGTCTCAGACCACGGCATCTCAATCTCTGGCCAGGGAGCCCCAACAGTCGGGCTGTCCGGCCAAGAAACAAGATTCTCCTCAAGTTCAGGCCTAAGTTTTGCTATTTATTCATCACTAACTGGTAGTGAGGCCTCTTTCAGCCTGTTTATGATTTAACACCACCACAGAGCTAAATAACAGCAAATTAACTGCGCTGACTGGCCTCATTAATGTCAAGCATAAAATGCTTTCAGTGAGATCATTTCTGAACGTGCGAGGCCTCCCACTAATGTTAACTCAATCACCAGAAAGTGGTTCTCGGGCATACCAAAAAAAAGATGATGACTATAAATTCTCTGGTTGATTGGCTGCTTGTTGAGGTGATTTAGCGCCATAATTACCTCTTGGTGTCATATTAAGCCACAACTTAATGTATTACACCGGGAGCAGACAAATGTGTGCCAAAACAAAAACTTGTCTACATATTGGACACTTGAGGCCAGTCTTTACTTCTAAATTTACTTAAGCATAAGAGGAAGAACATAAAAGTGGAAGCAGACAACCTTCCCTTTACTAGCACTTCCATGAGGTATTATTGTTGGCGCAGCAGTCGCAACAACAACTGGATTGTTTCATACTGGGACAATATGGCATCTTTTCTTTATTACTGTTTGTCGTTTTTGCTATTGTTCGATTCAGACTGTCAAGTTGAGGCCTACAACCGCCATGATCTCCTAAGAACTGGCACTACATGCAATCACCCTGTGTTTGACTACCAACTGAGACTGTCTGAGCACAGGTATCAGTTTGGGCTACTATCCCAGGAGGTAGACACCAGCAACAGCAGGAAGAGCGGAAGCAGAAGCGGGAGAAGCGAATGGGGCTACAAGCAAAGCTAAAGGCTACAAGGCACAAAGTACCGCTCCCAGCCATTCGTCTCGCAAACGCATGACCCCTTTCCAACAAGACGGACAACTTAAACTGAGGGTAACATCGCAATGAGGCACAGAGAACCATTGCATTCTGGTACTCATCAAGACGTGGCTGAACCGCATAATTTCCGATGCTACCATGGAACGAGACGGCCGCTCACTGCACCTTAATCTGATGCTGGCGAGAAGATGAGAGGCGGACTTTGTGGAGACACTGGAAACAGCAGTGAGAGCAAAAGCAGAAGCGGGGAAGTGAATGGAACTACAAACTAAGCTAAAGGCTACGAGGCACAAACTACTGCTCCCAACCATTTTTCTTGCAAACGTAAGATGCCTTTCCAAAAAGACGGACGACAAAAACTGAAGGTAACATTACAGCAAGGCACAGAGAAACACTGCATTCTGATTCTCACTGAGACTTAGTTGGACCGCAACATTCCCGATGCTACCATGGAACCAGACGGCCACTCACTGCACCTTAATCTGATGCTGGCGAGAAATTAAAAGGGTGGACTTTATATGTATACAAACAATGTTCGGTTCATGGACACACCTGATATTCTTTGGTAGGGGACAGCCACTGATAGCTACCAGGGAAACACATTTCCTTGGTGCCGTAAGTGTAGCCTTAATTTTCTGAGGAGATCGAACCCGGTGGCAGAAAGAACTGCATAGTGAAGGCAAGGCTCATATGCAACCAGTCTAAATGCTGATGGTGTCATTATTCTGATGCCATTACATTGTGCAATCAGCAATTATTTCATCATGATGAGTTAGAGCTCAAAAAGCTGTCCATTTCCACTTTAACTGTCTGGTTCAATGGCTGGAACAACTTTTAACACCAGGCCATGTCGTCTGAAACTACACACAGCGGTAGTGAAAAACATTTGTCCTACTGGTGACCGTAATAAGACTGGCAGCGCGCCACTAACTGGGAACAGTTGTGTTGAGAGGCACGTCTACTGATGTAAAACGATCTGTGGGAGCATATAGAAAACTTCCACGCGTTTTTTTTTCTCTTTCTCTTTTTCTTTTTTGTGAGTCAGGGTGAGGAATTGCACTGGCCTATAGACGGCAGCCAGCAGTTGTTCTCCCATGAGGGTGGGCAAAGCATCTGGGAAGAAGCAAGCAGGCGGATCAGATGGAGAAGATGACGACTAGATCTGCATATTTACAGCACAGGATTTTCAGATTGCGGGACTCAGAGCGATCCCAAAGGCGAGAGTAGAAAACGAGAAGAAAAGGGTCCATGGAACTTCCCCTCGAAGGCTCAGAGGGCTTACAGTAATGGCTCCCAGGCACATCTACAACCCCACTATCCTGAGAGGACGGGGGAGTTTCCTGTTCCACTTTCCAGTTGTGACATTGCTTTGCTTGGGAGGGAAGCTGCACTGCTGTTTTATACCACAGTGTTCACAGGGAAGTCGCACACATAGAAAATCAGTTTTACATTATGATTTTCTAACCAGTTAGCCTGCATTCCTGATACTACCTTAGCTTATCAAAAAGAACTTCTGAATAAAAATTAAATTGCAACTGACACACTAAATAAAAGCATTTTATTGCTTTTCTTGTTCACAATTAGGTAACAGATGTGACATAGTAGAGTATCTCTAACACTGAAGGCCACTACATGCCTCTTGTTGTTGCTGGAGCTCACTTGCACATGTCAACTGTCACGTCTGCAATGATGTAATCAAAGCATGTATGCAGATAGGTTGCTTATCTCCACACATTTGAGACATTGCGGATGCACTAACTGCCCACTGCACGCCCTGTTTGGTTTCTGATTCTTGGTGAGTGCAATGCAACTCCAGTTCTCCATTCAAAATGCAGCCACATAAAAAAAAGAATCTCAGCTGGGCTTCAAATGTTTGCACAATGTTTCATTCTCACCTGTAAATTATTTGAATACTTGAAGAAAGAAACAGAATCTGTTTAATTAAAGTTAAAGCTTGCTTATTTTGATAGCACCTAAATCACATGCAACAGCGCTTGAAGTAAAACAAGGATAATCAAGTGTTAAAGTTTATTTCAGAGCATGCTAACGTCCCTCTAAAGAGTTCAAAGAGTGCAGTATGTACGGTATACAGAGCGGCTGCAGGAGGTGCATGCACAGGCGCATACAGCATGTTTCAGCTTTAAGCCACAGGACTGCAGTGAGGCCTGCCCATTTGATCCTCCACCAGCAGGGAATTCTAGCTGATGCTGTCTCCCAATGGCCCACACTTGACTGTGGGACTTGCAGTCTTTCCCCAGCTGCTGTACGGCAGTACGCTGGCACCTGTCTTTGACAAGCCTCGGCATTCACACTGACTCTGGTTTCCTGAAGCCGGCTGCCCGGCAGTCAGGTGACAAATGCTAACACACACACACACACACACACACACACAAACTGCCTCCAACACTGACTGAAAACACGTACACGCACTGGCAAACCAAATCTACAGAACCAAGAGGCACTCGAGTGTGATCTCAACCACTTAAAAAGCATCGGGATCATAGTGAGAGAGGTCTTAACCTCTCATGTTTCTCTGTCTGATAGCAAACCCTGCCCTGATTCAGGCTGTGGCTTGGAGCTGTAAACCAAAGCTTCCCTCAACGCCTCTCACCCGCCCGGCTATGCTCTAACCACTGTTTTTGCATACCGCTCAGCTTGTGTAACCGTTGAGTGGTTTTGCTCCAGCGAGACAATGGCTGTGTAACAGACTAAGCAGAGCGAAGCCATCTAATGTCAATGTGTTGCAAGAGTTGATAAACACAAATCTGTCCGCGCTACACAAGAAACACAGACGGAAATCACCAGAAGCATTAAGCAGCTGAAGAGCTTTCGTCAAAGTATCATAGGTGAGACCACAAGTGCTCGAGCCAAAAGGAAAGGTTTCTCAGGTGAGCAGGTTACTGCGCTGAAGACTTTGCATACCCACAGTAAACACGAGGATCCGCACTGTAATTATAACACCGGGTCAGAGTGAATTGTAACCCCATCAACATTAACACAAACCCTACGGCAACATTTTAATTGTTTTTTCTCTTGCTCTTCCTTTGCCTTATCTGTCACTCACATCTAATTACACAGACATTAAAATGTTTGTTAAGACACCACTTGATAGATTGACACTAGAAGTAGAAATTAGGTTACAGGTCTGCTTTTTTGGGGCGTTTAATTACTATGAGTGGTCACAGCGTGGCCACAACTGCTGCATATAGAGAAAGCAGTCATTTAACTCACAGGAGGCGACAGGACCTGATTGAGCTCTCGCTATGGCAAAGCATTGTGGTACTCACTCTGCCGCCCAGCGGACCACGGCCACGTTTCCCCACCTCATTTGCAAAGCAATCCCTCTTCCCTCTCACTCAGTGCACTCAGTGCATCTTTTTGTCATTTCCGTGTCCAGGCTCCATTTGTTTTGTCCGCTGAGACGGCAAAGCTGGGGCGAGGGGGGGAGTGGAGGGAAGTAGGGAACCAGGTCTCAAGGAGACTGCTCTGCAACCAAAGAGCATCTTCACATGTAGCCCCCCCCCAACAAAAAAAATACACACCCACATCCACCCAACCTACCACACACTCACCTCTCCCCCGCCTGACTAATGTGCCCTGACACTCGTACATCACCCGTAAATTGGCCAAATGAATTAACCACGGCCCCTGCTTAGCTTTACGGGCTTTAAATGGATTTTCTCCTCTCCAGGTCTGCCCAATAATTGCATTTATCCATCTTGTTGAAGCCGGGTTTACACACTCACGAAGATCATGCCAATCCCCGGATACATTTTCCGCTCTGGTGGCAGGAGTGTGAGAGATTTGTCATCGGATCATAACAGGTAATTCAAACAACAATTAGCTTGACGACTCCGCCGTATGTCAATGTCTGGCTCCTTGTTGGACAGGACCTTAGTGAGAGCAATGAGGTGCCCTCTATCTCTTCATCTGTCTGTACAGCTCTTTTCGTTGCCCTTCCCTTATGTCTCAGTGTGATAAATTGAGCCTTGTACTACTTTTTTTTTTTTATCTATCATTCAAGCCTCCAGGTTAAAGCAGCAAACACCCACAGTAGGGAAGAAAGTAGTGGCCGTGAGTCTTCATTGTTCACAAACACACATTCAGACAGAGCGCAGAGGCAGGGTGAAGGCAGAGCTGTGAAGACCAGCATCAGTGGGGGTCATCTCCACACTTGTGAATGTTTGAACAGAAGTGCATTAGACACTGGGGGGGCCCAAAGGACAATTCAGCTATGTAAACATGCAGCAACTTCCTTCCCTCAGCTCCTCCAGGCCTGCACTGAGACAAGCCACTGTTTAAACAGCACACACAGCATTCCTGTGCCTGGGCCCCGGCCAGCTGCTGCATCCTCACTGCAGGCCTGCCTGCCTGCCTGAGCAGAGACAGATACAGGCCTTACAAACAGCAAGGGTCATCCACGACAGACAAAAGGGCTTTTATAGACATGCAAAACTGGACTCATCTACTAGAAATGCTCCAGAGCCCTGCGCTGGCTACTTAAACGCTGACTGCCAGAGTCCACGCTGACCTCCCACGGAACACAGATTAGCTATTCAAAGAACTAAAATCATCACGCGTCTGAAAGATCCGTCCTGAAGTCACTTGACCCCACCTGTAATGACGAACCTGGAAATTTATCTTTATTGATATTTCAAATATGCAAAGTGTGGCACCCAATAAAGATAGAAGAGGCAGTAAAGTGGAGATAAAGAACCTCCTGGTTCTAAAGGGCACAGTGACGTTCATCACATGACACAAAGGCCACCCCTGCTCAGTGATGCCAGTCACTTACCTCAACTTTCATTATGACTGCAAGGTTTCGGAATCACGGTTAAAGGGACAGGCCACACCAAAATCAAAAACACATTTCCTCTTACCCGTAGTGCTGTTTATCAATCTAGATTGTTTTGGTGTGAGTTGTAGAGTGTTGGAGATATCAGCTGTAGAGATGTCTGCCTTCTCTCAAATACAATGGAACTGGATGGCGCTCTGTTTGTGATGCTCAGAGCGCCACAAAATACAGCTGAAAACCTCTACAGCAATGTCTCTTTCCAGAAATCATGACCTGGTTACTCAAGATAATCCACAGACCTTGTTGTGAGCAGTTTCTAGGAGGAACTATTTTCTTTCCACTGAACTACACCCAGCAACCGTATCACCACACAGTGGCAGGTGTGAAAGAGTAACCGGGTCATGATTTCTGGAAAGAGACATTGCTGTTGAGTTTTTCAAATGTATTTTTTGGCGCTTTGATCACCACAAGCGTGCGTCATCTATTTCTATTATATTTGAGAGAAGGCAGACATCTCAAAGGCCGATATCACCAACATTCGGCAACTCACACCAAAACAATCTAGACAGATAAACAGTACTACTGCTACACCTGAAATTAAAATTGTCAAGGGATAGTAAAATAAAACAACTTACCAACTGAGAATAAAAGTATAGTGTACATGTTCGTCCTGAAAAACCATCTAGACAAGTTCACCTGTACTGAAAGATCGTATTATATTAAGGCGATCACTGCCAGTCTGTGAGAACACAAGAATTACAGACTGCTTATATAGAACAAGAAAGTTACAGGCCAGTATCTCCTTCCTGGTTTATCCACCGAAGACAAACTTTGGAATTTTGTGGTGTTAATTTTGGACTTCTACAGGGGTTGCTCCGCTTCAGTAGCTTCCAAACCAAACACGAAATCCAATATCTTGCTCCAACAAGTTTAGCAAAGGGACTGCCCCAGGAAAACCTGCAGGAGTAAGACTTGCGTCCCAGTTTGGGTCAAGACCCATCATTAGAGAAACCAGGATGTAGAATAATCATCCAAGGAGCATTCCCGTGCCAAAGTCTGTAAACTCTAGAACATATGCAGCAATAATCTGCATTTAATATCCAACACAGAGGTCTACTAAATCAGCTGTCACTTAGGCTCGGTTTGATTATAGGAAGACTACAATGATGACTTCCTCCCTGTTACGACGCCTCAGCAGCGGACACCATCAGAGCTGCCAACGACGACGAACTGCAGGTCATTATTTCAATCAAGGGTGACTACACATTGTCTTCCACCTCAGCAGTGCCACACTCTCTCTTGCCTGTCTGTTTGTCTGCCAGTTCATTTGGATCCTCTTGTCCGTCCGTCCATCAGTGGCTGAACGACAAGAGGCCACAACTCATCTCACCTCGGGACAGTTGTCCAAACAACACACTCCATTCACTCTGACCCCTGAAGGGAGGAAGCCAACTGACAATACGCTCAGTGCCGTGAGTCAATTTGTCCACTTTTGGAATTGACCCCGAACCACGGCTGACACACCGGCCTCTCACTGGAGTTTTTTTTTAAGATGAGAACATCCTAAAACAATATCCATACATATGTTTTGAGTTTCAGTGCAGGATAAAATTACAAGATCCATTTTTTTGAGAGAAAAAAGAATAAAATAAAAACGTGAAAGTCAATCTAAAATGTAATTTAAAATACAAAGGACCCGTTTACAGACTGTATACAATTACACTGGAGTCTATTTAAATTTGAGCCACCAATCATGTTGCTCGATGCTGCATTTTGGAGCCAACTAAGCACACACATTACCTGCACAATGGCTGGCCATTCAGCGCTTACGTGCCAGGCGTAGGCCATGTGTGGATGTGACAAGCTGTTCACATGAAATGTTATCTAGCGCCATACACAAGCTGACAGCTGTCTCTTTACAAGAGGCGTATTATTATTGTGTGTAAATAGGTTTCTAACAGCTGGTTAAAGAGCTAACATGGGAATTTACTCTTAATCTGTTTTCCACTGGAATTGGTTCATCAACTAGAGAGAGAGAGAGAGAGAGAGAGAGAGAGAGAGAGAGAGAGGGAGAAAAAAAGAAGAAGAATCTGACGCTGCTCCACACGGCACGCCACAGCAAAGGCAAAAGGGGTTACATTTTATTAGCCTTGTGCATTTTTTTTAAGTAATCTCGCCGACATTTTTCCCCCCCAAATCCTACCATAATCCGCAGATTAGCAGATGAATTTATTTCTGCTTGCACTCCTTAAAACCTCCCTCACCTTTTCTCGCAGGCAGTTATGAATCCACCACCTTTCTTTTTTTTTCTTTTTCTTTTTTTTTTTAAACGACAAACAAGCAGACGATCACCTCATTAGCGGCCTCACTCCGCTTCCCAAACACACACATAATCACACACACGCGTACACTTCTCGGGAGCTTATCCTGCTACAATTAAAAGTTTAATTAGTAGATCAAAAATACATTGACTGGAGTTTTATCACCTTAAACTCCTCCATTATGTGTTTAGCACACACAAAGTGCCTCCTTCCCATCTGAGCCATTTTGAACAGATTATCTGCATACAGAAAATCCCTTGACTGCATTAAGACTGGAGATACAAACTGGGTACAAAAACAAGACATCGTCTGCATATTATATTACATGTATGTAGATTAACTATATCTGATAATGCACATTCAGAATATACAGAAGCTCAGACTACTGCAAGATAAATAAACTGAGGTAACATAAGATCTTGTTTCCATTAAATGAATTCAATGCCAGAATTTTCCACCAGAACTCTCTGATTATTCATGTACAAAAGGGAAAATGGGAAAAAAAAATATAAACAAAAAGTATTCAAAAAAAGAAAAAGACATTAGCATGAATGAGATTCTTCTTCTGTGGTACGTTCCAGAGCATTCTACCACATCCATAAAAGGCTGGTGTACCACAGGTGTTCACTGCACACTGGCACGGCTAGTCATTATCTAGCCCGACATGATCATTAAGAGCTGTGATGGCAGTGTGGCACCTCCTCCCTGCATGCACACACACACGCATACACACACACAAGCTGGGAAAAAAAAAAACTCCAGTGGAGACTCAAGCACTCCCTATCAGTTGTTGTAAAAAAAAATTAAAAAAGGGGTGAGAGGGGAAGCTCCTTTCTCAACGAAAAGCATGTCAGCACTGGTGCACTTTGACCCTTCCCAAACACATTCCACAATCCAAACAGAAGGCCGGCACCGCCAGAATTCCTCCAGCGTCACAGCGGCCCTCTCACCAAGAGCTTTTAAGGCAAATTTTTTTTGATGACGATTGAGTGTGGGAAGCACGGAGAGAGTAACGTGGAGGAGAGGGTGAGGAGGGGGGGGGAAACCACACACATGAACACATGCCTGCTCGTCAAGCGTGGCTGAAAACTGAAACTTGCCTGCTCCAATCTGTGTTCCTCTCCGCTCAGGCCCTGCTGTTTTTTTTTTTTTTTTTTAACGGGAAGATAAATGTGAAGCCTAGGGGCACTATTGTTTGGACATCTAACCAGGAACTGTCGCTGCTCTCATTGCCCTGGCATTAACAGCAATTATGCGCTCTATTCAGACGGCTTTTGTGCGTCCGACCCCCGGCCTCCCCCCGCCGTCGCCCCTCCGTCCCCCTCCACTCGCTCACACACACGCAGAGCCCAAACACACATTTCCCGCTTTTCTCTGTTCGCCCCCCCCCCCACCTCTTCCTCCTCTCCCTCCTGCCCCGTGCTTTCCCTCCCACTCTGCTACTGGTGAACTCATTTGGCTACTGGAGCACTCTGGTCCCATTATGAATGAACTTACAGAAATATGCACATTCAAGGCAAGGAAAAGACCAAGAAGGAAAAAAAAGAAATGCACATACCAGAAGTATTTCTGGAGTGATACCTGAGCTCAGACAATTCCTCACATAACATTCTGTGGATTTTTACCCCTCAACCAAAAATGCACTATGGTTAATATATGGTTAAATGCACATTTACAATTCCACAGGACGAGAAATTCCCCCACACTCAAACTACCTCTCTGGAAAATGACATTTCCAAAGGTTTTGTAATTATGAATCATCTCTTGAAACTAGCTAATCCTAACCTTCATGTCTCAAAAGATGCAATCAATAGTCAGTTAACCTTATCTTTCTGGCTGGATGCTGCGCCGTAACACCGCCAATAATATCTACAATCTCTAGCAAACCACTTAAAATTATCGTAACGCCATTTTCAACAAGTCTTCATGTGAAACAGCTCCAGAGGAAGCTGCACATGTCTCCAACCAACACTGTCAACACGTGTATTTATACTGGAGGCCACTTAACTGGGATGAACGCACTATCCTCTGAGAGTTTAAAATGCAAAAAGAGCAATGTATTTTGAAAGTACTGACAGAAAGTTGGGTGCATATTTATGTTCATGTGTTCCTGGGTTCTTTAGAATGAGAAAGATGCTCAAAAACCAAATTAAAATCTTGTGTGCATACCTCTGCACTGCTTTTGAAATTAAAAGTGAACTCGCCAACAATTCCGGAGAGTGCACAATGTGCTGTCTAGCAAGGAAAAACAGTAAATAAAAATAAAGCGACATGCTCTGTATATGGATACAGATTTAACTGGTGGCTACATGCACACACACACACACACACACACACAATAATTTAATTTCCATGTTTCAGGGAGCCCAAAGCCCTGTGGGCCAGCAGCAGAGCGAGCCTATATTTAACAGATGACAAAAGTTGCATTCCAGATGTACAGTACTATCTTTGTGTTGAGCTCTATAGAAATGCATGGGAGAAAGAGGCAGCGAGGGAGGGGAGGGAGGTGGGGGGGGNCTTTGCTCAGGCACAGAAAAGCAGAGTGTGGTGGCTCACTGACAGAAACAAGGAAGGATACAGGAGGTGAAAATGGATTTATCCATTCTGAGAATAATTTGTTTTCACCAAAAGAGGCAAAAAAAAAAAAAAAAAAAAAAACACACCCAGGCTGTGCTATGACTTAATGAGTAACAGGCATAATCTGTTACATTGAAGTCAAAATTAGGCATCAGATTAGCTGTTATTACATTAAAAACAATGAAGTCAATGATTTAATTAAAAAAAGGTTCAGCCCCAAACCAGACTTGACTGCAGCTGGCTACACCCAAACCCAGCTCACACTGCCACCAGGGAACCACTACTCCCTTTGCACTAGTTAAAAATCTGATTAGAAACACACTCACAAACTGACTGATTTTTTTTTTTTTTTGCCTCTGTGGTGTTTCAAGCAGAGTGACAGATCGACGAGCGCGTAAGCTCTCGCACGGCTCTGCCTGCCAACATCATCAGCATTAGACAATTAAGCCCCGCTAGCTGGGAGAGAGAAAAAATATATATATATCTCCTCAGTAAATATTTACTGCACAAATCTTTTCCATTCATTCACCAGGCACTAACAAAACCTTACTGTACTCCCTCTCCCTCTCTTTCTGAGTCCCCACCACCACCACCACCACCACCACCTCCCCACCCCTACATCTGCGATTCATTGACTTTACAATTTACCACATGTCGAGATGGGAGAGGTCGAGCCTCCATCTGAATCACGGCACAAATATGCAAGTGATTTATTGTTTTAAAAACCCTGGGCCGATTTAGTGCAACTCCACTTTTCCTGAGCATTACTCCTATTGGCAGACCATGAACAATTACAGTTCGGACTAATTAAGCTCCGAGAATGTGCTGTGCACCGCTAATGTCTAGCAGGCCCCAATTTTAATTTAATGGTGCCAAACTTTGCTTCCCAGCCCCCCCCCTCCAAACCCCTCCAACCCCCCCCCCCCCCCCCTTTCTCTAACTTAACTCCTCAAATCCAAAGCAGATTGTGCTTTTTATGACTGTTTATTGAGTCGGAGAAAAATAAGGACCTTTTCTTTCCCCTCTCCTCACATAGGATGAGANCCTCCAACCCCCCCCCCCCCCCCTTTCTCTAACTTAACTCCTCAAATCCAAAGCAGATTGTGCTTTTTATGACTGTTTATTGAGTCGGAGAAAAATAAGGACCTTTTCTTTCCCCTCTCCTCACATAGGATGAGAGAAACAGCACCGAGAGGGAGAGAGACAGAGAGAGGAAGAGATGGAGCACAAAAAGGAGTAGTGGGAGGGAGAGAGAGAGAGAGAGAGAGCGGGAGCCGCTTCCGCCATACTTTGTAAACAAAAGTGATTTGCAAGACAAAAGGAGCGCAACCTTCCAACTAAATTCAGAGTGCATTTTGCGGCTGGAGGCACAAAATGCGGCCGCGTCGAGCCACGAAACCCCCCGCGGACACCAATTAGGCCCTATTAACATGTAAAGCCAATTTGATAAGGTGTGGGCCCTGTCCCTTAAATCCGCATTAAACTATCTTTCCTCTTGTCACAGCCAAAAATCCATTTACAGCAGCCGAACACACATAATCCATATGATATACCATTGTTATGCTTATGCTGCTGCCACGTTCAGGAAAGATACTGTCTGTCTGTGTCAATTAGAACAGATAAGGCCACAGCAATGTGTGCACGTGAGCACAAAGGAGGTGGCGTTGCATTCACTTGTGCATGTTCATTACAATAATCTGACCAGAAAATCCTCCATTATGTCTTCCTCAAAATAAAAAAACGATAAAGGAAGAAGTCAGACTGTATGAAAGTGGATTTATTTTCCGAGAAGGTGAATCTGCGGCAGCATCCTGGCACGACAACACAACTGAAACAAAGAGGGAAAAGGGGAGAAAAGCTATTGTTTCAAGCACACAAAGCCTTTCCACCGTCTTATAGTAGAATCGCCACGGGTTCTGGGAGCGTCTTTTTTCACTCTAAACACAGCAGTGGATGCTGGTGTTGCGTTTTCATCCCCCCCTCTCTCCCTGTGCCCCCCCTCCTTCACTTTCTTGTTCTTTTTTAAACTACTCGTAATTATACGTCGAAACTCAAAACCTCCGCCAAAAGTCTCCAGGCTTGGAGAATTATGGGGCCAGGGGTGGCGTCAAATATCTTAACATTCATAAGTCCGAGAGGCAGTAAATAAAGCCAGTGGATTTACGGCCCTGCAGCCCCGATGCAGGAGAGCTGGCCGCCCAGATCCCGCTCTCCCTCCCTGAGCCTCTGCGTCTCCAGACCTGTTGAGGTGTGATGTTAGCCCACAGCACCGCAGTTAACCCGCCGCCTTTTTTCCACAAGCCCTGTGTTAGCATCGGCAGGAAACAAAAGGTAGACAGGGAGAGGAAGGGAGATAGAGAGAGCAAAGGGAACAGGGGGAAAGTGAAAGGAGATAGAAAAACCGGGGTGAACTGGGCAGGCCACTTCTCCAATTCAACCTGCACCCAGTGATCCAGCAGGCCTTTGTGTGAGGTTTTGGGAGGAGGGAGACGGCAGGGAGAGAAGAGGAGGAGACGAGGACAGGAAGGCTTTTAAAGCCGGGGCACAACGTCATGTCAAATTGCTAAATGATACTAAATTGTGAGCCTCCTTGGACTTAGGTGGTAGGAAAAACAAATTCCCACTGATTATGGCTCCCAGAGGTCAGACAAATTATGGTAACCGCCACATGCAGGAATTTTTTTTTCTCCTACTCAAGTCACGCAAAACAAAACAAAAAAAACAGAAGCAAGGTAAAATGTCCAGACAGATGAGGATCAGTGCCAGCTGATATTAAAAAATAATCTCAATTTTGCTCTGGGAAATACCTGAACATTTTCCCCATACAGAAATCTCAATTTAAATCATTTATATTAAATATAAAACACAGGCCTCGATGCTGAAATCCCCATTTTAAAAATAATATCACAGCAAACCAAAAGGAGCAGAAGAAGAAAAAATGAAGGGAAAAGCAGCGAGAATCAAAGCCTTTCATGACAAGACAGAGAAAAGTCTCATTCCAATAATCCTCGCAGTCATATTCAGTGCCTCACATGACATGTTAGGGAGCAAGACAGCTAATCAATGTCCAGGTGAATTATTTATGCCAGCTTTAAGTCTAATACATTTATATTACAGCGGCCGCTGACTTCAAAGCTCTAATGGCTGGACACACAGGGCGCTGCAGACAGTGGGGGCCGAGGCTGTACAGTAGGAAGATCACCGCGAGCCGAAAACCATCCTCAGTCACAGCTCAGGTACATGTGTAAGTGTCGTCTCCTAATATGTGAATAAAGCATCTCAATAATCAGCTGTGGCTTTTTTAGATTTTGGAACAAGTGGCACAGAGAGGAAACCAAACAACAGGTAACAAATCAGGTGGCACATATTTAAATAATAAAAGACGTCTTTTTCTGGAAACAGTATTTCAGGGGTGGAATTAAGAGAGCAAAGGTCAACACCGTCTCGCCGCAGCATCCTCGAGCCACCCTACAACAATTTAATGCTTTCTTAACTGCTGCATGAGCACAATGAAACGAAGCGCTCCACGGACCGGGCACAGCGCTGTGATAGGCACAAAGAAAACTACAAACCACTGAAACAAGGAAGTGCCTCAGTTCAAATCATGTGTGTGTGTGTTGTTGTGAATGTGTGTTTGTGTCAGTGCTGATGAGAATAATGAGTGACTAATTCCACATACCAGCCGGTAGCGTTAACAAGGCTGGCTGACTAAGGGGGAAAGAATGGCAAAATGTTCTCACATGTGCATATGCCGGGAATGATAAAATCCTTTAACTATAAAATACACACACACACACGTGTAGAGAAGAATTGTGTAAGCAGCAAAAATTATTTCATGTGAAACCCCTGGACGAGCGAAAGCAGAAATTGTGTCACACACAAAAGAAGGCATTATGTGTCAGACGTTTATTTTCAAGGTGTGCACAAAAAAATTGAGGTGACAAATATCAGTTTCGTTAGCCAAAGCTGAGGTGGTGGAGGTGGCGGTGGGGGTGGAGGGGTCATATTTCCTAATGCCTGGTCTTTGCCTTAACCTTGTAAAATGAGATGACAGGTCCTAAAGCGCAGACTTGTAATTGCAACCGTTTAAAATAGGGGGGCTAAAAAACACCCAGGGTTGAGAAAATTATGCCGCTTAAGGATTGCCATTGCCCAGTGGGACTGGCGAGGTGCTGAGCAAATGAGTAAGTGTGCATAATTATAGCACGGCTGATTGTGTCTAAATAACATGAATTTATTTATAAATACGGGTTTACATAGCACATGCTTTTTCTTTTTTCTTTTTTTTTTTTTTAAAGGCTGTAAATTCCTCATTAGAAGCAAAGGTGGTGCACATGCACAGCAGTCATTTCCATCCAATAAATAACACTTTTTAAAAATATATATTAATCAATGAGAAATAATTATTTCAAAGAGGGGGGGAAAAATCTAATTTTAATGCATGCACCTTCCACATAATGTCTTTATGGCTTTTGACACATGCAAATCACTTTGAAAAGCTCATTTGCATATTGACTTTTTTTTTTATTTGCGTGCTTTTTACATTGCGTTGCACTGCTTGTGTCAGGGAGCCAGTGTAAAGGTCTGAATGCTCGTGCAGCGTGTGGTAGAAAAAAGGGCATGTTTGATGAGGCTGTGCAAACACAAGCCAACTGCATTATTCAGGGGGTTAAAAACATGCACTTGTAGCCCAGATACAGGACACTGCACAATTATAATTATTATAATTATTATATTTTAATACAATTTTTCATGCATTTAATTTTAAAAGTTGCAAAACTAAAAATCCAGCTTGCACATTAGTACAAAACAAGTGCACACGAGCTGCCTTAAAACCAGAATGTCCATTTTCATTGCATTAGCGCTTAGCACAGTTAGCATGCTAGCTGCTGTGCATGACACACACACACATGCTGCAGGCGGACATGCATGCCGTTGTACTGTACACTTCATGAGTTGCAGAAACTTGGCTCTACATTTTTATCGGGGGGCTACACTCTCTGGGTGACAACACGGCTGCCCCCGGTGTGTCTGCAAGGTGTGTGTGTGTGAGGAGGAGTGTGTGTGTGTGTGTGTGTGTGTGAGGAGTGTGTGTGTGTGTGTGTGTGCATACAGTTGTAAATAAATGAACTTACTGTGCGTGCTGTTGGAGAAAGTGATCCATTGGGAAGGTAGGGGCTTGTGAGATCGGGAATCATTATAAATGGATAGCCCGGGTACGGTGGGCTCTTGAACAGCCCTCCATCTTGCCTTTTCGCAGCTAACATGGCGGGGGGTGGGGAGGGAGGGGTGGGGGGGAGAAGAAGAAAACTTTTTTTAATAAAGTGGCCTTGTAAACTTTTTTTTTTTTAATTTCCCACAAATATGCATTTGAGGAATGAGGCGGAGGAGATGCCCTCCGCGCGGCACACACAATGTCACGGTGCAGACATGAGCATAAAGAGTGGAAGAATAAAGCAGAGACTCACCCTCCTCTAAACTTTCTCTTGTTTTGTCTCTGAAAGTTTCAGATCTAGGCGGAGGCCGTCTTTCCGCCTTGAAAAATGCAATGAAACACAGGGATTGCGTTAAAGTTAACACAGCGGGCGATGAGGGGTGAGAGTTAACTTTTCTTTTTGCAAGTGTGTAAGAAATGTAGGCCCCTGAACGCATCGGGGTTGCTCATAATGTGCAACTTACCTCTGAATCCGACGAGCTGTTTTGATTCGTTTCCGACTCGTTTACGAGAGAAGATTTGACATCGGCTAAATCCCTTTCTGCCGAGGAGTTCTCCGAAATTTTCTCTTCCTGCTCCCCTTCGTCTTTGAAGGAAATCATTTCATCGTTTGCACCCAGATCGTCCCCTCCACCGCCGTTGAGCTGCGGCATTTTTCCCCGTGCGAAAATTTTTCTTGTTGTTGCGTGTGTGAGGGGGGCAAAAAAAAAAAACACGAAGTTTTTTCTTAAAACCCTTGATCTAAGAGAGTCCGAGTTTAAGTTTTGGGGGTCTTGTATTGGCGTTTTCCAAAGCTCTGGCTGGCTGGTAGAAAACTAAAAAAGAAGGGAATCTTGGCAGAAAAAGGAAGCCGGAGAAGGAGCCGAGCCGCTCGGATTGAGTGAGTTGAAGTTGGTCGGAGTGGTTTTCAGTTCAAAGGCGGCGCTGATTGACAGATAGAGAGGGATGGAAATAGAGAGAGTCTGGATTCAGGATTATTGACAGGGAGAAACACACAAGAAACTAATGAGATTCAAACAGGGAGGGACTTGAAGTGACGTTTTCATAAATAGGAGGAAGAAAAAAAAAGGAAAGAGGAGGAGGTGGGAGGGAGGGAGAGGAGAGAGAGAGAGAGAGGCTGGAGGAAGCCGGGCGGACGACTGCAGAGAAAAAGCATGTGAGGAGGAAAAAGGCAGTTTGGGGAGCAGGGACAGTGATGGTGGAATAGGAGGAAGATAGGAGTTGCTTGTAAATGTGGATTAAACGCACATATGGGCGGTCTCCTGGTGGAAGAGGCAAAAAAAAGGGTGCTTCCTCCACCACACCAGTCTGTCACACTGGGGCCAAATAACTTTAAACTTTACATTTTATTTCTTTAAATGTCCCCCAACCTTTCACACTTTTATATTTTCATTCCTCCTCCTCCTCCTCCTCACTTAAAACCAGAGGCCTATCAAAGCAGAATAAAAGCGATTACACTGAGCTTGTTTTACCATTTCATCTGCTTTGTCAGTGCCTCAGATCTATTTTTCATTATATTAGATAATGCTTCCTCAGATCTATTTTTTGGGATGGAGGGTGTTATTGCATCCTGCTTTCTTGACAGGTGTGATGTCCTCTGGGACTAACCTGAATTCCTCACTGGCAGCACAAGCACAGGCTGGGCTGTTTTATTTTTCCTCTTCTCCCTCAGCAGCCAGACTGGACACAAATAACTGATGCAGATTTTTGGATTGCTCCATTTTTGTGTCAGAAATACACCCTGAAAAGACAAATATGAGGTTAAAAAGGCAGCAGGTGATTGTTTTTAATTGTAAAATGTTAGGAAAATACAGCCTGACCGTGGAAAAAATTATAAGATTTCATTTAAAGCACATGAACGCGAAACTGTATTTTGTTTTTCCTATTCTTAAAATTCCTGTTTTTAAAATTTAAAATACAAAAATGAAGCGATAAATTAAAAAATGTGGAATATTTAACAATTTCCTGTGTGTGAAAACAGGCTAAATGATACATAACAGACAAAAAACGCAGCCGTAGCCCACCTGAAATATATATAAAAGCAATAGGAGGGGTGATTGAACAAGGGGATTGTGCATGTGTGTGTGTGTCCCTGTGTGTGTGTGTGTCGGTGATGAGCTCAGCACCGGTGATTCACTAACCTTATCTCATCAGCTCAGGAAATGCAGTTTCAGTTATAGCCGATATTTGATGGAGCAATCCCCCCCCCCCCAAATTCGACAATCAAATGTAACGGCGAGAAATGGAGCTGATGCATACATCCAGGTGACACTTACACTCTGTTGCAACATGGCTGGCAAAGAAAAATAAAATAAAAATCACTATAAGATCAAAACAAGACGTACAATTGCTGATTAAAAAAATATTGTTTCATGTCAGAGTGCTGTTGGATGCGTAGAAACAAATGTTGTGACAGTAATTCCTCTGCTCTCCGCAGCAGTGTTGTGAATTATGTGCACAGAGCAGCACTGAAGTGTTGTGAGTCTGCCTCTACCAACGCACCTCGACCAGGCAACACCATGAAAGCAGACTATTCCGCTCAATGATCACTGATGTGCTTTATCTGGATGAGGTGAAAGCGGTGTTTGTGCGAGCTGGCTGCAGCCCAGCCGGCAGTGTTAGGGAGCAGGGAGGGAAAAGGGAAAGGGATTGCCGTCTCTGGTTCTCATCCAGTGTGTGTCTGTGTTTAGGCAGCCGGTGGAAGAAGAGGCACCCCGCCGCTCGGGGCCCTCCAAACCTGAGCCCACACAGACCAGACCAAAGCGGAGGAGCTCCAAGCTGGCCTCTCCCCGGATTGCCGCAGCAGGTACCTGAGAGTTTACTGGGGGCTGGCAGCGTGTTATCATGCCTGCCGTGGGGACACCTGCCTCTGATGCCGCCCCGGTGATTCTAATCTACAGGACCCTTTAATAAGATGATGATAGGCTGCGTCGCTGCCACCGCCACTGCTGCTGCTGCTGCTGCTGCTCTGAATGATGGAGATGGAGCAGGAGCACCCACGGCTTTCTGTTGGTGTTATTTATTTTGTTGTGTTTTCTCTCACCTCTGCTCCATGAGCTGCTGTGGTTTGGTACGACCGGGGGATTGTCTCATCCGTGCACTCCTGTGTCTCAGAGTGTGGAGGAAGTCAGAGGCATCACCAGTGTTTGATCACGAGACATCAGCTCTCTGTTGTAGTCTTCACGAGCCCTGATGATGAATCCATACACTGATTCTGACCTCAGACAGTCAGATTTGATGTCAGCATTTATAAAAATGGGGCGGATTTAATTACAATTCAGTCTCTGGAGCCTATACAAATATAAGTGCTCTTAACAGTACATGATATTTTCATATTTACATCTCACTGACAGCTCTATTGGGATTCTTATGTGTGTTTCTGGGTGCTTTTGAAAATAAATTTAACATTTGGGGACACACATTTAAAACAGGGGGTTTGGGATTCTCCGCCAAAAAATTATCAGCATCAAACACTAAATTTCCTGCACTCTGGGGAATTTAAGCACCAATTTTTGCCTTTTTTGCACCAATTTATGGTGTAAATATCCTTAATTTTGCCAAAATAACAGCCCTCTGCTACTTTCATGTTTTTGGGGTGCACAAATGCACATGCTCGAAATAATGAGGGGGGCGTGTCCCCTGCTACCCCCCTGAAATCCACGCCTATGCATGCTTTCTGCCTCACCCTCCATGCTGCCCCTATAAAGGACATGAATAAATACAAACAAACTCCCAAATACCTTGAAATATATATAACAATATATACAATACATATACAAGATGTGCCAATTAATTCAGCTTGTATAATTCGTGTTTTTTTTTTGTACATTTTCCAGGACTGCACTTGTATAGAGCAGGTAGACAGGAAGTGTTTTACATAATAGACGTTTTAGCTTTAATCATTTTTTGGTTTCAAAGGATTCCGGGGACATGATTTCTTTTAATGTTGAATAATTAAATAGTCGATCTAAAGTCAGTGAGCAGTGTTTGAATAAGCAGAGTGAACAGAAGAGGGGCTGACGGTTTAATACCGTGAATCTCTTAAATCCCCCAGAATCCCACTGCACATATGTTTATGTTTGTAGATGCTGTGGTTTAAAAGCTGTACAATCACATTAACATATATGGCATCTGCGCTACAGCATTCATACACAGTCTACATGGGAGAGTGGATATAAGATATTTTACAGATCAGTGTTTTTATACTGTTATTTGTCCTAAAATTATGTTTTTAAGACAGTTAGGTGATGTGTTGTAATTTTGACTTAACAGCTTTTACTCTGCTAAATGAATGTCTGAGGAGAAAATAAAAGAAGAAGAAAGAAATGTCTGGTAAAATCAATTCTACATAAGCGCTCAAAGAAACAGATTCGAAAAACCCTCGCACACAACACCAAACTACTTTGAGAAATCACCTACTTTTCTCTGTGAACACCCTCACTGTTTCATCTCGAGCAGTGGAAAGGTAGCAGCAGCGCACAGTGCAAATCCTCCTGTGTTTGCAAACAGTTAATTACCCATCATGCATCCATGTTGCCAACCACACCAGCTAAAAGGTCTCTCATCGCTGATTAACATATTACTGCTGGACATTTTCTCTTTTTTCCCCCTGCGCGGAAATACGCTTGTTTTATGGCAAGTGTGGTTTGATTTATTCCAGTAATGAAGTTTGTTCGCTTGATAAAAAGCGAAAAACTTAACATTTAAATTTAGTTGCATTTAGTCGAGTGCAAATTCCCTCTATTGTTGGGAGAGGTGCTGTTAAGTATTTTGGCATTTATTTCCTGCACAGCTCATATAAATTCTATCACCAGGATAATACTGTGGTTAGCCATAATTACATGTGTACTAATGGTCCTCATCATTTCTTGGAATGGACAGGAAGCAGAAATACATGTCTGATTTACCTGATTACCAAAAAGACTGTTTCATACTGTATATTATTCATATATTATTATATTACTCATTAGAGTAAAAGCAAATCAGATGGCAAACATCTAGATTGTGCTCGCATTTGCGCGCAAATGGTTAATTGTGTTTTCTTGAATATTGTACTTATTACTGCGCTAGTTTAATTCAGCACGTCATGTCTGTGTCTCTATGCAGAATATTTCTGTGTGTACTTATTTTAATTACTCTGAGAAATATTTGCTCAGTCTCTGCCGGCTTGGGATTTGTGCTCTATACATCAAAACGCAGCAAATGATGAGGGAAGAAAATGATTTTATATATATATATATATATATATATATATATATGTAGGCTACCGTATATATATATATATTTATTTTCTCCTGTTATTGTACTTGTAGAAAAGGAGCTTCTCTGCTCCCTTGCCCCTCGGTGCTCTAATCATTTGACACAATAGGACAATACATTTGATGAATGCAAGTAAAAGCTTTGTATGAAGGAATTATGTTCTTAAGTCCTTGAGTTTAAAAAGCAAAATGCTCAGAGTGTTATGCTGACCAAAGCTTTAAGAGCTGAGGGTAATATCTTTTCACATATAAAAACTGTTGGAATTGTGTAAGCCTGCATACACATGTATAGAAATACAGTTTCTGAAAATCAACAGCGGCTCTAGTTTAGTTTCGCAAGAGCACATAAGTAATGAAAAGCACCTTATTGAAAACATGGCAAAAACACTTTTCTTTTTTTTCCCATAAAAGAATTTCTGTCTCTTTACAATCCACGGCACAAATCACAATGAAGACAGCAGAGAAAGGGAATAATAGTGTAATGAAGAGTGAGTCACATTGGCCTGTGACTCTGCACTCATCTAAAATCAATATCACCCTCCAGAGACGTCTCAACTAATATAACAAACAGCTCAACAAGCGTTTCATTAGGTTAAAAGTTTATGAATCAATAATCAAAATCTCAGGATGCAGAGCTCCATTTTTTTTTCTTCCCCTTCTAGAAAAAACCCCAGGAGTGGGATCAGGAGTGTTCCTGTGAACAGCCCGGACACTCATGATTAATGCAGGCACACTGCTTTTCATATCACTGTAGGTATTGGACTCGAGCAGGAGCCGAGCGTCTCCAGAACTCATCCGCACAGCAATCGTGGGAACCGTATTAAGCCAGCTACGTGAGCTGTCTCCCGTCGCCTCCAAAACAAACAGCCAAGCGTTTTTCAGAAATGGATGCGATAGTCATTAATCAAGGTCCGAGGCAGGTCCTGAACTCTCTAAACATGGAATCCACCGGAGAGACAAGGTAACCTACAGTATGAACTCCAGCGCAAACACCGCTCACCTGTCCGTCACGGCAGCATCTCGCAGGGAGTGCAGAGCCAAGCCGCTGCTGGCTGGTAAATGTTACTTAAAGGTCAGTGGTATACATGCCAGCGGGTTAATGGTTTGAGTCATATTCTCACACTGGCTTTACAGTCAGGTAGCCAAAGGGATTTTTATGCGCTGATTTATTTGATTGGGAGAGAAGATGGTGTTTGTTTGCCACTGGACCTTCCGCGGACTCGACGCAAACACCAGTCATCCTCCTGCATGCCCTCACGACAGAGCACAGTGTTGATTTTATCACAGGAAATCACTGACAGACTGTTTAATGAAACCAGAAAAGGAATCATAGATGGATAAACCCCCCACGGGTGCTCTTCTTAAGAACGTGGCCCCTTGTGAAGAGATGAATATTAAGCCTTTATCTCAGTGTTTCCAGTCTTGATTTCAAGATGAAGTTGAGATGTTTAGTCTGAGCCACTAATGCAAAAGTCAGACGACAAATTTAACCCCTGACCTCTGTGTTTTTAAAGCAAAACGCACACAGAGAAAGTGGCTTCCTGTTTGACCCCTGCTTTGTGTTTGAGGAGCAAATAGGAACTCTGTCTTTCTCTGATGGACTTCTATGCAGGACCCTCCACATCTCTGGGCTCTTAATGGGGGAGAAGCCCTTTCTGATTGTCGGTTAAAAGACTGGGAGCATCTCATAGGGAGGTACTTTCTCAAAACAGGAAGCAGGAGGCCTTATTGTGAGAGAAGTAAAAGAAGGAACAGTGTCTTCTTCATGTTCCTGACAATGGGGCCATAATTAAAATCACAGCGAGGGCAAGTTGACCTTTTGGAGCCTGAATGAGGGGTCATTATGTGCACGATGGAGGCAGGTTGTCTTTGTCTGAGACTGTGGGTGAGTTTGGAGCAAAGTTTTGTGCGCGTTTATTTTGCATCTAAACTGGCATGTGCATTTACTATCATCATTCAACTTTGTACAACCAGTGAAATCCAATCATACTGATATAAAAGCTAACATATAGTGCAGCTCTTTCTCCTTGAATTCAGAGCTGTTTTTCAACATACTCCAGACACTTGTGGTTGAAAAGGTTTCGCACACATTATTTCATCATCTTTACAGAGAATCAAACCCCAGAGAGGAATTTGATAAATTATAGCAAACATAAAGTAACTTCTTTTTCTCATTTGATCTTGTCACTGCTGCTCATTTGCTGAGTTATAAAGTAGCGGCTGTTTTTTCTTTCAATGCTATAAATTATCAGGAAAAAGCTTTAGTACAGAGGAACAATTGCATCTTTAACGCTCTGCATGCGCGCTCATTAACGGGCGACACAATGGAGACGTGACCTTGAGGCAAATGAGTTGCCTCTCGGTACAAATCAGCGCACCGTCGTGTTCATTAAAGACTTCTGAACTCCTGAGCTCCTGACCTCATCACTTGACACTTTACGATTATAATGTCACTTTTACCTTCTGCTGTCACTTTATCTTTATATACTTTACTGTTTATAAACACCTCTGTATGTAAACATGTATTACTTCCTGTTACATGTATGCAGTATTCCTGTTTGCATTCAGTTTATTCATCTGCGTAACTGCCCACACACACAATTATATTACTTTAATTTTATTTATGTTTATATTTTAGCCCTGTGCTTCAAAGCCTTCGATCCAGATTTTATTTCTACTTGCATGATTTCCTGTTTTATAGCTATTTAATGAGCATTGTTGGAGGCAGCCATGGGGCCTCAGATTTTCATTGCCAACAACTGCTTCTCTCTAATTGTTGTTCCTATGATAAGACTAAAGAACTTGAACTTCATCTGGCTTTGTTTCCATTAACAGAATGGAAGCTGAGCCTGTTAATGAGACATCAGTCTATGTTCTGTGTAACAATAGGAGTCAAAAGAAAGCTAGATTGCCCAAGGTTAAGTTGTGAGCAGGTTATAGTTGATGCAAAGGCACATATGTATCTCTATAGTCACATGTTTCTGTCAGTATCTCTGAACAAAGAGAGCAGGAAAGCAGCATGTAGAGCTAAACTGAAATTCATCAGACAGTTAACTACGGCCCTATGTATATAAACTCATTTTTAATATTTGGTTGTTCAGCCTTTATTAGATAGTTTAAATTTTAGTATGTCAGTAGAGGGTGCAGAGTGTAAATCAGCAACCTATACAAATCAAATGTGATAAGGGTGTAGGTTTTAACCCTATGGGCCCTAGGCGTTTTTGGGGTATTTTTACTGCCTTTACTTTTAAGCTCATATCACAGTCATTATAAAGGCTAGATACACATGCTATATCTTGTTTTTTTCAGGTCAATCAGGGCTATCATGTCCTTCTATGTGCCTGTATTTTATATTAATTTTTATATCAATGAAAAAAACAAATCTGTGTGACTAAATTCTTACATTTTTACATGTATCTCACCATAGCAAGTTGGAAGAAGACATATTCTGCCATATATGAAGAGGGGAGACTCTCTGGAATCTGACAATATTAGAACCATGATGGTGGGACATTCTGTCACTTCACAGTTGTGCAAAACATGTCGTTTGTGCCAGGCCGACATGATTGCCAGTATTTTTTCATTATTGCAAGAAATTCCACTGACTCATTCACAAGTCAAAAATGTGTTTTATCTGAAAGAAACATGCAATATTTACATCTAAGATAATAGAAAAATAGTCAACCAAGTGCAGTGATGTCCTCCAAGATAATATTTGCCACTTTGTTTGCAGTAAACGAAGTTTGTTGTTGTTTTTCAGTTTCAGTTATATATTGGGGGGCATTTTGGGCATTGGGGGACACATATGTCCCCCTCAATGTATATGGTGACTACGGCCCTGTCATGCATGCATAATTAGGCTGCAGTTGTCTGGGTGCGCAAAGGTGAAGTGGCTGGTTTTGTCATACAAAGTTTGATGGAGTGTCAACTGGACAATATGGAGATATTTGCATCTTGAAAGCCGGACTACAAGTGTGGATAGACAGGGAGAAACACACGCAAGACTAAGACGTGGTAAGATACCATATTCCTCACTATATGAAGTGACTGATAACAAGATCCGTATAATGGATTTTGAAGAAATTCGTCAGGTTTTTATTTTGTAGACAATAAATCTGGATTTATAGCGTGATGGGATGACGGTACAATGATGTGTGTGGCATCACTGGAAAGCTCTGCTCCTGCGCTTTCATGTGATATGCTGGCATTTCTGTGTGACCCTGCATTCGCGAGTAATCCGTCCAAGAGTAATGTGTGTGCAAAGCTGTATTAAAGCTCTGTTATTCATGATTTTAGTGTAACTTTAGCATTTTTTTTCGCTATAAAAACATTGGACTACCGACAAGTGCTTGGTCTTGTCGGAAAGCTAAAATTTCGCTGTTTGATAGGCGTGGCTTCTCGCTATGACGCACGGTCGCGGAGAAAATCAATAGAGAAGAACAGGTGTGAATTTGGACGCACAATGCGTCGTTCGGGCCCATAGGGTTAAAATAACCACAGGATCCACGATACGATATTATCACGATACTTTAGTCACGATACAATGTTATTGCGATATTAAACATGTTGCAATATGCTGAGTATTGTGATAAAAGCAACTGATAACATTATTCAAGCAGGCTACCTAAAGTTGTATTTACAATATTAATGATTTATGCAATAAAGAAATCATACCTGGCAATGTCTGACGATACGATATTGCCACACAAAAATATCGCGATACAATACTGTATCGATTTTTCCCTCACCACGAGTTTTAACATGTGGTGTACACATATGAAACAGGAGCCTGGGGGTTGTCTGCCAGTAAAGTTTGAGCATTAAACTGCACTGTGGTTCATTTTTTTTGCACCAATTTGTTCCTTTTCCTGCTCAATTTTTGGTGTATTTATCTATACCTTTGTAAAATAAAAGTCCTCTGCTACTTTCATGTTTCTTTTGGGGGAGACAAATGCACATGTTCTATATCCCTTACGTCCCTCTGAAATCTATGCTGTATGGGCTACTTTGTGCCATCAACACCTGTGAAAATGCATATAGTGAACATACATACAGATTTGGCATATATCAGCTATTGTTTGGTCCAGTGATATTAACAATATATTCATACAAATCCTTTTATACCTCATGTCTCTATAAATCTTTTAGATGCTTAATATTATATAATAGGAGCACACGTGTACCTGTGTAAATCATAGATTTGTATGTTGTAGTGGACTTCTGGGTTCATCCTAAGACGAAAGGTTTTCAACCCATCATAGTATTAGATTAATGGTTCTCAATCTCTTTCGTGTCAAGGACCCATACATTGAGGGACATTATGTGACTGAACCCCATTTGATAAGATTTCACCTCAGGAGCCTCCACCTGAAAAGATTTTGGTTGTTAGATTTGATAAAGACCAGAATTCTGTAGATGTCAATTATAGTTGAGGAGATAACCCAGGGTGTCTAAGTTTAATGCTTTTTAAGACCCTTTCAAGACGCCTTTACCCAAATTTAGGACAGATGCTTGGACAAATCATGTTTTCCTTATGTAAGCATTGCAGGTAAGTAGTATTTACGTGGCCTTGTGAAGAGGTAGGTGTTATGTAGGAATATGGTTATTAGAGTGAGTTAAGTTGATCTACATTTAGCCAACAGGTAAGTGCAGGTCTGAAGTACAAGGACGGTATTATAGTTTTAAAGATTTGTAACATTACAAATGTGGACTTACACATTAAAAAGCTTCACTCATTTCCACAAACAGAAATGAAAAGATGTATAAATGAAATTAGATAATTTTTTGTAGCGGTTAAGACCTCACAAATTCAAGTTTAAGAGTATTTAATGACTTTTAAGGCCTTGTAACACTGAATTTAAGATGTTTTAAGGACCTGTAGACACTCTATAATATGGAAAAGTGAAAACTCTAATCAGAATAGTGACTCTTATGACTCTTACTCACACTGGGCTCAGTCATATAGTGAATTAAACAGTGAAAATAAACTATTTTCATTTTTCTGGGACCCCCTGGAACCCCCTCAAGGAAGCTGGTGGGTCTCCGGACCCCTGGTTGAGAACCACTGCATGAGTGCATGATCCAAGCCAGGCAGACTGTTCAGATAAGAGTCAAGTATTCAAAATCTTACAGTAAAAGCACATGAGTTTTAGCAGCAAAATGTCCCTTAGTATCAAAAGTAAAAGTACTCATAATAAAAATAAGTCAGTGTTATATCGAGGGCTGAGAACCAAGAGGGTGTAAGTGACATTTTGGCCAAAATTGAGTTATATATATCACCTGAAAGCTCTTGATGAGCTCTTTCTACTGACAAAATTATAGGAGTAAAATATTAATAAATTTAGAGTTATTAAACAAAAACCAAAGGTCTTAACTGTGAACATACAGAAGCAGTTACGCCCTTTTGGCACTGAGAAATGCATTATGGGCAAAGTCTGAAGAAAGCACATAAGTCAAAATGGCTGATAGTAAATGTAAGACTAGAAAAGGCTGACACAGAAAAGTGGTGTTTAACACTAAAGAGGTATTGTCACAGTTATTTCAAACACCAGAAATAAGTGATGAAGGTAAGTTTTAACTCCACATTGTTTCAGTAAAGGTATCCTTCAGCCTTTATCTGGCTAGTTTAGCCTTTAGCGAGCAGAAGCTAGTTGCCTAACTAGCCTACTAAACTAGTAGCCTATTTCAGTTATTATATATATATTATTTAGTTATAAGACAGGTGAAGGGGGGGTAACTATTATGGGGAGAAATTCTGCACATCATTACAGAAACAGTTACATAGTGTGATTATGTATTATAGAAAATGCCGTGAGTCAGACTGATGAGGATAAGTTTTAATAGTTGTTTTTAGCTTGAATATAATTTGTCCAAGTGGTGTTGTGCAGTGGCGTGCACAGACTTTTTGAAAGGCAGGGGCGAAAAGAAAAAAAAGGGCACATACAGCCACTGAAGAGGGCACTAAGTTCCATGTGTTTTCGAGGGCACTTTAGACATGTTTATATGTTACACAAATGGCACATTATAAAGCCTTAAAACAGACTAACTAGACAGACTACTCAAGTTAGTTTGTAGTTAGGATCAGCATCCACGAGAACTGTGTAGATTCAACGTTGGACTGTGAAGAACACACAGAGACATGGATGTGTGAAGGAAATAAATCCCTGGGGGGGTCTGGGGAAAATTTTCAATTAAGTAGATGCCATTTCCTGTATTCTAGTGCATTTTAACACCATATTAGCACCAGATAATCCGAACTGGTTCTGTGAGATATAGTTCTGGCTCAATATAGATCAAAAAAGGGTCTAACATAGAAGTCATTACAGTAATGTTTCATAGTATTTCTTGGTCCTAATAGTCTTCTGGAGTTTAGTGTGTTTTCTTCACCCAAGATGGCTCTGTGATAAAAACACACAGGGAACAATACACATTTCAAATATTTATTTGACACCTCAAAAGAAACAAACTATGATGAAGCGCGCTTTGGCTCCCAAGAGGGCACTTTAGCGTGTGTTTTGGCTCCCAGGAGGGCACTTTAGCGCGCGTTTTGGCTCCCAAGAGGGCACTTTAGCGCGCGTTTTGGCTCCCAGGAGGGTACTTTAGCGCATCATGGATACTGTTGCGCATAGGCCTACTCCAAATACTTGAAAACATATTAATTCCTATTGTTGTCTAGTCCACTGATAGTATGGAATCAGATTTTAACAATAATTTCAATGAATTTAAATGATCATTTAAATGAAATGTTTAATAATTAAATGAATTCTTAAATTATCATCGATGTTCATTGTATTGTATCATTGTAATTGCTTTCTGTCTATTCTGTCGATGGTATAACTACTCAAAAATAAATAGCATTGAAATAAATAATCAAATATAAATATATTTTTTAATGACTTTTATTGTATAAAAATGACTGTTGTTCTTTTAAAAGCACATTCATATTCTTTTCTGCTCATGAAATGATCAGATACGCCCATATATTATATCCAAATGAACTGAAAATCTTGGTGCCAAAAAGGCGTATGTGACTATTTTTGAAATTTAGAAATGTAGAAAAAATATTTTTTTGACTAAAAGATAAATTATTATTAATTAAGTATTGTGCCATCCATCTGTGTCAATAAATGTGCTTCAAATAGGTGAAAACAGTACAGAAAGTAAGAACAAAGTACGGTCATTTTTTGTTTTGGCTCTCCTGTAAAGTTGGTGAAATGTCACTTACTTGGTTCTCAGCCCTCGATATTATTATATTAATAGTTGATTGTTGAGGTGGAGCTATTTTCTAACTATTATTTATATTACATATACTATTGATTAGTAAAGGGACAGGACAGGTGTAATATTTCGCAGGGGACAGGCCCCCCTCAATATCAAGACATATACAACATAAATCGATACAGAGGAAGCACAAATTAGCGCAGAAAAATTTACCAGAAGGGAAGACAAAAAGCGTTTGATATTCAAAATTTCCTGAGGCGGAGGCAAACCCCTTGTTTCATATGTCCCCTATATTGTCGAAAAGAAACTTGTGCCATTCATTAAAGTATCAAGTAACATATAATTACTAAAGTAAATTATACTTACTTAAAATTTGTACTTAAGTACAATACTTGAAGAATTGTACAGATTTACTCTCAAGAAACCCCAAGCAACCTCAAGAAAGAAACCTCAGTGAAACCTTATGTCCCTCCACAAACCCTGAGATCCTCCACAGCTGCTCTTTTAACTGTTCCTAATGTCAGTACAAAAGCCTTTGGGGATGCTTCTTTTAGCTATTACGCCTAAAAAATATGGAACATCCTGCCCTTAAGTATTAGACTTGCTGGCTCAGTGGACAGTTTTAAAGACGACTCAAAACATATCTTTTTTAATAAAGCCTATAACTAGCAGCTATCTGTTTTAATGTTTTTAGTTGTTTTTTATTTTTATTTCATTATTATTAACTGGTTAACTGTTAACTGGTTGATTAATATATTGATTAATTGAGCAGTTAATTAATTCTTCTCATTTCTCCTTAAATGAGTGCTGAATAATTGTATGGTTTTATTTCTTTGCTGTTTGTCTTTGTCGCTGAATTGTGAAGCACTTTGTTCTGCTTAAAGTTTATTCACCATCTGTGATTGAAATTCTCTACAGCTATGATAATGGAGGTTAAAGCAGGAAACTTGTGGCTCAAAGATGCAGAACTTTTTTGCAAAACTTCAAAATTAAATCACAATAAAAGTTTGTTGTGAAGCAGCCTTCACCCTGCAACTACTGTATTAAAAGAAATCCCCAAGTTTTCAAGTTAATGGATGTAGCCCCGGACAACAGTTCAACAGTTATTATTTTTCAGGTAAAATAGAAATAAAAATATTGAGCAGGGGGTGAAAAGCAACAAGGGATAACAAAATAAACCAAACTGCACATTTAGTAGTGTAATTCCTCTATTTTAATTGTCAATATGACGCACACTGACCGCTCAAAGCTGCTCTGAACGGTCTGTCCGCCTTTTGTTTTCATGTTTGACTCTGATTGAGGGATGTGAGTGCATGAAGTTTAAGGGCACAGTTGGCTCAAATATTGATTACCTCTCAGGTATTCCTTTTTCCCGAAAATTGATCCCAAAATCGTTCTTTATCATACAGATAGTTCTGTGTTAGGCAGATCAGATACAGCATGGACACATATGCACCAAAACACACATCATTAAGGCCCCAAAGCTTCATGCTTCAGCCTCAGCTAGACTTTTTTTTGGCGGCAGCCCTCGTGGTCTTCTTCAAGGATCCTAATTGAGAAATTAATGCAGAAAAATCAATTGGCCTCAAGTTTTGTGTCCAATAGACTCCTGAAGGCGTCAAGTGAGCAGCAATCAATGCTTTCCACATGGGTGGCTCCAAAGCTCCCTCACTCTTTTGTTTATGTGCTCATAGCTGGAGGATTTTGATATGTGAATTTCAATGAAATAAACACTAATGAATTTTCCACCTTTTTGGCAATCCCCTGTGATGCGCAATGTATATTCCGGGGCATGAAATGATCTGTTTGGTCAGCACTTAAGCATCACTTAACATGAACAAGCTCTCGAAGAATTGGGATATATTGTGCAGAAATTGTGCCCTCACCGGCAACACTTTTGAGCCTGCCTTATTTACACTTCAAAATGAGGATCTTTTAACATTCTGTGATCATCCGTGGCATTGTTGCTGGATGAAGCGGCGTGTTTTGTGCATCCCTCTTGCCTAGAGGACATCAGCTTATTTAGGGCCATTTTAAAGCACAGCACATCATCATCAGGTCAATGAAAAAGCAACCTTGAATTCCCTTTGACACAACTGTCTTTTTTTCCAGCACTCAAACAACATGCATCACTTTGTTACGACTCAAGGCGAAAGGCAAAACGTAGAAAAACGGCCATGTGAGAAAGATGGGAGTCTAAAATCTTTAAGCATTTTAACAATTTCACCTCAAACAAAGGTGCATTTTTCCTGCTCTTTCTCTCTTTTATGGTCAAATCCCAGGAAGAAGAAAACGGACATTTTCTCCCAGTTGTTGCACGGGGGGGAAAACGAGTGCCATGTTCTTCTTTGTGCTCGTTAACCACCTTCCAAATTCATCATAAGCCCAGAGATCAGATCACAGTAATATTTGATCAATATTAATAAGGATAGGCAAACTCCTCCAGTAATTACCACAGTCTCTGGGCTTTGATTTCGACCATTACTAACGCCTCTGCATCTTTAGATTAAAAAAAGCGACCCCCTTTTATTTCATAACATTAAATCCCGACATGCATCTTCTAAAAGCTCTAATAAGACAAAGATAAGATTTGCATCCCCATACAAGTGTCTTTTTCAATTGATTATGAAGCCGCCATTGATGTGCGAGAAATTGATGTTTTCCTCTGTTCTTAAGGGCGGCTAATAGAAGGGGCGGGCTTCGAGGAGGAGACTTTGCTACTTTGATCTTCAATCAGTAAAAAATCCCACTTCTTCTTTGTCAGACTATATTTGGTAAATAACAGTGACAATCTGCAGGGCCTAGAAATGAAGAGAAGGAGAGATGGAGAGGAAAAGAGATGTGTTGGAGTGATAAAGAGGGGTTGGTAAGTGGGAGAAAGAGGGAGGACAGAGGGAGAAAAGGACGTAAAGAGGGAAAATCTCGCTTGTTAAATTTAGGCTGTTAAACAGTGAGAAAAGACTTTAACATCACTCTCCCAAAAAACACCATAGCATCATGTGATACAGTCTCAGGACGCCAAAATAGCTGAAGCTGCCTGGTGCTCTCACCTCACACAGACGATGACGGGAAATATTTCTTACCTTGTTTATTCTGGGCAGATCAAATTGCACACAACCGTCCCCGTGTTTCTGTGAGTGACGTTACATGATGACACACACAGTAGGCTTCTAATTAGGCCCTATGAAAAACAACAGGTGGATGTGAGAAAAGTAATAAATCATTCAACCAATATGGCTGCCATCAGGACTGTTTTTTTTTTTTTTTCTTTATGTGTCTGCAAAGAAGAGTTGTTGGTGGGCAGATGCACAAAATGTTGTGAGCGCCCCACGCATATTTTACAGCACATCATTTCTGTGTGGCATTTTGTAATCAAATTCTCAGGGATGCTGCTTGTGGCTAAGTATGCAGACCCTTGGCATGAGAGCATTTACTGTATATCCCAATACAGATAAAAATAAATATGCCACCTTTAAATTTCACAGGCAGAAGAAATGAGGAAATCAAGAAAATCTTTTATTGGCTCTCTTGCCAAAAGTTAGATGAGAAAACCAATACTACTCTTATTGTCTGCGCTTTAAATATGGAGCTGGAGCAGGCAGTCGTTTAGCTTAGCTTAGCTTAGCTTAGCTTAGCATAGCATAAACTCTAGAAACACGGGGAAACAGCTAGCCTGGCTCTCTCCGGAAGTAGCGAAGCTCTCTGAAAGCACCTCCAAAGCTCATTAATCAGCATATTGTATTCTGTTAATTTAATCTGTACAAAAAGTGTGGAAATGACCATTTGTGTTTTCTGGGGTAGTACATGTACCAAGTCTTGACCAAATTCAGTTACTACTTATATTAACAATTAACAACAAAAAAGGTGTTTATTAGTTACTTTTAAGATCTGGCAGGTGAATGCAAAACAAATTATTTGCATGGTGCGATTACACACAAAGTCAATGCTAAGACTCAGATAGACGTGAATAAGAGTCTGTGTGACTTGAAATCATTCAATTTAGCCAAGCCAATTAAGATTCTCGTGACATCACAGAGAATCCAAAATCAGAAACTCATTATTACCGTCTGTAGGCATCAAGTCCCCAGAAAGTGTGCTGGGCTTTGAAGCCAATTTTCGTAGTGGCCAAACTGTGGAGTTACAAAGCTGGAGCCCATCACATGATGCCATGGGGCCCAAAAAGACTTTTTCCCATAGACCTACATTGGGAGAGACGCCTGTAAATCAGTGGACACGTTTTTTTTTAGCGTCACAGTCCCCTTAATGATCGTTTCACTATCAGAATTTGATCCATTCAGTCCAATAACATCTGGAAAGTCTAAAAGAGCCGCAAGATCAAATCTTTTTTTCCACATTCAAGTTGGTGGAGCACTAAATCGGAGGTAGCCAGCTTGGCTGGTAAAAGTCTCTAGTGCACTTGCTCTATGGGCCCAGTGATGTAGAGGCAGTGCTAATCATCTGGGTAATTTCATATTGTGGAAATCCATCTTTTTTGGCTTCATACGCCACTGAGCAACTTACATAGGAATGAAGAGGGCTCCGCCTCCAATGCTGTATCCAAGTCTCCTTATGCATCCATGGTGGGCACTTTACCATTCAATGTCAGTACTGTACAGAGACAGAAGAAAAAAGGAGAGAATTTGTAGAAAAGTGAACGAAGCCATAGGATCACATGTTCTGAAATATGTATTTGTTACTTGAGTCCAGCTATCTGCTGCTCTTTACTACGATCAAGAGGTCTCATTTATAAAACGATGCGTAGGATCCATACTGAAACTATATGTACCGACAAAAGCCAAAAATGGCATGCGCCAAAAAATATTCGACAGTTTCTACAATCAGGCTGCCACTTCAATCAATCAATCAATCAATCAATCAATCAATTTTATTTATAAAGCCCAATATCACAAATCACAATTTGCCTCACAGGGCTTTACAGCATACGACATCCGTCTGTCCTTATGACCCTCGCAGTGGATAAGGAAAAACTCCCCAAAAAAAACCCTTTAACAGGGAAAAAAAACGGTAGAAACCTCAGGAAGAGCAACTGAGGAGGGATCCCTCTTCCAGGACGGACAGACGTGCAATAGATGTCACCATCTGTGTCTCCAATTTCCCGTCTCCAACATGTTAGTAAGCATGGGTCAAAGTTTCTCCCATCAAGTCTGTTTTTATTAATCACAACTTTTGCGTTGGAAGTGGCGTACGCCTCTTTCAGGCCTCCTTTTGTGTGCGTAGGCAGTGTTTATAAATGAGACCCCAGGTTAGCACTAATGTTAGCGTAAGCTGCCTTCCCCAGTTAGTTTGAATAACCTTCAGCAACGCTGTTTCCACCCTCATGCTAAGTTAAGCTAACGTGAGAGTGACATTGATCTATTCATCTACCTCTCAGCAAGAAAGCATGCGTATTACCAAAATGGCAAACTATTCCTTTGAGCTTCATTTAGCTAAATTAATCATAATTTTGAATTAAAAAAAAATTCAAAAAACAACTTTACTGTCATCCACTTCAGTGGAGTGTACATTTATAACTTTAAGGTGTGATTTCTCAAAAGCAGCACATAATTGAAACTCTGAATTTGCAATATTGCATGTCTCCTATAACATAAAAACTGTTTTGTGGCTTCTACGAAGAACAAAATCATGCTTGAAGCATTTTGTTGTTTGTTCTACCTTGAATATCTTTTGAAGGAGACAGGTGAAGTGTAAACGTTGACAGACAGAAGGTGGAAACACCTGTGAGAATTGTGAAGGGTAATCATTCTTGATGCGCTATCAACAGGTGAGGTTGACAGTAGAACAATTAGGCAATGTAAATTATCTGAACTGTATAATTATATATACTGTATATTACCAGGGAAAAAGAGGAAGCCACTTCCACAGTAAAAGAAACAATTAACCAAAGCCAAAGTAAGAAAAAGAACAAATAAGCTACATGAAAAAGTAGAAATGAGAGAAGGTTGAATAACAAAGGCTTGAATAAAAAGCTGATATAAATATAAAAATAAAAAAGCTCACAGTTTAGTTGAAAGGGACATGAGACAGGAGGCGGGAGCTGCGATGGTGAGCTGGATAGACAGAGCTGGAGATGAAGCCAGAGACAGAGGGAGCTCAGTGGGAGGTTGTGGAGAGGCTGGGGGCAGGCTCCAGGCAGAGGAGAGGGCAGGGAAGGATTCATGGCCCAGGATCAACAACAGCACACTCAATAAACCCCCACGGACACCAAGGAGAAAACCTAATATGCCTTCAACACATGCAAGCACTCATTTACAAATGTTTACAACCTTTAAGGAACAAAAAAAGGTGATTTGATGCCGTTCGATATCAACCCTGCAACAGCCAAACAGCAAACTGGGGATAACCTGAAACAGAGGGCAAATACAGCAGACAGTTGTTATTTTTTTTGGTCTTTAATAGCCTATTATTGTTCACTTTTGTTTTTCACCTTTTCGATTGTCAAATGGTGAGATGAGAACAATCAACACAGTATAATGAAGGAGGAGAACGTCTGATTTACACTTACTTTTCAAAGTAGCATATTTTAATCTGTGTAATGTTAGTTACAAATTCACAATGTCACAAATGACATGCCCTTTTAAAGAGTGTACAGTTTTTTAGATGTCCCAACCTGTAAGGCCTGATGGAGAAGACCAGAGGTGGCAAGGAGCGTCTGGTTTTCTTTCATACTCTTAGTCTATCATTAATTTAAATTTAAGAGACAACTATAAACTTATACATGTATGAAAGTCAAACATTTAAGATCATATTCATAAAGCTACGGAAGCCCTGAGAAGCAAGTATGAAAAAAAAATTCTAGTGATGCATTTTCTAGGCCTGATCTAATTTTTTTGTCATGTGTTTCTAGCTTAAGAACAAGTGAAGCTCTAGCTAACTTTCAAGCTAACGTTAAGTCTTCTGTAATGTTAGTCATGCTAATGAAGTGTCCCGTAACCATGACTAACGTTACAGCTAGGTTTAGCTATGCAGTCGAGTTAACATAGGTTGTATTTGTTGGTAAACCATAAAAAGTGTGGTTTTCACTCGCTAGGTAGCGGGCTAGCGGCAGTATAGCTAACGATAATGGCATGTTAGCATCAAAATACATTTCTAGCCAAAACAAAGACAAGTCAGTGACATAATGTAATTTGCAAATGCACAATATAAATTGAAACTCACCTTTAGGAAAAATGAATATTACAACAAACACAAAAATGATCCTGAAAAAAATAAATTTAAAAAAAATATTTTTTCAACCAGTTTCACACTTACACTGTATGTGTAAAACCATAACTGTAAAAATAATGGACATAGCTACTGTAACATCACCCAATCATTTGTGGACGTTTTGAAGCCTTGAATCCGGCATTTCGGCTGTCGCCATCTTGTTTTTCTGGAGCAAAAGTGACCGTTATTAAGTGAGATGTTGGTGCTGTGGAGAAGCGAAGATCCACGAAGTGGCCCATCCAAAATTTTAAGCCTTAAGAAATGTAAATGGGAGAGTTACAGAAAAAATTCATCCACCGGACGGTTGTCATGAGGGGGTAAATTAGCTATAGATACCAAAACTGTTTTTTGTACCAGGCTGTAAACATGTTCATTTCTGTTGTAAAGTTGGGCATCTTAACATGGGGGTCTATGGGGATTGACTGGCCTCTGGAGACAGCCTCAACTGGCCGTTTAAAGAATTGCAGATTTTGGTACGTCCGCATGGGCTTCATTTTTCAGCCCTGGAGGTTGCTGCTTGTGTAAAACACAAAGAAGCCATATCATCTTGATGGCCCCCTGGTGGTGGCTACAGTACAGGCCATAATGTCCACCCCCTCTGTTAGCAGATGGGAAAGGGGCCACACTAAAAAATCAAAGTACACATCAAGTACATTTTCCCCAAAGATGTTTATTGTCATTTAATGTAGTTCTTATCATACTGATGTATGTTCAAGTGTTTGTTTTTCTGATAAGTTTGGTTTTAATTAGTTATTTGATGCCATAAAGTCAGACAGGTGTATGGGTGGGAACTTGATGCCATGGCTCCACTTTCTGAGCACTACTGCCGAGACTCTGGTCTCAAATGACATCATCGCCCGTATCAAGCATATTTTGGCTTCATTTTTGTACAGTGGGAGGAAGTGGAGACATGTTGTTCATCTTTATATAGAGTCACTGGTTTCACATATGAAAAAATAATTAAGGAACTCCAAGGAAGGAAAGATTAACCTGGCAAAACATTTTTCACCTGTACTCAAGTCATAAACAGGAGAAAAAACAATTTAGATCAGACTTAGAAAATAGATTACCAGAATTTTTTTTTCTCACTTGCCCTTCACTTGCCTCCTTAGGGCTTCCGTACAAAGCAGCTGTTCATGATAAAGTGAATTCATTCAAAACACTACTTAAAAATCACTTAAATTTGTACAAGTAACAAGTGAGATTGCAAAAGATTCAAACAGAAGATGTAATGAATATTCCTGTTTGTAATTATCTTGTATTCATTACAATAATTTTACAATGGTTAATTTATTTCTTGTATAGCTATGATTTCCAAATAATGAGACCTTATGACCTCACCACAATGTAACTGTAGTGTGGTATTGATTTTCAAATTTACAAGCGATTCATGAATATGGATTAAAAGAAAAGGCAAAAAATGAGCAGCATTTTAGACAGCAGTACACAGCACTGATAAGTCTGACTTCATTCCCTCCCTAAAGTGAGAGGATATAAGGTTGTGAATGTGGCGAGGCGCTGCAGCAGCTGAAAAGCTCCGGTGAGGACTGAGGGCTTCGTGTAGTGGTTACCGGCTCACTGAAGCCTCTGACCCAGCGACCACCAGCCTCTCAAAAGTAACTCAAGCCAAAAGTGAACATAAGAGCCTCTTTCTTCCAGCCCTGTTAGAGCTCGCATCCATAAAAAGCTCTGCTGGTTCACTCAGTCTAAAGATGGGCGACTCCACCAAAACATCTCCGACCAAAACTATTAAAACTCCTACGAAGACAAAATTCACACAAGCAGTCCCTGTCCGAAAGATGTTTTATATAGAGTAATGAGGGCTTGATAAAAGTGTGCTGTGGCTTATACAGCAGGAAGAATTAGGTTTTCAGCGCCTTTACTCTTAAGACAAAGCTGCAAAGTGCTCATTTTAGTTCTGTCCTTTACTGGGTGGCTTAAATTTAAATAGTAACACACAGACAAAGAAGATGTAGGAGAAAACTTTGTCGTCTTTCTCAGGGAATGAAAATTTCAGAAGGGCTGTTGCTCTCCGATCCCTGCAGGTCCATTAGTGGCCCCCATACCCCACCACGACGGGAGAGAAAAACCTGTGTCAAAAAGTCTGTTTTCTAACGGAGCCTCATCTGCATATTTGAATAATACATAGTGCTTATAAGCATATTAAATGGAATGTGGCCACGCGTCATTTGAAGGCAGAGATTAGACCTTCCCAGTTAATTATAAAGATGTCAAATGTCAGCGGGTGAACCCACGCCCTGGGGTCACCCCCTTTAGTTTGGTGATTATATGCACAAACTATAGATAAAGTGTCATCATACAGGCTATTAAGGTGCTGAGGCTTAAAGAGAGGCTTCCCCTCGCCTTTATTACTATGCAGAATCTGTCAGGGGAGGAAAACGAGACCACGCACTCTTAATGGTTTCTCAAACAGCTACTACACTCAGCCTTATATTTCCCTCACACACTTTGAAACAAAGATTAATAGGGAGGCTCAACTGATGTTAACTTGCTAAATTAGCTGGCTTAGACCTTTAAGTTTCTGAAATCTTTTGAGATAACGTGCCCTTGGCTAAGACAATAGTGAGGCTGTGTGTGTGTGTGTGCATATGTGAGTGTGTGTGTGGGCTTGTTTTGGTCATTACTGTACCATTAAGGCCCAATCAGCTCAGCAGGGGCAGCCTTGTGGAAAGCAGCGCAGGGCCTGAGAGAGCACCTTGGGTTCACCTTGACAGGACCGCCAGTCAAACGGGGCAGCCCTCTCTGTGTTCCTGTCAATCTGACTCCCCCTCTGAAGTTCATTTAAAGGGAGGAGCAGCGGCTCACTAGCTCCTAACAGGTAAGAAGGGCTCATATTATCAGCCCTTAGAGAGAGCAGGGCAGAAGTCTGATGTGCTCTTTCAACTGTACTAAACTGTCTGTACTGTAGCTCAGCTCGCTGACTGACTAGACACACACACACACACATACATACACACACACATATACAGCAGCTCTGCTGGCTGATTGGAAAACAGAGAGAAAGAGCAGAAAGTGAAGGCGAATAAGCAGGAAGATGAGAAGAACTGATTTGCATTGGGAAATGGAGATGTAAAGAAACGAAAAGATTAAGGGTACGGGAATAAGGATGAGATTAAATCTTGGAGAGCCTGGCTGGTGTGTGTGTGTGTGTGTGTGTGTGTGTGTGTGTGTGTGTGTGTGTGTGTGTGTAAAACAGAGAGGAGGGGAGAACGGGAGGGGGAAGAGGGTGAGAAAACAAGAGAGAGAATGGTTTATTTTCAATGGAAGGTATATTGCAATCCACTTTTCTGATTTTACGAGTACACTGGGGGGCTAAGGAGTTTGTTTTGGTTTGGGGGAGCTGACACAACATCCATTGCTTCCATCGTCAGGCAATCCCCACCATACATACACACACACACACACACACACACCCCTACATGAGGCCCCAGCCCAGCCCTTCCAGCTTCCTCAATATTTCATGGGATGAGCCCGTGCTGACTAACTCAAGGCCATGCAAGCAAGGCTCCCCAACCGACCAAAGCACTCGTAGTCTGCTGAGGTTCCCGGTTGCCAATATCCAAGATCATGGAAACAATAACATTTAGCTGCAGTTCCCAGGAATCAAATAAATGAGACAAAGAAGAAAACATTGTGAATCCAAGACGACTGCCAGAAAATGTAAATGATGCTGTGTTTTCCTTTTTGAGTGCAGAAGAAGTGAAGTGTTAACTGGCATCACAACAAATTTTGTTTTAGTAAGGCACAAAATAAAAAAGCCAAACAATTTTGCACATTTTGGAAAGCTGAACCCAAACACAATTACAAGTAGGCTCATCTTTGATAGCATCCTGTGGGTCTCTAACAGGTAAAAGTTCTCCAGCTCAAACTTGTTTTCTTTTTTTATTTTGGGTGATTGCATGAAGTTACCTCATGCAAGGTTCTTCAACTTTTTGGGGGAGAGCTTTTTGTCTTCAATTTTGGCCTGCTGGTCCTCCTTTATGATCCCAGTTTTCTATACAGACACATATGAAATACAAAAGTCCTAACTGGTCACATACATCGGTGAATTATTTAATAGACTCAAACAAAAGGTGCTCTTACATTTGTCTGATTCTGTGTGAATGGTTGGATAGAGAATAGCACTAACACTGACAAGGTTTGCAGTTTCATCCCAACTGGAGCTCACCAACTGGCATAAATTACTTTACTGCAAAGAAAGGCCCCAATCTGACAGAAAACTCTTTGCAGGTTGCAAAATGCAGCCTGTAGCCTTAGATACATAGAGTGCTCCAGGGATGATGTTTTTCTGTAGGCGTTAACCTGATGCTAACCTTAACCTAGCGTTAAGGTTAGCATCACCCTGGTTCATTCGGATAAGGCTATGGGATTTTTCCATTGGATTTTGGGTTATTGCAGAAAATAAGCAAACAAACGTTTATGATACTTACACATTGTTCAGCAAGATAATCTTCACATATGAACACCACTTCTATGATTTCTAAAGCCTAAATACAACCACCACAAGTAAAAAGCTAAGGTTAGGCTATAGATAAACTACACCACAGTCGCATGACTTTAATGTCAGCCCCAAAACACATAAAAGCTTAAAAAAATAACGAACCATTAAGTTACTCCACTTGGCGCTCTACTGCTCCGTTCCTCCAGACAGAGTGCCCAGGGTATGCTGTGCTGCTCCGAGAGTGTGGTGTTCTGAATAACGGCGTGGTACATTCCAACAGCGATCCGAATTTACGAATGGGCCAGTTTTTGCAAGAGTGAGCTCTGGTACTTGGAGTATTTCTGAAGGCACCCTTAGTTGGTTAGTTATTAGCTAGTCAGTAATAGCTTGTCGTTAAGTTGGTTAGCTAATCAGTAAGTTAGCTAATCAGTTAGTCAGTTAGTTAGTTAGTTACTTACTAACTTACGTATTAGCCAGCCAGTAATAACTAGTCATTAAGTTGATTAGCTAGTCAGTGAATTAGCTAAAAAGTCAGTTAGTTAGTTAGCTAGTAAGTTATTAGCTAGTCAATAATAGCTAGTCATTAAGTTAGTTAGCTAATCAGTCAGTCAGTCAGTCAGTCAGTCAGTCAGTTAGTTAGTTGTTAGCTAGTCAGTAAAAGCTAGTCATTAAGTTGGTTAGGTAGACAGTTAACTAATCAGTTAGCTAATCAGTTAGTTACTTACTTGGTTACTTAGTTATTAGCTAGTCAGTAATAGCTAGTCATTTAGTTAGCTAGTCAGTTAGTTAGTTAGTTAGGTAGGTACTTGGTTACTTAGTTATTAGCTAGTTAGTAATAGCTAGTCATTAAGTTGGTTAGCTAGCCAGTTAGTTAGTTAGTTATGCTGCATTCAAATGGAACTTGTGCATGTCTACGACATGGAAAGTGATGAACACAATCTCGTGAACTTGGAGCTCTGACAAAATTTCCAAATACAATGTTGGGAAAACCAAAAAAGGGTGCATTCATATGGACTCCTCTAATGAACATGGTAAACACAACCCCATTTAAACGCAGTGTTAGTTACTTAGTTTATAACCTAAGGTTGGTAAAGTCATATATCTCTGGGTAAACAGCCACCACTAGTTTGTCCTCCATGTTGTCCCCACTTGCTGTCGTCACTGCAGAGGGCCCGCCTCTCCATTCATTGGACTATGAGAAAAAATGCAAATGACATCAGGCACTTTTCCACTGTGTGATGAAGTGTTTTTCAACTTGAGACGTTCAATGCACTCATGAAAAAACAAACAAACAAACAAACAAAAACACACGAGCTATATAGAGCGGAAAAACGTGAGGAGCTTGGCAAAAGCAAAAAGCTACACTCTCATTGAAAATGTATTTGTCAACAAATTCCATACAAAGACCAACACCAACAACATGTTAGTCCATCCTCAAAACTTTTTCAGGTTGCTCTCAGCCCTACTGGTTCCTACTGAAGACTTAACAGTCTTTATAAACGGGTGAAAAATGTACACTGAAATTTTTTTTTAAAGGCTAAAGGATTTCCCTAAACATCTGGGCTCATAGTTTTTAGCAAATGGTACTTCAGCTGGATTCGTTGCAAGTATTTATGGCAGAGGGACGTGTTAGGTCAAAATAAACTCATGTCCATGTTCATCGTGAAGTGCAACAGTGTGGCTGAATGGTGTATTTTAAATTTTTTTCTAAGAAATATTGTAACTCCATGGCACAGAGGATACTAGGCTTTGGCTACACAAAGAGTACTTAGCAGAATGAAGTCATTGTTGTTTTTCATTAGATGTGTTGACAATGAGAAAACTATAGAATATTACCAGACTTATTTACAAGTAATTTGGAGAAAGTAAACATTAAGTGTTGGCTTTATATGATCAGTGAGCCACAGCTGGGTCACCTTCCCGTTGGTGAAGGTGACATACAGCGGCAGTTTATCCCCTCAATGAGACACTGGGAGACACGAGTATAAAGATCATTGTGAGTGTTTGTAGATTTTAATGAAAAACCTGAAACTGTATACAGTTTTGGCCTGATCTTTGTTTTCGAGTCTATTCAGCGCGAATATCAAACCATCAAACGCTCCAATTTTCGCCACTCTGCCTTGTTTTGTCTAGATTTTCTTCAAGCCGAGTGTCATTGGAGAGTAAACTATGTGTATGCTTTCAGTCCTTTGTATTTTTTTCCCCTCCGCCTCCCTTTTCTCTCTTGCCGGATGTGTGCGAGAGAGCCAGTGCGCACTTTGTGTGTGTGTGTGTGTGTGTGTGTGTGTGTTTGCAAACGAACGTGTGCAGGCTTTGTTTTTCTTTTGAACATCCCTTTGATGTTGCTGTTTATTTATTTATTTCTCTTCCTGCGAAGGCCCTTTCTCGGCGGTTAGGGCTACAGCGGATTGGGCGCGCGTTGCTCTGAGTGCCATCCATCAGCGAGGAGCCTCTCTGACGGATGAACCAGTGACCTCGGCTGCCTATAGCACATCAGCTTGAAGCTGGAGCTGCGCTGGGGGATTTTTTGTTTTTAAGGAGACGTAGTGTAACCAGGAGGGCCTCTGCTTCATCACCACCCTGTCTGGCAGGGTATCAGTGTGCGTCACATGTAAAACAACTATTTCATCTCTGGCCAGGAGGTATTGCTTTACTTTGGTCTCCCAATGATAATGGAGCTCTTGTAGTTGTGGGTGTACTTTTTGTGGCTGATTTGATACCTGTGCCTTCTCTGCTTAGTTTGTGGGCTTTAATATGGCAGTGTTATGGCTGAGGCCAGTCTGATGAATGTTTGTACTCATTCTTAAAGCCAAATGGGGGAGTGACCATAACGCTTCATCATAAAGTTCAAAGGTCCACCAGACAGGTGGAATTAGAGCAGAAGGGACCTTTTGGACATAAAGAAAGTTTCTTCTCCAATTCCCCTCTATGAATGTTGCTGAATCTGTCCATGGTGCTGAAACAACCTGGGTAGTGTCAAATGGGGCTACATATCCCAAAATCCAATGGATGGATAGGCAGACAACTGCGCCATAATTAAATACAGAGTCTTTTATTAAACTGACCTGCCTATTTTTGTCATTCTACCATCTAATGGTACTTAACACAAGATTTATTTATTTATTTTTAAAGGACAGTTCAATTTTTGATTTAAAGGGACAGGTTACCCCAAAATCAAATAAATATATATTTCCTCTTACCTGTAGCGCTATTCATCACTCTAGATTGTTTTGGTGTGAGTTGCTGAGTGTTGGAGATATCAGCTGTCAAGATGTCTGCCTTCTCTCAAATATGGAACTATATGGTACTCGGCTTTTGGTGCTCAAAACGCAAAAAACAAAAAAACACACAACAGTAATGTCTCTTCAGAAATCATGACCTGGTTACTCAAGATAATCCACACAGTTTATACTGAGCAGTTTCATGGAGAAAACAATGGACACGTTTCTATCAAACTACACCTGCCCACTGTATCTCCATGCAGAAGGAAGAGTGCATCTACTCATGGATGAATGGACTTTGGCTCATGACAAAACAATGGGGTTGAACTGTACCTTTAAGGGACTTTAATTGTTGTGCTGATGACTTTATTATCTTGTATAAATCTGATTTATCCAGCCAGTAAGATGAATCATGACGTAAGCTCAAGCTATTTTTTAATTTGCACAAAAGTTTTACTCAAAAGCTAAATGATGTACCAGAATTATTGTCTTCTCATTGGCAAAATGTTATTAGGTGACCTTACAGATAATTTTCCTTTGTACACATTCATACATTAACTATAAGTCAGCTATACTACAGCTACACTTCAAGGACTTTTATAAAGTATATGTATCAAAAGTTGACCTTATTTCTCCTCCAAGTTCAGATCCGTCTTTCCCTCTATGTTGATTCCTTGTTCCTTGAAGCAAATCTCTCAGACCATGGCTTCCAGGTTCATGTTCTGCTTGTCTTCGACCACGTGTCTGGCATTCCTTGGATGGTGTCTTCTCTGGTGGATAGCCATCATCCATCAGTCTGTATGTCTTAACCTGTGGAGTTAAACCTCTGACAGACATCTACTGAGACACCCTGACAGCTGAAATAAACCGGGGCCCTTGTGTCCTTTTGTCTCTGCTTACTCACAGAAGTGTGTCGACTGCCGTGCATCAGTCATTATTTAAGAACACTCTACCTGTACATCTCCATTTTCATTTAGCTCTACCTTTATTTCTCAGTTTATTTATTATCCTGCTAATGTAAGAGTATTTTAAAACTATCTGAGTGTATGAGTAGCTATCAAGGCAATAAATGCACACTTGAAAAGTCCTTCACAGGCACAGCTCTGTCTACTCAGTCCTGGAATTTAAAGTCATTCAGCGCTATACTCAACAGGTAAGGATACATACATAGCAAGCTACTTATCATTAGATCCCTGAAACTTGAACTCACTTGAATTCCTGCTTGTGCATTATCAGTGGCTGCTACCATTTCGATGCTGTCTAAGCTTTCCCTTCTCTGAATTCCAGTGGCCCCTCGTAGCTGGCAGACGGAGGACAGACCTATGATTCTGTATGTTTCCTTAGTGCTGCTGCCTTCAGATGCTGTTAGAATAAAACATCATGTTGAGTTCACACACGTTTCGGAAAAAAGGTTAATTTTCTATGATACCTAAGTCAGTTCTTTCGGTAAATTTTGAGGGAACATACACAGTATTGTTTTATAGCTCGGCTACAGCAGGAAGGAATGGCAGCTGATTAGATGTTAAAGACCCTATAAATGAAAACTTGAACTTCCTGAGCAGTGAATCATTCATGACATCATCAACAGTTCATCTCCTTAAAGGGTAACTTTGGCATTTTTCAACCTGGACCTGGCCATTTTCAAAAAATGTTGTTCCCATTAGTCACTTAGACACAAAAACATGGTATAATAGGGTCCAGGTTGAAAAAAAGTTACCCTTTACCCTTAGAACCACACTGAAAAGCATTTCTTCACTGTCCTCTGATTAAAAGTTTAAATCTTGTTTAACCTCAGGAGCAATCGAGCTCTTGCTCAAGGACATTTAGATGTGAGCAGGAGGAGCTGGGAGTCAAATCACCTGCTATGCCATTAGCGGATGAGCAGCTCTATCTGCTGAGCCACAGCTGCCCTTGAACCCCTCTGATAGGAGACATGTTTGAAACAAAGAAGAAGAAGAAAAGTTACACAAGCTGTACATAGATGTACATAGAACAGCAAACACCTTCGAGTGTACCCATGTACTTTCAACTATGCTCAGCCTAGAGAAACATGATTCACAAAGTTAATTAGTGACATTTTGGAACACACAAAAAAGTTAGATAATTAAACAATTTTAACAAAATCACAATTTAGACAAACTTGGAATGGAAAAGAAATCAAAGGCAAGAAAATAAAATCATTACCAAAACTGTCCTTAGTAAAGATCCATCACTTTTTACAGGCCAAACCAACAGGTCAGTGTTAACCTTTTGTACTATGTTCTAAGTGGTTTAGATAATCTGACCAAACTTCTGCTTGTTAACCTGTCTGACTGCCATGCTTCTGTCTGACTTTGTTTTGGTGATGTTGCCTTGTTCGCAGATTTCAGCAAATTTGTGCAAATACAGTGGAAATAAGAATAATAACCAAAGTTACAAAAGTAAGACCCACGTTGTTATAAACTGAATTTTTTTTCCTTTTTGAAAGTGAAGATACCATTTCATGGGGCCACATATAATCAAAATATTAAGGTTGCAAAAACCGCTCTTAAGGTCCAGACACACTAAACCAACTTCAAAGAACTGGTGGCAGCAAAGGCCAACTGTTAAGTCGCCTCATGTCACTTGTGCCTCGGTCAGAAAGTTGCACCTGAACACACCCCAAAGACCACAGCCAACTGGGATGCAAGTTCTACACCTGTGTGAGAAGAATTAACTCTCCATAGCAGCAGGTAGCAGTAGTCTGTATTCGTCATTTAGAAAGAGAAACCAGAACACCTACAGGCTGGATTCAAGATGCTAGTGAGCTAGTTAGCACATTAACAACACAACCTGATGCTGAAAGAACAATTTACCATGTGCTAGCAAGCAATAACACAAACAATTGCAAAACATTTCTGTTTAAGACCTCAGTAACTTAAAAAAAAATCTTACCTAATATAACAAGTTTGTTTCGGTCTCATGCCCTCTTGACTTTAGCCATTTGTTTACTTTCCTCACTTTTGTTTCTCTGCTGAATGAGCTAAAAAAAAAATCCAACAAGGGCCAACTAGTGCGAACATCGTGGAACACATCGCAAAAACCGACAGCACAACATTGACTGCCGACTATGGACTTGGTGTGTCAGGGTCCTTAGATTTTTATTTTGTGATACAGCTCCAAATGGTTACATCTAATATCAACAAAACGTCTTTCAACTGCAACCTTTGTGAGAAATAGCCAGATGGCATCACAATGATGTCTGGATCGATTTAAATAATCTCTTCAATGACAACAGCAAAGCAACTTCATAACACAACTTCATCTTCACCAAGAAAAAGCGGGTTCCTGCTTGAATCTCAGTTGCAGACATATTGTTATGTGCAAATAAAAGTTATCCTCGTGACAATGCCTCAACTCCACTAAATAACAACATCCATCATTGTTGGAGGTTTCACTTTGTTAAACAACAAAGGCTGATGCTTACCTGAAAGACTGTAGAGAGAAATACGGAGTGAGGTTGACCTGATCGTAGGTTCAACATAATAAACACAATGATGCAGATGTCCACTTTACACCAATAGGAACCCAAGGCCACAATCACACAACACTACACGCCAACAGAGAGGAGTGCTCCAGTAACTGACATCCCTGAATTCTTTATGGAGTGACAGGTACTCACAATAAAAACTTCTTAGTTACACCGCTTTTACTTACTCTTCCATCCCATTGTCCCGTATCGTAGAAAGACCACCAAATGAGAACATGTTTTCAGTTTAATGAGCACTATCAGTGTCCACTGAAAGGGAGTGTGTGCAACTGTAAGATCATTGCCTCTCTGAAAGAACTGTCCTTCAACCACTGCCATCAGCTCAGCATACAAGATCATATTTGATTTCAATGGGTGAAAACAGTTGCTTGGTTGAATAAGCAGCTTGAGTTATAAAACTCATGAAAGAGATTTTTTGTCCATTGACATCATTTCAATGGGCTGTGCATTTCAAAAACACTGGAGAGCTTTTGCATTGACCTGTTGGGTCCACATAAGGGCGAATACCCTCTGTCACCTTATGTATACCCCATCCTTCCTCAGTCATTGATAAAACCTCCAGCCTGATTCAAGGTTAAAGATTTATAAGCTATAAAGAATGCAAACAGTTGTTATTTGTATGGACTTGGAAATGGGGATAGAAACAGTACATTTTCCTGCAGCAACTCAACCAAATTAGAAATCAACAGGCAAAAACAGTCAGCTATTCAGCCACAATGTATACATGAAAAAATCTTTTGCTCAAGAGACAAAGAAAAGGGTGTTTTTGTCTGCTGTTTAACTTGGTTTGAATTGCTTTTGTTCTCGTGGTGGTGCCGTCTGATTTCACAATATCATTATACAAACAAAGAAACAAAAGGCAAATCCTAAATAAATCCATGTGGTTTTAAAGTCTGGTTAAATATTTGATCGAGCTTTCATTCTTAAAAGGAATGTATGACAAACAAGGACGTCTACCACCGATAGTCATCACTTAAAATAACTTGATGTTGTTGTTATTTTTTATGCAGGTCACTCATCTGAACATGTAGGAGATGCACATCTATTTATTTCACTGCACCTGGCTTTGAAACCAATTTTCTTAGTAGCCAAACAGTGGAATTACAGCTTCCAAGTCCGTCACATACAGCCATGTAGCTCCATAAGACTTTTCCCATAGAGTTAAATTGTGTAAGAGACGTCTGTAAATCATTGTACACAGTTTTTGAGCATTACAGTCCCAACAAAATGAGTCATTTTGCTCACGGGATTTGATGTATTCAGTCTGATAACATCTTAAAAGTCTGGAGGAGCCACACAGTTAAATCAATTTATCGCCATTAGAGTGCTAAACAGGAAGTTAGCCGCTTGGCTTGCGAAAGTCTGTACTGCGCCAGGTAAGATCTGGGTAACTTTATACTCAGGAAGTTCAGGTTTTTGGCACCATGTGCCACTGAGCAACTTTTCATTGGAATGAACAGGGCACCGCCTTGAACGCTGTATCCAGTTCTGACTGATGCTCAAACTCATATGGCTGAATATTTTTGATGTTTCGTCTATGACTAACACTAGCCATCTTGAGGCACACTACTCTTTTGCCAGTTGACCTAGTGCAAGCAGTGGTGGGTGGGACGGAGGCCTGATCTCGTGGATTTTTTTACTATTCATATAGGAAACTATGTTACACAAAATATTAATCATAGCAGAGCATTTCTATATACTTTAAAACATGTCTGGAGGGGGACTTTAATTTTTCATGGAGCTACTGTAAATAAGTCAGTGGCTTAACACAATGTGATAGAAAGTAAGAGAGTTTAAGGTGTTGAACAGGAAAATACATTGTGGTTTAAACATAAGTGCCCTGGCCTCATGCTAGAAAGCTCTTGCCCAAGTCTCAGATTTTGAAAAATCCTGACTAAAACCCTCCTGAATGTGTGTTATATCACTTTTTTAAAGTGACATATATTTATATCAGCGCTGTGCACAGAGCTTGTATTTGCATACCAGTCTGTGAAGGTGTAACTGCAGAAAGCTGACTGCTGTCAATCTTTTGTACCTCCAAATGTCCATAAAAAAAGAGGTGGTTTGATCAGTTTAGTTGTGTTTACCTTAAATTACCTCACTATGCTTCATTGGGAAGTAGTCGGTTCTCTCCCACACAAACAAGGAAGTGTTCACATTCTACCTTTATCTCTGTAAACACACTTTACTATGGTATGAGGAAGGTAAATGCTCATTTACATTTGTTTCAGCTACAATGAACAACTCTAGCATGCTTTGCTGTTGTTTTGTACAAACTCAGACACAACAGAATGAAGGTGATTGCATTATTTGGTTGCCAAAGACAAAGCACAAAGTCCCGAGGACCAGACTGCTGGGTGGTGTACAGAATCTGCCCGGCAAAGGTCTTTGGACATTTTTTTCTCTCCCCCTCTCTCTCTGGAGGGGAGTGTGTGAATTCAGCATTTTGATCCCAGAGTGTAATCGAGCGTCTCCTTGTCTGGAGAACCGCTGAGGGATTGAAGCGCGATCAATCACCCCTCTCTGGACTGTCCGGCCGTTTTACATGTGGCTGAGTCCAAGCTGCTCGCTGGTGGGAACAATGAAGAAAGAAGGCGTGAAAAGTTTTCAGAACCCTTGTGACAATGCTTGTGTATGAGCCAAGTTGATGGTTTTCTGATCACACCAATGTAGCATGACGTTCCCTTTCACTTAAAGGAATATTTATTTTGTGTACCTTCAATAAAAGAAAAAAAAGTATTGCATATATTAAAGGAGCTGTTTTTGTTGGCTTTGCACTGGCAGTTTATGCTAGAAATAACACTATAATAAAAAATGACCTAAAATCTGATAATCTAAAGCAGTATTGTCCCATGAAAGGTCGTCCATTGGGTCAATCCTTGTGTTTAACTTTAACAAGCATGCCAACAGAATAATTAATGTGTTTTGACCCCCTCCTACGTCGGTCAAAGGAAGGCCTATAGGCCAAAAGTGTTGTTGGCCTGTTTAGCATAAAATGAGTGCATTAATACCTGGAGACTCAATTATTTTGCAAATAGTTTGGTTGACACTACAGGTTACGGGAAGCTGCCGACTTTGAAGACCTCTAGCAAGACACATGCTGGCATTGACACTAATTATAGATAACAGTAGGGATGAATTACTTGAAATTATGTATATAATTCAAAATATTTGTGTGATAATATAAAGATCATAAAACGTATGGTGTATGCAAATTTATTAAACATGTATTTTGTGTCTGGATATTTTTAATATGATGATTTAAAGTAATTCTAACTCTTGTTGTAAGTGGATTTTGTGTGTCTGGGGGATTGTGTTGTATTGCCTTGATTTCACTTGTTTGCAATCACATGATTATTATGAAAAACAAAGTTCAGATGGAGGGCGGGAAGTGATAAATCCATACACTGCGTGAATTGGAAATGGAGGCATATTATTGCATAAAAGGGTTGGATGAATCTGCAGGCAGCGAGTACCATGAAAAAAATGAAACTCATGTTGGATGTGTTCCATACAAAACAAAGAAAAGTGATTTTTCCCACAATTTGAATGGTTTGCCTAGTGTGAACATGATCATAGTTACAAATCACCTCGTCCTCCAGACCTTTTAACAATACTAACGTTACACTATGAGCCGATAAAAACATAGAACAAGAGTCTGGTGTACTATGACTTTTTTCTGTGCAGTTGAAGTCACGGTTGAAATGACTGCTGTCTTGTTTTTGGTCAGGAAAGTAAATGTGCTTGAGTAAAACTGTGTTTTACATTTCAACTCTGTAGCTACCATTTTCTGCCTACTACTGAACAGTTAATGTCACATGGATTTACTGCTGTCAGGCTAACATTACTGGCTAACGATAGGTACTATTATTTTCCTACTAGTGTAACATTACATGGATTTACTGCTGTCAGGCTAACATTACAAGTTAACGTTAGACACTATTATTTACACTAGTATAACAGTAACTGTTACACAGATTTACTGCTGTCAGGCTAACATTACAAGTTAACGTTAGACACTATTATTTACACTAGTATAAGGTTACACGGATTTACTGCTGTCAGGCTAACATTACAAGTTAACGTTAGACACTATTATTTACACTAGTATAACAGTACACGGATTTACTGCTGTCAGGCTAACATTACTGGCTAACATTAGGTTCCAATATTTACCTATAGTATAGGGTTACATGGATTTACTGCTGTCTGGCTAATGGTTCAAGCTAACGTTAGACACTATTATTTACACTAGTATAACATTACACTGATTTACTGCTGTCAGGCTAACATTACTGGCTAACATTAGGTACCAATATTTACCTATAGTATAAGGTTACATGGATTTACTGCTGTCTGGCTAATGTTACAAGCTAACGTTAGACACTATTATTTACACTAGTATAACATTACACCGATTTACTGCTGTCAGGCTAATACTAGCTAACATTAGGTACTGTTATTTACCTACTAGTATAAGATTACAAGGATTTACTGCTGTCAGTCTAACCTTATAAGCTAACATTAGACACTATTATTTACACAAGTATAACGTTAACTTACATGGATTTACTGCTGTCAGGCTAATGTTACAAGCTAATGTTAGGTACTATTTTCTAACTACTACCGTACAGTTAATGTTCCATGGATTTACTGCTGTCGGGCTAACATTACTAGCTAACGTTAAGTACTTTTTTCTACCTACTACTGTACAGATAATTTTACATGGATGTACTGCTGTCATGCTAACATTACTAGCTAACATTAGGTAATTATTTACCTACTAGTATAAGGTTACATGGATTTACTGCTGTCAGGCTAATGTTACAAGCTAACGTTAGTCTATTATTTACACTAGTATAACATTACATGGATTTACTGCTGTCAGGCTAATGTTACTAGCTAATGTTAGGTACTATTTTACCGTACAGTTAATGTTACATGGATTTACTGCTGTCAGGCTAATGTTACTGGCTAACATTAGGTACTGTTACTTACCTCCTAGTGTATCGTTACATGGATTTTCTCATGTCAGACTGATATTAGCTAACCTTAGCTATTATTTTCTACTGCTGTACAGTTTATGTAAAATGGATTTACTGCTGACAGGTTAACATTACCAGCTAATGGTAGGTTCTATTATTTACCTAAAGTTACTAGTGTAACATTACCTGGATTTACTGCCATCAGGCTAACATTACTAGCTAACGATAAGTACTTTTTTCTTCCTACTACTGTACAGATAATGTTACATGGATTTGATTCTGTCAGGGTAACATTTCTAGCTAATGTTAGGTACTATTTTTTACCTACTAGGTGAACCGTTCCCAGAGGTCTGGTGAAACGTTCTTCAAAATCTCAGTCATGGCTAAAAACACAGAGGACAGCACATTGTAATGGCATCCAACTTGAAGCATGTTACGTAAACATTGTTAACATTTGACATTAGTTGACTCTGCTCCTCCAGACTGAAGACAGAGGTTTTTGATCCACATCTGCAGCTGTTTCTCAGTGAATTTTTATTTTACTAATTTTTTTGGACTTAGTGGCCTTTGTTTTTCTCCAATGTGATTGTTTTGAACAGCCATAAACAGTGCAAATCATAGCCATTTGTGCAGTGTTGGTAGTCTATGCCTGCAGTTGCCTGCCCTCCATCTTGACAGCACACCAATGTATGATGTCATATGCAAAGACGCTGTTGAAGTTTTAAAGTGAAATTAGAGTCATAATACAGCTCACATGTCTCAAAAACTTTCCATCCTACTACTGTGATATGATTGCTATGATACGGGCTCAATCCCACCTCTATGTCAGCTCATCACTCTTGGCCGGTAGATCCAGACGATTCTCTTTACCCATAATCCCCCTGCTGACTCCTTCCCCTTTCTCTCACCTGATTAGAATTTCTGCCGTGGCCTCTGGGATTGGACGATTTCAACATATTTTATTTAACTGCTTTTGTAAGCCCTAATATTCAGCAGCTGTGATCTATGGCTGAATTACAATTTTCAGGGTCAAGGAGGGACTTGGCTGTGGAAAAGGGGTGGCTACAACTGCTGTGCTGGTGGGGGAGTGTGTGTATGTGTGTGTGTGTGTGTGTGTGTTGGGGGGTTGTGGTGGTGGTGTTGGTGGAGAGGTGATGGAAAAAGGAAAAAACAGAGAGAAAAGGGGAAGGAAGAATCTCACGAGTTGTCTTTAAAAATGAATGAGAAAATGGGTAATCCCAGAGTCACAGCATGAAAAGAGGGAAAATCAATATGGCCTCTCAGTTCACTGGGGCCCTCACAAGTCCTTGAGATGAACAAAAAGTTGTGCATTTTGTTGCCACATCCATATGTCTCAATAGAGAGGTGTGTGTTTAGTGTGTGTAAGCCTAAGTGAGTGTGTGTGTACAGTAAACCTGTCTGTTTTAGGAGGCATGTGTGCAAGGCTATGTGCAGGGAAGAGGCTGCGTGCAAGGTATTCCAGGGAAAGTTTGGTTCATAATTTGGAGCGTGAGTGAATTATGTGAGTAAATGGGACTCGTGTAGACTAAACCGAGCTTGTTCCAACTTCTTAACTGGTCAAAAGGTTCTGAGAAAACATCCACCTTATAATGTGAAACAGACAGATAAGAACAAACCAGGATTCTTTCAGGCGAATGCGTCACTATTTTTCCGAGAGGCGGAGGGATATGAGAGGACATCATACAGGTTCCGTAACCTTTGGACTCCCGATTCAATTGACCCCATGCACCAGGCTGAAACAGACCCCCTCATAAGAATCCAATTCCACTTCCTGGCCTACGTGGAGAAAACTGGCCGCCAAGCTCTGGGATTGGACGCCCTCACATGAATAATTAATTGCCACCAACCATCTGAGGCGGAGGTTTCGTAGAGGGGGGGAGTAGGTAGCAGGCTGCTGGGGGTATTGGAGGGGTGCCCTTTTTTTCCCAGACAATGCAAACACACATTCCTGTCTCCCTCTTCTCCAGCCACCCTTCCATCCACCTGAAAGTCTCGGAGCGAACAAGCACACCTCCATCCATCCATCTGTCCATCCATCCATCCATCCCCCCACCCTTCTCCTCTGTGCTGTCATGCTAAGCGATGCCCCCACCTCCCTCCCCTCCCCAGTTGATTAGCGAGCTCTTCAGTAGCCTGTCATGGCGGATGTGCTCCATCAAAGCTGATCGACTCCCCGTTTTTCCAGAAAGATGTCGTGGGTTATCAGCGCGCGCTCAGATCTCCAGCTACGGGAGGAGCGTGACTGGCAGGCCGTCTTTTGAAGACAGTGATTCCTCCACTGATGCCTCCCAGTTGGAAATTTAGAATCGTGTCTGCTAAGACATCATATGCAAAGTAAATTACTGTACAGGGGCGAGCCCGACTAAACCCTCCTCTCTCTGAACGTCCAGGCCTCTGAGTGCCTCCCAGGCAACCTCACCTCCTTTGCGCTCACCCTTACTTTTTCTTCTCACTTGTCTCCAACTATCATTCGTCCACTATTACAGCAACACAGGAAAAACTACACTGAACAAAACCAGCCATGAAGTTAGTGGCTACTTTTAGTTGAGTATAGGGGAAATTGATTCAGCAAAAGTGGCCAAAGTCATAACATCACATCTTTAATGCAACATTTTAAACCTCATAAATTAAAGATATACTTTGCAGGATTTATCTTGTCGGGCATTATAAAAAGGTTGCGACCAGGTGCCAGACCATAAGCAGCAGACGTCCAAGAGATAGAGTGCCGAAGAAACGCAAATATAGCAAGGTTAAATGCCAAATTACAGTGAATCTGGGGTTGGCCTTCACTTTCCTTTTCACTGGTGAGTGTGGTTACAAACAGTAACCATCAATCCTGCATACTATACATTTAAAGGTACACTAGTCAGGAATTGTTGGCTACTGTTTGAAATTAGCATTGCCAACGAAGGTGAAAGCCAACTCCAAATTCACATTCCTTGGCTGTATTTGCCATTTTTCGGCGCTGTCTATGATTTTCATAGCTTCCTCTTGGATGCTTATGGTAAGACACCTGAGGCCTGCACTACAAAGCCAGTTTAAATTACCCAGGATTTATCTGGTTATCTGGTTTGACTAACCCTAACATTGGCCGTCTGGATAATCAGTACTACAAAGCTGGTTATCAACCAGTTCAGTCAACTCTGGGGTTTCCTGTCCAGCTATGAGTGCATTCATGTGATAGAGGGGTGTTAATTATGATCGACATCATCAGAACCATGAATGAAGTAGACAACTTTATGTGAGATGAAACAGTACCAAAAGTGTTTGCCTCAACGAGATGAGAAAATGTTGATGGTGTGGGATGTTAACGATACTCTGTAATCTTATAACGTAAATGTAGAAATATTGAAAATACTATCTAAAAAGTAAAGGTCAGCTGAGTCTGTCCGTAGGCTATAGGCCAACGTGACTTTAATATAGAGTGTTTTTTTGTTATTTAGTTGGAAGATGATGAAACTACTCTGAAAATGTGACATAAAACACTAATTTAATGCTCAACTGTTTCTGCTACTGAAGTAAAGGGTGGAAGAGTAGCCTCGTTAATGACTGATGACATCTATATAACCACAATGTTTCATTTATAACAATGGGAACCAATTATTTGACTGATAAAATATTAGCTTAGTTCTTAGTTCTCACGACACAGGTGTCTCACGTTATTTTGAGCTGCAGTGGTGGAATCAGTGTAAAAGTAGCATCACTGTCAGCGATCAATGCCGACTAAAATAAACTTAGCATGAGTTAAAATCCTGCTAAAATCATGTGTTTAGTGTGTAAACAATCTCTCCATTTGTTAGAAGCTCTGTTTTAAAACAGTGGAAATAGAGCCCTGAAACAATGAAATGATTCTGCTGACCTGTAACAATATATAGGCTGCTCTTTTTTACCTGAGTCACCAGACTTTCGTCCATGGATACGTTTTTCTGCAGTGATCTGATTGGTCAGAGGTCGGGATGTTGACAGGCTGTGATCCCATACCCTGAAGTCAACTGCTCAAGAGCAGGTTAGCTGTTCAGCGTAAGTTGCCACAGTGAATTCCCGATAATGTCCCGACCACAAAGAGACCAAAGAAGAAGAAAATAAGAAAATACAGGCAGAGGGCAGAGTCTCTGTAAATAAATACAGCACGACACACCTCTAGTGGGTTGTAAGAGATGCCTGAGAGGGATCACTTCTGTAGGAGGCTATGGATTTTTTTGGGATCATTCTGCATAGTATGCCCTTAACATCTACTTGGCTGCATTGTGCATTCATTTACATACAGTAAGAATTTAATTCAAAGGGCAAAGGGCACACAAATACTTAAATAAATAAATACATGGAAGCAAAAGCTCCTGCCAATATAAAACATCTCCATTTTCTCCAACTCCCCATTATCATGCAAATGACATTGCTGGTTACAACTGTATGTCTTTGTAGTGGTAAAGTGTTAATTTCAGTTCAAAGGCTGTGGCAGTATTCTACAGGGAGAGAGATGGAGGGTAAGATGGAGATGGAGGGGGAGAGGAGGGGAGAGGAGAGGAGAGGAGGGGATGCTGAGTGGTTTAGCCTGGCTCAGCCTAGCTCTGACCCGGCTCTTTGTGTTTCTATTGTCTCCCTGGCAAAACAGAATTAGAGAGTCGTCTGCACAAGGCTAGGTGTGCCCTTAAAATCAAAAAGCAGGCAGACAGTGCTGCTATAGGTTTGAAAATGTCAGCTCCTGGCTTTACCTCCTTACTTGTTCCTGAGGAGTCAGCCGAGTGTTTTTTTTGTCTGTTCAGTGACAGCACACGGCGGCTAGAGGAAGGAAGTGCGAGTTATGACACAGCATCTTGGTTACTGAGATTCAGAACTGCTTTAATGACAAGATGTTAAACAACACCGACACTGACAAAAATCACCAAAGTCATCTTTATAGTTTTAGGAGCAGCTCTGAGAGTCGGAGGGGAACAAGATGAACTCAAGATCCTGGTCAACGGGAGAAATGAGTCACACGGACATTTACAGACAGACACAAACAGATATTCGTGCGGACGGACAATTCAACATAGCCTTTTTCACACCAAGCCCTCCAGCTCCGTCTCAACCACAGGGGGACACATCCTGCACGACACATGCACACGAACACATCCATGTATGTATGGCTGCAGCCCCTGTGACTTCCACAAATAAAGGGGGGCATTGTCATTTCTTTGCGAGCACAAACACCATTAAAACGGTTGACAGCACTGATGGGGGCGAAAGAAAAAGCAGATAAAGGGCCGAGGAGAGAAAGAAAGCCATTCTGCTAGGACTGGTGCCGTGTACAAACGGAGAACATGGCTCCTCTTCTAACAGCCGTACACTGGAGCGTGTGTGTGTCTTTTTATCGAGGGGGGCGTCCACCATACGTGCAGCAGCGCGCTTTTTCTGTGTGCGCTGAATCAAACAGTAGAAGATTCATTGTAGTTCTCAAACAGTGCCATTGTGGGTTTTTCTTGGGTAGCTGTTGTTGCAGAGGCCTCCTTTAATACGTGTGTGTTTGTGTGTGGTGGTGGTGGGGGGGTGGCAGCATCACGGACACTCCTGGAGATGAAGCGCCCACCCTCCCGTCGTGATCCCACCGCTGGAGCTGTTTATCCCGCTTAAGGCCCGCCCTTCGCCAGGGGACAGACAGCTCAAACGACGCTTGTCACAATCCCTTGTCGTCTTAAATGGCTGACAAACATCAGGCTTTTTGTAATGGTGGTGCTTCACAGAGGTTCCTTGTTGAGGAACCTGCTTTTTTTTTTACTTTTATGTAAAGCTACTAGAAAGGACCAGGGAAGGAAGGGGGTATAAGGGACGTTAGCGAGACAGACTGACGCAACATGGAGGTGTAAAAGATAATTCCTCTGGAAAATCATTGCCGCTGATGAAATAAGAGACCATTGCTATATGATCATTCGTGTTATCATTACCGTATCAAGCGAGGCACAGCAGAGCGAAGATCTGAATGTGATTTGAGTGGTAATGTTTGAGCTCTCGCAGGACGGCCATGCCGAGGACGTGGTTGGTGTAGAGAATGATCAGGGACACCCAAAGACTCGATCCTCTCCCTGGCAAACAGGAGAAGGCAGGGAGAGCTTCAAAATCACTTTTCAGACATCAAATAATTAATTTCTCTCCCCTCCTGCTCCCCCCCAACCTCGTTTCTCTCCTGGTGTCTGTATGGAAGACACAGCTCCAGTCACTTAAGGAGGGTTAACACCCGTCTAAATTAAATATTAAAAGGTGTCTGTACCTGCTGCTATTGTTGCCCCTTGGAATAAGATATAACCTATTTTTGACAAGTTTTCATCCTCAGCCTTCTGCGGTGAGACGCTTGTCGAAAACCAAATCAGCGGACGGGGGGGAGTGGTAGCGGGGCGTGGGGGGCATTGATGAATAATCTAGTTCATATTCCAACGACACCCGCCGCTCAGAGGGAGAGAAAGAAAGGGATGAAGAGAGGGAGAGAGAGAGAGAGAGAGAGAGATGGGCAGGTGGAGAAAGAGATAGATGGATGGACGGAGGAGGGGAAGATAAAAGCTGAGGGGGGAAAGTGAGGGATGAGCGGAGAGGAAAAAAGGAGGAAAAGAGGGGAAAAAAGGGAGGAGTGGCAGATGATAGCCGACGTCTGCCAAGGTATCACATGACAGTGCTCCTGTTTAAATAATAAAACAGGACGGGGGCTCTAAACAAATCGTTATCTTCCCACCTCCATACATCCTGCCTTCCCTCTGCCCCTCCCTCCATTTCCCCGCTTTTAAAAACTTGTTTTAATGCCATTTCTTAATGAACATAATAGCTCGGCGCTAATAATGAAAAGAAAATAAAAACATCTAAAAACGCGGAGGGGCCCCCGAGTTGTCGCCGGCGCTCAATTATTTCCTTGTCAAGTGGGTCTGTTTTTAATGAGGCCCTGTGGGACTGACGTCTGTCAGTCAGCCCTGACTTTTTGACACCATTACAACTTCAAATAGAAGCCGCCGCCACGCTGCCTTCCACCGCTCACTCGCTAGCTACTGCTCCGCTCATCTGACAGGCTGGGAGGGAGGGAGAGAGGGGAGGGAGGGGAGGACATGGGGGAGGAGAAAAGGTGGCAGGAGAGGTAGAGAGAAGTGGGGGGAGCAGGAGGGATGAGGAGGGAGAGAAAGACAGAGATAGAAGGAGAGAGGAGGAGAAGAGAGCACATCGGCACGTAGGTAGGCTGCGCACACACACACACACACTGAGCACTGGGTGAAAAAACAATCACTGAGGGTCATTACCAGATGAGGTTTGTCAAACTGCTAGGGATTCCACCCCCACCCTCACCCCCTACCTCCATGCTTCCTTGTTCACTTCCTTCCTTCTCCCTCCTCTCTGCTTCCTTCCTTTTTTCATTATTCCTTCACTTTAATGATAAGTCTTGGTGGGTCGGCCCCGCATGGGACGGTCAGAGGCACACTATTTTGTTGGCCATTAATTTGAGGCTTTGAAGCAGACGGCGGCGCTGCAGCTAGTGAGGGCCTGTGAAATGGTGGCTGGTAGGAGGGGGCGTTGGGGGGGCTCAGCACCCCGACACCCCCGCATCGTCGAAAATGAAGACCGTGGCCCTGAAACAGAATAGCAAATGTCCTCGCCAGGAACCACCACACCGACCACAGGAGACACAAGCACACTGCAACACTCCCGTGTGTGTGTATGTGTGTGTGTGTTTGTGGCTTGCAGTGTTACCTTCATGCATCTCAACTTCTGAAAATTCTCCAAATGTGCTCTTAAATTTAGATTTCTCCGAGACCCCCTGAAGAATGGCTTTCCCCTGAAGAATTAAACAGCAGTAAACTCACGCACATGTTTCTCTTTTTCTTTTTTTCAAACACCTGCAAATGTATCACAACATAAGTCAGCGTACAGATAAACACAGAAACAAGGACTGTGTCACAGTCTTCAGAACTTGACAAGAAAAAAAATATAGAACAAAAAAGTGCCAGTTCTAAAACAACTTAGATCCATTTATAAGAACAGAAGAAGAAGAAAAAACATTTATAAGACACAAAACTTGAAATCCACACATTTCAGTTGGTCCTGGTGTGCACTCTGCGTTTTATAGACTAATCACCGAACACACGAAAAATCAAGATAAAATGCTGTTAATGTTAATTCTGAATACTTTTTTATAAAATATACAGTCCTAACACGGTTAATTGAAAACTCATCTGCATTTATAAATAAATAGTAATAACAGAATCACTTGTATTGAGAGCAAAACACTATACATGATGTAGATTTAAATGTTAGTACATACAGTATGACGCCTAGAAGTTCCCACAATGACAGATGCATTAAAAAGTCTGCGGAAATGAGTTGTGAAAACTGTGTTTGGGAGGTGCGGGGGGATTGTACCACTATTAAAGCTGGGTATAATGCGTGAAGAACCATTTCTCTGCAGTGTAGTTATGTATTGTATGCTCTAAGGTTGGGGCCAGCTCCCTTTTTGGAGTAAAACATATTAAAATAGTTGCTTTAATTCATTTTTAGAATCTCAAACTTTCTTGAAATGCTCATGTATACTTTACGGATCGCTGTAATTGAAAACAAACAAACCTTTTCACCTTGATTGACCGAACTGAAGCTGAACTGACCTCAACCTGTTTTTTTTTTGTTATGTGCATCCTCTCTTTTCAAGGCAGCGCCACTTGTCTATTTTTGGGCTCTGCTGAGCTTTTTAAAGGAGGAGTGTGAACAGCATATCTTATCTGAAGGCACTGTCCTCTGTGCTTTGTCGGGGCTACATGAAGAACAGCTGAATCATTTAGTTACAGAAGCTCATACATACTACAGCGTGTGTGTGTCTATGGTTGGTGTTAACAAACACAGTTGTTCCCCCAAATCCATGACTGTCACTCATGCACATGCGAGCATACCTATGTGTGCACTCTTTTTACTTTCTCTCCGTCTCTCATGCACACACATCCTGGATAACACTTGACCCCACCTCTGTCACAAGAAAAAAAAAAAAAAAAATCTACATATCTGAATCTGCTTTGAGTTACAAAAAAAACTCCCGGGCCTTGTTCACCTGGGGACAGGATGGGCTGCAGAACCACGCCGACGACGACACCATGAAAAATATTAACTATCATAAAAACATCTCCCCCCCTTACTCTTGTCCCTGGAGATGTATGAGAGAGCCTGACAGAGAGAGGAGAAAAGAAAGGAGAAGAAAGGGAAGAGCAAAGAAAGTAGAGAGGGACAGAAAAGAGGAAAAGGAGAAAGAGATGGAAAAAAAAAGCTCCCTGTCAGGCTTTGGAAACAGTGATTCATGGGGACCATTTGTCCTAATTACAGCAGAACAACGCTTTTGTCGCTATTAATCACGCGTGTGTGTGTTTGTATTTGTGTCAGGGGAGGAGTGAGGGTTCGTGTGCGCGTGTATGTGTGCAGAGGGGAGATCAGTGGCCCCTCAGATTGAAATAGATGGCCAGGATGATGGTGAGAAGGATGATGGCTCCGAGGATGAAGACCAGGACGCGATTCTGGATGATCCTGCAGAGAAAGAGAGGTGGAGAAAGACACAGAGGGAGAAAGGGATCAGGCAGAGTTCACAGAAGTCATATTGTGTCTACAGAGAACACGTAAAACAGTCACATGTTTATGTGCAAACTAAATGACCGGCCATCAAATGGAGGCTTATCATGTTTAATAGCTACCATGAGGTCTGCGTACAGGGTATTTACTGGTATACAAGCACTGGCATGGGAGTGTAACACACACACACACACACACACACACACACACACACACACACACACACACGTAATGCTTCCAAAACTGCAACACTTTTGTGTCTAGAACGTCTGACAAATTATTTCTGACTCGCACACACACACTCGTAGCCTCTTTAAAAATCTCACGCTGACGTGTGTACACACTCGTGCGAACATACAAAAACACTCACAAACAAGCGCGACACACAAACACACACACAGGCTCTAAAACTTTATTTGCACAATAAAGTGGAAAAAGTGGCTCAGTAGTCTCCTGGAGGTAATAAAATCACTGAATTACTGATGGAATTCGCCATAAAACGACTCACTCTTTTACACATTTAAATTCTCCCACTGTGACCTAAGTAAACTTGACAAGAGGGGGCTTTGAACCAAAAAAACACAAAGCTGGGAAAAGAAGGTCTGCAGAGAGAGAGGGAAAGAGACGGAGGAGTGGGTGCTGGTGTGCAGGGATCAACTCGTCTCACGTGCATGTTCCCCAAAAATTCTCCAGAGTTTGCATCACCACACATGCACGGACAAATACACACACAAAGTCCGAACCCTCCGCTGCTCCTGACAAATGAGAGAATTATCACATTTGCTGACATGTGGAGGGGGTGGAGGAGAGGCCGAGGAGGTGTGGGGGGGGGGCACTGTCCACTTCTCTAAGCAGGAGATGAATAGCCCATGCTGTGGCCATTTATCACCGGGGAGGGAGGGGGGGCTGGCTGGTTGCTCAGTCACCCTGCTACCCTCTAAAGCCCAAGTCTGAGCTCGGCACACCGGTCGAGCTCACACAGCCTCCCCTCGGCCCACCGGCTCGGACCTGCGGCAGCCTCTACACTTAGTTTCAAACCCACAGCTGTGGAAGAAAGCACGACAAAAAATGTATCACAGCGGTGCTTTTATGCTTAAGTCTTTCCTTTGTGTGCGCCCTTAGCAGAGAAGTGTCTACTCCTCTGCACAAAGGACTCTCCAGCCACATCCAAAAATCCTATCACCAATCACTTGTAACACACCATGAGCGTCTTTTCAGGGGCAAGACACTATGCCTTCTCGCGCTCTCACTGGATAACACCAGAGAGCTCGTTGCAACTACTGTTTGTAAGTAGCACTGCTTTATAAGTCGACAGTTTATCCTTGAATAAATGCATACATTATCATGAAAGTGTCACGCTGTATACAGTAAAGCATGTCTTTGTGCACCACAAGTAACAGTTATGGTATATTTTTATATCACGCTCCTGTCTTAAATCACACTGAGCTTGCACACGACACAAAAAACAAGGAAATAGTACTAAAACATCAAACTGCGTATGTCATGTGCCCACATGTCTATGTTGTGTTAAGAGTTGGGGATGCTATTATGAAGCGGAGATGATTGGCTGAAGCCAGCTGGGGAGGAGATCCCACTGAAACCCTAATCAGAGCATGCTTAGCAAGGCCACGTCTCCCCCTATTAATTGACATTCATTATTTACAATGATTATTTATCCAAGCCAAATACCCAGAGGAGGTGCTTGTGTGTGAGTGTGTGCGAGTGTGTTGGGAGAATCCAGATCGCTCTGTGTTGTTTGTTACTTTTTCAGCTGGGGAAAAGAGGGGAGGGTGACTCGAGGCCTGGGGGTGGAAAAATGAACAGGAAGTTGGTTTTAGCCTCGTGGATGAGGAGAGAAAGGGGGGGTTCAATTATGTAAAAAAAAGAAAGAAAGAAATTGCATTCATTAAAAGGAGTCTGATTTGGTGGCAAACAACGCTGAAGAACTTCAAACACTCAAGCGTTCAAAGCGGTAAGAAATATGACAGAGCTGTGATTTAAGAACTTTTTCTCAGGGGACAGATATTCTAAAAAATACTTTGTTTGACCTAAACTGATTCTCTGTACAGCAATCTAACAAAACGCGTCTTGAAGTCTAATGTAAAGTAGCTGATCTTATTTGCAGCGACTCAAACCCTTAAACAGAAGCTTGATGCAAATGTAGCGCTGCCCAATCAAAAAACTTTTAAGGTTAAATTCAAGTATGGCTTTCACTTTTCTAGCTGTGCGTTTGAATCCGCTGTGAGCGACGAAACGTCAAGGCTAAAGCAGTAATCATATCCTCACACATCGCTCCTCTAATGTTTGTAATCAATCAAGTGAAACTACAAGATCTTGTGAAGGTTATTAGGGCGGCCCTGAGAGCTCAACGCACTTCAGACTAATGAAACACATGCAAATAGACACGAGCAAATTAAGAGACGACTTCAGCAACTTGACGACACATGAAAATGTCAATTTGACTATACATGCACAGAATTTAGAAAAACTCCTGCAAGAAGCTCACAACACCTTGGAAAATGTTTCCAGCGGACAGTTAAACATGTCCTGCCATACTGTTCTGTGATTGGCCTGTGCTAGGGTCAGTTTTTGATAGCCAAACATCCATTAACAGTACAATACAAGAGGCCTTTCCTTTTAGTCTGGCTCTCTATGACTCAGTATTCTGAAGCGCTATCCATTTAGAGGCGTTGATATTTTAACGTTTCATGAGGTAAATGTCCTGCCTTTTATTTTATCTTATGTTTGCTTTGCTTTGACAGCTGGCTAGTGGAGTTAACGTGCCAAAACATGGAGCCCACACTCCGAACCACTGGTTAACTAGCCTCCGTCGCTGTTCTGCACCATGCACCACCTGGGACAGACAGAAGCTAGCTAAGGGCAGTAGCTAGCTAATAACACTGCTATAGTATCATTTGTAGCGCTGTCCTGACCCACGGTGGCAGGATGGCATTGCTGCAGAAACATGGTGCCCGTCCCCTGGTTTACGCTGGTTTTCGCCATTAGTGAGTAACTTAATTTTGAGCTGCAAAAATACCTTCAGCATTGTTAGCTATGTTAACACCCTCACCGTGCTGACACCGCTAACGGTGCTAACATGCTAACAGTGCATAACCTGTCAAAAAATTCTCGCAGGTTAAACGATTAACAGTTAACAGTTGACATACCTAACTAGTACCAGTGTTGGGCTTGTTACTCAAAAAATGGAATATATTACTCATTATTCGTTACTCAAAAGTAATGATGTTACTTTTCTTACTACTCCCTGCCAACAATACTTAGTTACCCTACTCGTTATATTACTTTTCTGTTACATCACATAAAATTGGTATTTGCGTATCTCCCAAAAGTTCAGATGTGTGCCTCTATGTGAGTGTCAGGGTAATCACCGTTAAGTGTAGCTAATGTCAGTTAGCTTCTATCTACCTGGTGGTTTCTGTAGTCTGTGACCAGTATTTTCCCAGGGCTCTGACTAAAGGACAGAGAGTCACTTAACTTAACAACATATCCAGCCTCAAGCTTCATCACATCTTTGTAGCCTGCGGCGGGACACGAGTAAATCCAGTTTTGGTTGTTTAGCCAGTGTAGCTCTACAGCTGACCTTCGCGGCAGAGGAGGGCTCACCTTTGGTGGGGTGTATTTCCTGGAGCTTCACATTTTTGTGCTATTGGTTGCAGTAGCTGAGGTGTTTCAGACCGGAGGTTTGTGGACGTGTTCTTTGCAGTGGGAAAATTTTTAGTCCGACTACCTGCAGCAACAGTGTTCTTGTCATCTTTCCTCCCGACAAAATCAAAGAGATGGGAATATTTCCAGCCGCTAAGGTTAGCGTTTCCAACTATTTTTGTGGCGTGCCTGCGCAGCGCGACGAATACTAAAACAAGTCAGCTGATTTGAGTGTTGTATTTCAAGTCAGTAATGATGTGATATTCAAAGTAACATTGTAATGAGTTGTTTGGTTTTGGAGTAACTGTAAAAATATTACTGAAATTTTATGAGCAATTAGTTACACTACTCATTACTGAAAAAGTAATATTATTACTGTAACACTGACTAGTACTATTCCTAACCATGACCTCTTTGCCCCAACACTAACCGCATTCACCCTCATGGTGTTGAAGTGAGGCAAAACACACAGGAAAAAACAACTGTGTGGCTCATGCGGTACTTGTTGTTGTTTGTAGATTATGAAGTTAGTGAAGTCAGCTCCAGCCAGACAGACTGGGAGGAGTCACATGAAGCAGGGGAGGGCCCATATCATAATTCACCTGAAAATCTATCTAAGAAATAGTGTGTGTGACACTGCAGTCTTTTCCTCTGACAGCCTGTGGAGCGAGGATATTAATGTCATCACTCTTCTTTAACCACCTGTGTGGTGGTGAGAACGCTGGAAAGTCACTACTTATGTTACATTTCTACCAGGGCAGGAAATTGCTCTTTTTCTATTACAATCACACAAAGTGAATCAATACTTGGTGTACGACAGAAAAACAAAGTTCTGTCGCTCGTCGCACATTTAATCTTTTTCCATTTGGTCACTCGTAACAACTGGTGTCTATGAAAAGAAGAAAGGAATTCCCAGGGGACAGATCATTTTCCTAATCCTCTGGACAACTCATCTGCATGCTGTCACTTGTAGATCTAATCTACAGATTTATGTTCTGTATCCAGCAAAGCACTTTACGATGAGCTCACTCGTCAAATGAGCTTCTATGGTAAGAGTCATTTATATTTCCGTTTCACTTCTTCAAGCAACAGAAGCAGCTCGAGTAAAACATACACCACAAATACAAAAAAAATAAAAACCCGCCCCCCCCCTTCAAAACGCCCCAAAAATGAAATAAAATCCCCAAAAATTGGGAGGTAGGAGAGTGAAGAACATGGTTTTCCTCTGCCGTATGGTTGATCCCATCCTGACACGTGGCCAGACAGAACAGAACTTATCAAACCGGATCCATCCTCCAGCTTTGACACTTGACATAGAGGTGTGGGGGGGTGAGGTGTGTGTGTGTGTGTGGAGGGGGAAGGTTTGGGGATGTGTGAGCGATGCACACAGCGTACAATGGTGCATGCTGAAACACACATATACACACTCCTACACACCCAACTTTGAGATGGCTTACCTTTACCCCGCTCCCTACTATGATACTATGATCCCGGAGTATTTTCTCTGTCTCTGCCGCCCCCTCCCCTCCACCCACCCAACTCATATGTAGACAGACCAACAGTAACTGTAACTGAGACACCAGCCAATAACAGCACATGATACTGGTCCTTCTATTGGCTCTGGATGTTCCTTAATCGCAGGCAGCCAGTCAGCGCACACCTTATTCGGGAAACACACAGATATACGGCGCTAATGTTGGAGAGAGGGAGAGTCGAGATGATGAGTGCAAAGAAGAGCAAAAAATAAAGCAAGCAGGAAGGACGGAAATGGACAATAAAGCACCTGAGAGTGAAAAACAAGAGAGGGAAAGAGTGGAGAGACAGAAATAGAGAGGTGGAATGAGGAGAAGAAGACAGAGAGACAGAGAGAGAAAGAGAGAGAGAGAGAGAGAGAGAGAGAAGTCCGTTTACCCGGGGAGGCAGAGCTGGAGGAGAGGCTCCTCGGAGACAGATGAAAATAATGAGGACTTTTCTGTCAGGAAAGATTTACAAAATCGTACCAGTGTTATTAAAATTTAAAATCTCCCGTTTTTTTTTTTTCTTTTTCTCCCTTCCCACCCTCTTCCTCCCTCCCTCTCTTCCTTTCCCTGTTTTTTTTCCCTCCTCTTCCAGCAGCACAGCCTTATTACCAGCTCTAATGAGCACCGGGATACACCTCAGCTGTGTGTGTGTGTATGGGGGTACGGGTGTGTGTGTGTGTGTGTTGGGGTCCAGGTCCCTTGTGCCAACTCCATCAGCGCCCCAGATTCCCCAGTCCCTTCAATGACACACACATGTGCGCCCAAACAAAACACACAAAGGTGGGCACACAGATACACGCTGAGACATGTGCACGCACACACACACACACACACACACACACACAGAGCTTTTGATGGCTCTCAGAGGTGGCTGGACATGCACACACATATACACACCTCTCAGACAGACAGACAGACAGACAGACAGACAGACAACACCCCCCCACCCCCACCCCAAAACAAAAACAGTCAGACAGACATAAGCAGATAGGCCCAGCCCACCGTAAAACACACACACATAAACACACACCGTCTCCACTAAGAAGAAACTTAGCTGTGGAGTTGCATCTCTCAGGCCCTCCCCTATCCCTCCTCTTTCCACTAGTAGACCAATAAAATAAAAATCAATGGCTGTCTGAGCCATTCTGGCTCTCCTCCCTCCAAACCCTGGGAATATACAGCATGGGAGAGGAGAGGGGGGAGGAGGGGAGGTGAAGGGAGGGAGGAGGGAAGGAAGGATCAATGTGTTCACAAATGGTTTGAGTGATGGACATGGAGGTGGAACGCTGGTGGGGGTAAGTCCTAACTAATGCATCGCCTTGTTATCACAAACTAATACAAATAAATGTTTCATTGTTGGAACACACGTGCACACACATACACAGAAACCTACCACATGACAAAAAAACCCCCCACAAAAGGTAGGCCCTCTGTCTTTCCAGTTTGAGTGAAGAAAGGTGAGAAACGTGCGACGCTTCGATCAAGTGAATGAAACAAGGAGGCAGAACGATCCAGAACAATCAGATGGGGTTCATGTTGCTCTGCGCAGATAATGACTTGACCTGTTTGTTGGAGAGATCTGATCCCCGCCACGTATGTTCTGCCTATTGTCCCCAAGGGGGTGTTCAAGATAAATGATGATTTTCAAAACACACACACACACACACACACACACACACACACACACACACACAGCTGGAGTAGGTCTTTAATTAAAAGCTGTTTAGTGTAATTATTTAGAGTCCCCAACATCATGTAATTCCCTGAAGACAAACAGTATTTAAGAAGAGGCCCACACCTTCACACTCACACGCTCACACTGTACAGTGAAGACACATAGTCCCTTAGTTACCATATGCAGTGATGTAATATGGCTGTGATGTGGATGTTCGGGAAAAAGGTCAACCCATGGCTGGAGAGCAAAACACAAGACTGGAACCTTCCATCACTTCAACAACTGACTGACAGACACAAAAAACCCACTGTAATTATAGGGTTATTGATGTTTTTTATTGTTATTGGGTTTGTTTACATCAGTTATGTTTGTAACACTGTAATGTCTGATGTGATTTGTGCCATTGTATTTAAGTGTTGCTCTGTATTTTTGTATTTATGTGAAACAGATGACGTCCTGGAACGCAAGACAAATTTCTTTTCTTTTTCTTTCTGACAATAAAGTGAAATCTTCTCTTCATCACATTAATGATTTGTGGACTGCAACTAATTATTTTCATTATCGATTAATATGCTCATGAATCGTCTGGTCAACAAAATATCAAAGAACAGTGTGAAATGCCCATCGCAGGTTGCTACAGCAACAGGAGACGTCTTCAAATATCTTGTTTTACCCGACCAACCATCCAAAACTGAAAGATATTTAGTTTAAAATGATATAAAACACAGAAAAGCTGCAAATTCTCATATTTGCAAACTTCGAAGAGTCAAATATCTGTCAATTTTTACTGCAAAAATAACTTCCTTGACTTATTTTTGCAGCTCTAGTGCACACAATTAAATGTTTTCATTAAAATCATTCATTTATTTTGTGTAAATTAAACTCAAATCTATTTATTTTGTTTCATTTTACTATGAAATGTGCTGTATTCTATATCAGGGTTGTCATGATATACTGGTATTGATGATAACTATGAGACTTAAAAATGAAATACTGATATCATGTTAAAACATGTGTTAATATCTGTAAATACTGTACGATTTTATGTTTACAGACTCTACACTCGTATTTGAGAGTAATTAATTCACCCAAAAATTACACAAAGCAAACAATAAACAAAGTTAAAGATGATTTTCACTACTATTATTTTCAAATTTTATATAAACAGAGCAATAATATTGTTATTGTGAACTCTTTTGACCACGTTAATCGTGTAGTGAGAATCTGATATCTATTTTCCAACAAATAAAACAAAACTGGAGAAACTGTTTCACAAACATTTAAAAAAAAATCCAAATTAAAAGATTTTTATTTATTTATTTAGTAATCTAACCATTTATAAAATATTTTTGTTGGGATTATTGATCCCTAAATAAGCCATGGACCTTTTTCTGACCTTTATTGGCAAAAAATATTTTTTCACAACTAAAAAAAACCCGACATAAAAGATGGACAGGTTTTTATTTGGAGGACGCGGTCTGAGCACGGTATTTCATGTCAGCCTGATTCTCTCCCTCTCTGTCTCCCACTTTACTCCCCCTCTTTCCACCAACTTGATGCAGGAGAACAGCACCGGGGCTCTACAAGTTCATCCATTTTTTATTTGGCGGCTAACAACCCTGGCCAGCAGCAGCAGCCTAGACTGGGACCCAGTTCTCTCCCAGAAAAGTGTTGCGAGGAGGAAGAGGGGGAGGGCAGGAGAAGTAGACTGAAGGAGAGAGGAGGGATGGAGGGAGAGGGAGAGAGAGAGAGAGGGGGAGGTAAAAAAGAAGGAGGAAATTCAGCGTGGGAGGAGAGCGTGTATATGCAAGAGTATGTGAGAGATGAAAACAGAGAGAGAGAGAGAGAGAGAGAGAAAAGGAGATGGAGAGGGAAATAGAAAAGAGACAGAGTGGGTGAAGGAGAAAGAGAGAATACATTGCAACTGTGTCTGGAATTTTTAAGAACTTTTTTTGCCGGCAGCAATTTCTGTAGCTGCTGCAGCTTCTCCTCATCCCGGTGTGATGTACAGGTGGCTTTCTGAGCTCCATACATACACAGATCATTCTCCTGCCTGGTTACCTGCCTGAACCCTCGCCCTCCTCTGTCTTACCCATCTATCTCTATCCTCATCTGTGTCCTCTTTTCGTCCCCTATCTCGGACATTCAGTCCATCCATTCTGATGAGTGATATTGCTTATTTTCCTCTCACCTTTTCTACCTTTTCTCAACTCTTGTTTCTACTTCTCTCGCTCTTGCTGGAGGGGTGTAGTGATAGGAAGTGGTGTTTTTTTTTACTATGTTTACTCTATGTCCTCGTCACGTCACTGGTTTATAGTCTACAGGAGCACGTCAGCAGCCAATATTTACTGTATGAAGTGTCAACTGATATACATTTACTCGTCCAGGTTTTAATGCTTTGGAGCTCACAATGACAAAAAGACAGTCCAGAAAATTTGATTATTTAAATATTTGGAGGGAATAAGGAAAAATAAGGAATAATAGCACTAATTATTAGCTGGTTGTGACTGTAATATGTTAGCAAACTTGGTAACTGTACCAAGTCCAAAAACAAGAGTGGATTTTGGCTTTTATATTGTGCTAAAAATGCAAGGTGATTGAACATGGGACAAATGATTACCAAAAATTGGGGATGGGACGATACGATTTTATCACAGATCTGTGTGAAAAACACTCAAGATAAGTAGGTATTGGTGAATTTACTTTACTTTACTTTATTTTTCGGCAGCACCCAAAGAGACTGCTGAGCAACCAACAATAAAAGAGACTAAGCAAAAAAGGCTACATCTGTACCAACCTCAAAAAAACAAACAAAAAAACGATCTAATGGTGGGGTGGTTTAATCATTGGTATATTTCATATCAAAAGATATGATGGCATTTAAAATAGTTGAAAAACCTGGCTTTTTACAATGATTTGTTTTTAACTTTACAGGATATTTGCTTGAAAAAAAAGATGTGTGCGCCCTATCTGTGATGCAATAACAATGTTTGTTTCATAACTAAGTGTAAGATAAAGTGATTCTAGTATGTGTTAGTGCCATTTTAAAAGGTTTAAGCGAATTTTTATGATAATTTCATTTCACATTTTTATATTATTCCATGCCTACCAATAATGCTACTGGCTGGATAATATTGTAGTTCTAAAGGTGCAGTGATATTAGACAGTGGTGGATCTTCCTAAAGGGGACGTTGGCAGCCACCAAGGGTGCAACCCAGAGGGGGCACCAAAATGCACCCCCTACTTTTTTACTTTTACAAGAATCAAACATAACCGAAAATGATCCAAAGACCTAACGCTAGTGTTCGGTTTGTAGTAGGGGTACCACCTCTAGTCCTGGCAACACAGTTCACCTTAATGCAAGGGTGTCAAACATATAGCCCCGGGGGCCAGTACCAGCCCGCCAAAGGGTCTAATCCAGCCAAATGGATGACCTTGCACCTTATAGTGATGCACTTGTAGAGGCTAAGAGGTGCCAGGTTTCAGGAGCAAGTTAAACATTAGGCGGGTTTCCATCCACCTATTTTTATTCGCATTTTCAACAACTGCGAAAAAAAACTTGAATGGAAACGCCAGAAATTCGAAAAAAGGCCGAAATATCGCAAAAAAGTTTTTACGCTTGGAGGGGGTGGAAAAGTCAGCGTATCGATATTAGGAAAATGCGACTTTTGGCAATGGAAACAGATTTAGCGAATAAACAATGACGTAGGCTACCGAATCCTACTTCTACTTCACACACACACCTGTGTGAACTTAGAGAGAGGTAGGCTAATCACTCCAGTGTCAGGTGAGTGTATTTCACAACTTACCTGAATAGACGTGTTGAATACCGCTGCATCATGGGCGCTGCCTGGTGTAACAACACAGACATCACGGCATTATGTAGACTACCCTGACAACGCTGATATGAGCGTGATGAGAGCTCTCGCAATAGCCAAGAAGTTCCCAAGGAATCTCTCCATCTCGTCGTAGTCATGGATGTGCCGGTAATTGTTTACATCAGTTGTGGACATGAGACGCTACGTCATCTCACGGCGCCCTCTTCTTCTACGGGTGTTCTTTTGCATTTTTATTTTTCATGAGAAGCGCCACCTTCTGCTGGACCTGTTGACTCCCAATACTCGCAAAACAATAATGAATGGAAACGTGCATAAATTCACCTTTTCTTTTGCGCATTTTCACAAAATTCGCTTAAAATTTGCGATACATTTGGATGGAAACCCAGCTATTGAGTAGCTTTCTTCACGTAAAATGCTGCTCCAGAGGCTTTTGCACCCCAACCAGAATACAGTTCTTTTCTTTAATTTTAGTTTGGCGTGGTGATGTCAGGATTACTACACACTAATGGAAATGTATAGAAAAATGCACATAATGACAGTGAGTAGTAGGCTGTGGACAAACTGAGAAATGTTGTTGAAACTGCATTTATTCTGTTTATCATCTGTTTTGTAAATGGATTAGCATTTTAAAAATGTACTACTGTTTAATTATAGAAGGAAAAATTTTAAAGGTGTTTGTTAATTTTAAAGTTAGAGAAAATAAAAAGGCAAAAGGGAAAAAAGAAGATGGAATTTGCAAATTTACAATTTGTCTGTTATTTATTATTATTGTTTGTTAGCTATGTTGCTTATATGTGTTCATTTCTCACCACTTCACCACTTATTTTTTGTTTGTAATATCTGATTTATTTATTTCAAACATTTAAAAAAATAAAAATAAAATAGAATATATTGTAGGAAAAAAACCCTACAAAACAGAGACAAATGATAAATCATGCATAGACTTAAAATGAGAAACATAAATTAACATTTCATGTCCGAAAAGGAGCAGGAAGAAGCAACCCCCAATCCCAAACTACAGTAATCCATCACTCATCAACCAGACATTTACACCACTGCACTTCTGAATACCTGATAACCAATATTACCCCGTTTATAAAACAAAAAATAAATACAATAAATATAATGATGACTATAAGGGAATATTTTGGGGGGTGGAGGCACCACAGGAAGCCTGCCCAGGGTGCCACATGTGCTAGGTCTGCCACTGATAGTAGAGTAAATATTCTACTCATCAGGGAGGAAAGCTTTGCACTTAATGTTATATGAGCCAAATTATAGTGGAAGTTCCTGTTGCAACTCCGTCACAGTCACTGTCAAGTTTGCCTGGGATGGAAAGGAAATCCAGATCCATTACTTGTGTGAACAAACCAATTTGTGCTCAGTGTTTGCTGCTTGGTTTGCTGACTCCTCACAGTATACGTCCAGAGTCTAATTGTAAAGAAATAAACCTATAACTGACGCCTTCTTTATTCAACTCGACTTGGGGATTACAGAACACGTAGATTCAATATTCCTAAACCCTGATAACATGACATTCCTCACCATTTCTCCTCGCGGCAGAGAATTCCCAAAACACAAAATCCCCCTTGTATACATTCTGCAAAGGCCGAGGGCCAGCTGCAGATCCGATTACTGGCCCCGCTGAAAAAGGGCGTAACATTAGCCATTAGAGCTGTAGGCCTCCAAAACTATGATGTCCATAAATTTTTATTGTTTGTTCAGTATTGAAATCTCATTAAAGCACATAAATCATCCGTGCGCAGTGCTGCTCACTTTCAGTAAAGAAAGAAAAGGAAACGAGGGAGGAAAAAAAAGACAGGCGAAGCGGAGCTGGGATGCTCAGGGAGTGTAGGACACCTGAGGCAATGGTTAATGGCATCTGCATTGTTTGTTACTGGTACAACATAGTGACACAGATTGGGAGGAAAGAGACTGCTTATGCATCACACAGTGTTTTTTAATCTAATTATTGCACAGCTTTTTCCTTCACATAACTTTTCAAAGTGAATGTTTTTGTTGTTTCTACTTTTGACTGAAAGATACTAAGATGTTTTTTTTCTGTTAGCGTTCGTGTCGGGGAAGCAGGGAGTAACACATCCACAGTCTGACACCCAACACCAGCTCTATTGTTGTGAAATTTGACCTGACTTCTTCAAGCAAACTGATGAAATGTTTGGACTCACGATGTAAAAAAAAAAAAAAAAAAAGAAGCTTGCATGAAGTTTTGGTTGTGTGTTTAAACATAATTTAAAGATGTGATAATTGGGGGAAAGACAGGACATCTATTTCCTTATCGTGCCTCGTCCCTCAGTTTTAAACAAGTTGAATCAAAGCACTTATCTTCACAAGGACTTGTCACGACAGTTTCATTTCGTGAGGTGCCTCAAACTGGTTTCCGCTCATAACAAAACCATTCATCAGATAAATGCTTTAAACTCTTTGGGCCTAAAGAGACGTCTGTTTAGGATTCCACGACAAAGAAGCGACGAGGATATTAGTGTTTATGTCTGAGTCCTTTTTATGAACTGGTAAGGAAGCTCCTCCACGTGGTGTTTGTTTGCCATTTTAAATCAACCCTCCAAATATTTGCTTCAAGTCCCGTGTGGTTTTTAGCTCTGCATCCTGTGTGTCTCCAGATACAGATGATGTTGCAATATTGCCCACCAGCATGCACACAAACACATCCACGTACAAAGAACACACAAGTACACACACACACCCACACACGCTGACCCTCTTCTTATACAAATGTACAAAGAGCTTGCACTGGCCAAGTCAAAAACCATGTTTTGCCTGCAAACATTCCTTCACATGTGAGTTAAAAAAAACAAAAAAACAAAAAAAAAACATTTTCTATGACAAAGTTTGTTCACATCACGAGTCTTTCTCGAAAGTGTGCATCTCTGCTTGCATCAGTTTTCAATGCAAGAAGGAAAAAGATATGGGTTTACAGATCAGACTGTTTATATGCTTATACACAAAACTCTGCATTAGTGGCCTCCATAAAGTGTCTTTAAAAGACTGTAGTAAACTGTATGTATTGTAAGATGCTTTTTTCTTGGACGTTAAATCCTTCCATGAAGAAGAAACATAATGCCTGCCTTTGTTTTTTAATAAGAACATGCATGCTGATGCATTTGACAAACAACTCAATGCTCTGTTGGGTCAAAATGAGGTCACTTAAAGGGGACCTATTGTGCTCAAGTTCAGGTTCATAACTTGTATTTTGGGTTTCGACAAGAACATTTAATGTCCAAAAAACACTTCATTTGCCTCATACTGTCTGAGTTGGAGCATCTGTAATCACCATCTGTCTGAAACATTGCATTTTAGCACCTGTCTCTTTAAACCCCCCTCCAGAAAAATCTTAGTCTGCTCTGACTGGTCAATGTTTCCGGGTCTTCTGCAACTTAGTGTCTCTGCACTGTCATTGCAGCCAGAGAATGACTGCATAGCAGCATTTCATACCGTTTAAAAACACTACGAAAAGTTTCTTAACCACAGATGTTAGTGATTAACCTTTTAACTCTTATCAAACGATAAGGACTGTGACTGATAAACACTTCCACTTAAACAGCTAAGTGGCAGAGAAGATGAAACAGCAGTCTGCTGCTACCCAGACTGGAGTCGTACTCTGCTGCAGAGGCAATGCCATGATGTTGCCAAGGGAGATGAGCACATTTTAACAAGCAGAGGCAGAGGGGGCACCTATATCAGAGTGGTCAATGCAACATCTGCCCAGTTAGCACGAGCTAACACAGCAGCAGCGGCTAACATCTAACACCAAGCCGTAAAATGATCCAAACAAACTCATATCGACAACAGCGCGACTGTTGTTAAAGCTGTTGGGTAACGTTAGTTGTGTGATAACAGTCAGCACAGTCACTGTGTGCGTGGGGGGCGGTCAGACTCTCAATATCTATAATAGGTGTAGAGCTCACACTCATACAGTTTTAGCATCATGATAGACAGAGAGCGCGAGAGTGTGGCAAAGACGGTACTGGGCAAAGCAATACACTAAGTGCAGCTCAACAATGAAATCATCTCACGTTAATTAGGGAAAAAGAGACTTCATGTTCAACCCCTGCTGAATTAGCATCCCTATTCTAAACACAGACACATTACAGCAGGAATATGATCCACAGTCAGGGAGAAATTAACAACATCAACAACCAAGATTACACGCTTACCTGATGTTAGCATGTAGCTACATGTAGCAGTGTAGGCTACGTAATGTAAACACTTGCAGTAGCGTGCCTGGAGCAAACAACCATTTAAGGGGCCGTACACATGCCGCATCTTTAGCCACCTGGAAAACACGAGGTCGGGCGCTGGGCGCTACTTTTGTGCATTTTTTGAGCCAGCTTTCAAGAACAGGGTGGCAGTTTGCGCCTATTTACCTGAAATTCTGAGTGCAGAGCTGAACTTCTTCCAGGCACTGTTTATAAGTGCACGCCTGCCGTGCCTCTTCATTGAAAATGATGAATTTGAGTAAGGCCCCTAAAGAAATTTGTTGTGAGCTGATGTCAGCTTATCACAAAAGTTGAAATAACATTGGAAACAGAGTATTCAGAACAGTAGGAAACCTGAGGTTTTTGCTCAAAGGGATTACTTTCACATATGTTTACCTCATTATTTGAATTTTGGCCATGTTTATTGGGAACTTCCGACACTGTGACATTATGTATGTGACAAAAAATAAGGAAAAGCAACAGGTCACCTTTAAAACACTTCTGAGAACACATAAAAATGACCATATAGTCCATATAGTGCGGGCGCCTTTCTGTCTTTATAACAGACATTTTCTTTGAGAGTATAGTGAAGGGACTACATTAATCTAATAACTAGGTATTACCATGACAGCAAATGACCAAAATAAATGAAATTCTAAATAAAATAGAGGGCTGACCTCTCTTCATGTTAAGTTGGTAATTTGGATTCAATCTGCAACAGATCAGAAACAGGATAGCACAAAAACCTGCCAGTGAAGAAAGCCACTAAAGTCAGTTTCCTCTGTTGGTACTCAGAGGTCAAAGGTCATGTTTGTGTGTCAGTGTGGACAGAATGCCGACTAACCAAGCTAGGATTTCATAGCAGGGCCACGGGCGAGCAAGAGAGGCCATTCCTTGAACTTGACCCCAAGACTGTCGCGCCACTTTTGCCACTTGCTCTGTCCTGCAGGTATGAAAGGACCGAGCCAGCCAAAGGTCACAGTGTCAGACTCTATACATGCATGTGTGCGAGAGTAATTTTACACGTGTGTGTCCGCATCGAGAGGGTATTGAGTGAAATGTGTGAAAACTACAGGAGCGCGTCTGGCAATGGGGTGTGAAATAAAACAGTACAATTAAGGATTATGTGAACCATCAGGTCGGTCTTGTTTGGACATGCAGGAACAGATCGGTTTATCCAGCAGGTAAGCAGAGCAGAAACAGAGACGGAGGAGGAGACTGGGAGAGACAGAGAGAGAATGTAGGGGTATAATGTCATCCCACAACCCCCCATTTGACACTACAAGGGAGGCTTTAGTCAGTCTAAATAATCCATGCTGTTCCATTAAATTTGCAGACTAGCTTCCCTAGTCCCTGTGTCTAAGCTGAGAGAGCCTGAGAGAGGGGAAAGAGGGGAGGGGTCGAGCTGGGGGAGATGAGAAGGGGAAGTTGGATAATGGTTCAGAATAAACTCAAGCAAGAGTTTTGTACATGGAGGAAATCACCAGTTAACCAACGCTAAAGCCAGAATTAGACGTCCAGAATGGAAAGAAAGAGGTTTATAAGACAGATAGGAAGACAAAAAGAGCACCAGGCCCTTTGAGTGACACTGATTTGCTCATGATTGCCTCCCTCACAGCTAAATCTCTCCATGAACAATAAGCAGTTGGAGTGTGTGTGTGTGGGGGAAGCCACCAGTGTGACGGGGATTGTTGCAGTAACGGCATTATTGACTTGTTGCTCCAGCTACATTTGCTTAGTGCTCTGGAGGCCCGATCAATAGGCTCTGCGCTCTGAAGCCCTGCTAATCAGGGCCCGCAGCCATGCAAGGTCAGCCTTCTGCAAAAAAGTCAGAAAAAGAAGAGGGGAGTTGAAAAAAAAGAAAAAGACTAAGTGAAGAAGCAAGGAAATGGGAAAGGATAGGGGGCAACAGAAGGAGATGGAGAAGAACTTTGAGGGCCGGCGATGACAGCCTGTGTTAATCGACCAAGAATTCTGCTTCAGTTCATTTTCTTTCCTTCCACCACTGGAGGTAAACTCATGTGGCATTCTCGCTCTCTTTCTCAGCAGCAGTGTGGGCGTGAGGCACCACGAGAGATGCAGATTGCTGCTTCACCTCTGCTTTCCTGTGAACCCTGGTTCAAAAGTCAAAGGGGCAGTTGGGCTGCTTTGGGACTTTTGGAAAATGCAAGAGCCAATCCATATTTGCAGAATCCAGTTGTGAGATCTCCAGAGGACTGCATCGTGCTTAACATAGATATAGAGGCAGAGAGTTAACCTAAAGCATGTTAACATAATTATTCAGGAGGGAATCTGAACGCAGGCCTTTTTAGAAAACCGTGTCAAAAGCATATACGCTTAATGACACTACGAGATGCCGAACACCGAAAGACGTGATCTGACTTTGTGACATCTGCAAGGCCTACAAACACACAAACACGGCACGTGGACACAAATCATCTCCATCTGTAGCCCCGTGTTCTGCACATCACAGGCCCACTATGGAATGCTATGGGAAATTCATGGGGGAACTGTCCATCAAATATTAATGATCGAGTTGAGCGAAGTGGGTTTTCTTGGTGTGTTTTTCCCCTGGTATCTATGGTCACTGCCGCTCTCAGAGACTTCCCACAAGAAACGAACCAAAGAGAAAAAGAGAGGATAGAGAGAGAGAAAAAAGGGCAAAGAAGGGTAAGGAAAAAGGCGAGAAGGGTGTATGGGTGTTCAATATTTTTCTTTTGAGGGGGCCAGAGCCTGGTTAGCTTCAGCGCAAGCAGGGTCTTGATACACAGGTCCCAAGGTGTAAACACAAACTTGTACACTGTTTGTGTCATTGTTTTTTTTTTTTGTTTGTTTTCCTCAACACTTCTTTCTGTTGTGTTGTCAGCTGGCGACGTGGGATTCTTGTGCCCGGTGACACAGATGTAAAGGCAAGGTGGTTTTCACTGACACTGAGCTTTTCGGTTAACTTCTTCCAGGCTTTGTGACAAACTCTAAGGCCAAGAACTTCACTGTAGGATTGAATTAAAGTAACACTGTGTAAGATTAAGGGGGATTAGTTGCATCTAGTGATGAGGACTGCAGACTGCCCCAGCTGAAACTTGTCCCCATTAGATTTCCTTCAGTGTTTAGCGTTCAGGAGGTTTTTACCGGGGTCCAAATTATCCGCAGAGGTCTCCTCCTCTCCAAAACAAATGGACCAGGTTATTAAACCCGGTAAAAACCCTGAACAAAGTTTCTCTGATGCTGTTTGGCATGTTGCAGGAGGTCCGCTAGCCCAGCACCTGCAATTGTGACCTCACCTCACCTTTTTTCTGATCCAGACGTTCAGGAGGTTTCTAACGTGAGCTGAATTATCCACAGAGGTCTCCTCCAGGTTATTAAAAACCCTGAATAAAGCAGTTTCAAATCAGTGTTTCTCTGACGCTGGTTAGCATGCCGGAGACCAGCCGCTAGCCCAGCACCTGCTAATGTGTGCTGAACTTTTTTTTCTAATGACTTATGATCCAGATGTTCAGGAGGTTTTTACCAGGAGATTTATTATGCACAGAGGTCTCTTCCTGTCCAAAACAAACAGACCAGGCGATTTAAACCAGTATAAACACAAAATAATGCAGTTTTACCATCCATGTTTTTCCAATGCTCTCGTCGCAGATGGCCTTCTAACTACAGTGGTCGACGCAAAAAATACAGCTAGTGTTCAGTTTGTCCATGCAAGGCTACTGTAGAAACATGGCGGGGCAACATGGTGACCTCTGTAGATGAGAACCCGTTCCCTATGTAGATATCAATGGCTCATTTCATCATATTTTAAGGTGATTAAACACCAAAGAATACTACATTTTAGATTATATATTATATATTTCTGCCAATATATCCCCCTAAATCCAACACACTGAACATTTAATGGCTAAATGTGAAAGAAAATAGCTAATTTTTCGTGCAAAATATTAACAAAACTTTTCTCTGGTTATAAAAAAGCCCTTGTGGCTAACGGCTGTGGTGAGAGGTTCATTTCAGAGGATGCAAATCAGATAGCAGGGCAAACAATGAAAAAGGGAAACCACAGAACAAGGACTGAAACAGACTTTCATGCAAATATTCAAACAATCATAAAAAGAAAATACACTGTGATGGAAATATTGAAACTGCTCATCAATGGAGCCCTGTTCTCTGTCTTTGCCACAACCCTCGCAACACCCCCCTGGAATACCAACACCCACCATCCCAGCATAAGTGGAAGTGCAGGGTCAGCAGCGTCCCCTCTGGCCTTGCTGACCAACAGATATTCTAATAATCACCTTCCTTCTGTACTGTCAGGCCTGCAACCAATGGATCCCTCGTCCTGCCTTCGCCCTCCATCTCCACTTATACTGGGGGCTTTACGGAGCGGCGCTGCTTCGATACATTAAAACTGCTGCCCCATGATCAAACGAGCAAATACCTCCCGGGTCAGCAAAGGGCTACCCCACGTCAGTTAACAATGCAGCATTTAAACATCAGTCGTATGCAAAGCGGCTGGTACACAGGGGAGGAGATGGGCGGCAGGAGAAAGCACAGAAGCAAGGCCTGGACTGGAGAGATAATGAGCGCAGGAGCACACAGGAGAACATCAGCAGCTATTTAGCGCGCTACCGTGTCAGCTCCTACACAGCTTTATGATGAAAATATAAGATGTGAGGCTCCATCAGCATCATAACAAGGATGAGCTAACGGCTGAGCGCATATTTATCTCGGTCAAAATGCAGACTCAATATTATTAGATGGCGAGTTACACTCAAACATTTCCATTTGCTCGGTAAATCACAACATCCACCAATTCTAACAAAAATACTTCAGAAATTTCTCCAAGTTTGCAATAAATGCTGCCACAGGATATAAACATTTTACCTTCATCACAGACACCGGGGCTGTTTAAATAAAGCAGCCTCTATTATCTAATTATTTCAGGCAGGCAGCTGAGCTCAGTTCAGTTCACACAGATTATATTTAACTAGTTCACTTTTATAGTTCACAATTTAAATGTTATACTAAGTAAAATCTCATGATCATCATTCACTCACAGGTCACTGGTCGGATGCTTCAACTCGATGTGTTGTTTCAGGACCCATCGACACGTGTACAGATAGTTTTGAAAACGTATATTATCCTCTACGTTTTGACCTCATGTCCACACGCAAACAGAGTTTAGATCATTCAAATGGAGATTTTTTTTAAAACACCTCTCAAGGTGCAGACATTTCAAAACTCTGGACATATAAAACTGTGTGTGAAACAATGACATCATCTCCTCAATTTGCTCATGTCAGTTGCCGCTTTCGTAATGAGCATGTGACAGAAACAGTAACAACAACAGCAGACTAACAGTTTGTTTATTGGTGGTCTAATGACTACGCTTAAACTTCATATTGCTGCACCACTCAGGCCTGTTCAAACCAGCACATGATGGGACAATATCTCCAGTGGGATTGTTGTCAGTGAGGAGTAGAAGAAAACCTTTGCATGAGCAGAGCATAGCTTGTGACTTGGAGTGAGCTCCTTCATTCTTATATCAAATGGGAATCAATGGTGATGTGCACACGACATCCATCGCACATCTGTCTGTTCTGGAAGAGGGATCCCCCCTCAGTTGCTTTTCCTGAGGTTTCTACCTTTTTTTTCCCTGTTAAAGGTTTTTTTGGGGGAGCTTTTCCTTATCCGCTGTGAGGTTCCAAAGGACAGAGGGATGTCGTAAACTGTAAAGCCCTCTGAGGCAACTGAATTGATGAAATCACCAGTTGTCGTTTTAAAAATAGTTAATGGTAGCCTGTTTACTTAACTGTCAACAACAGGAGACTGCAGAAGACCGGAGATATTTTGCAAATTGATGGTGGACTGAATTATTTTATTTTATTTTATTTTAAAACTGTAGGTAAGAACACTGAGAATCAGTCATAGCAGATGATTATTTTGCATATTTAAGACATGCATTTGTCAGCACTGGATGTCCTAGCAGATGTAGGCAAACACATAAAACATACACACAAGCATAGATCATATTTACTAATGTATTCTGTGCACACACTGAGACTATGACTGTGTTTGTGCAGCCAGCATACAGTCGTCCCAAAGAGAGCCACTGATGTAACGCGTTCTCAAAAAAAAAAAAAACTGACTGAAACTGTGTGTTTTTAATTTTTTTAACAAACAGGAGTGCACATCTTTTTTTAGTGCAAAGAACCCTTTAATGAAGCTTAAGGGCGAAGAGGCGAAGAGGAGGTTTTTTTCTGGCTTATCCCTCTCTCCCTCTGCCTACTGCTTGGTTAACCGACTGACCTGCTGTCAAAGGAGCCTTTGTGAGTGCGCTTTGGCGGAAGGCCAATCAGATCCTCGGGCTTGTCTGTCTCAGAGAGGAAAATGGCGCCCCTGGTATGCCATCAGCGGCAGAAATGTGCAGACAGTCTGACTGCTGAGGCAGGCTTGGCTTGCTGTGGCCCTTCGAAAACTATGCCGGAGGAATTACCTGTTTGGCCCGTGGCCAGAGGGACTCCTTCTACAAGGGCTGGTGGTTATTTATCTGTTTATTCACTTAAACCTCATGCACGCGGGCACTTTAAAAAACATTTCAACTCCTTCACATCCACTTCCACGGGTTCTGACAACAGTCTCCTTTGAACTACACAGGTAGTTTCAAGGGGTTTGAGTTAGGAACAAACAGTTAAGTGTCAAAGGGTTTCTATTCCAAAACAAAGCTGCATGAAAACGTACTGGAAGAATGACTACTGGGTTAAATCATATTACTCACTCTGTCTTTTATTTGCTATAGTATAGAAAGCTTTACCTCCACACCCATATCCATCTCCCAGTGTTGCTTCACCTGACAACACTTCCTGTATGTCTGTATTTTGGCAACAATGGGAATGACACTGCCAGATGACTCATTTAAATGTCCTTTATTATAAAAAGTCAGATTCCCATTGTGTTTTTAAAATAAAGGTGCTAAATGAATACTGTGAAAATATCAAAACACTCAGTCCACAGGGAAATGCACAGAAGCTGTGCCTTTAAACGAGCTGTCAGCAATCCATGAAGGTGTGATGTCACAACTACACAGACCGTTTCATACAGTGCCATTACAAGTCATTCCCCAGGCTGTAATGACGGTGCAGAGACACTGAGAGCGTGGATGTGGAAGGCCCGGAAACTCTGGCCAATCAAAGCAAACTGGGCTTAAAGAAACAGGCACTAAAACGTAGACAGTATGAGAAAAATGTGTTTTTTAAAGGTTAAAGCAGGTTACAAGTTATAGTTGAATCCCAAAAGACAAGTATAAACCTGAAAATGGGCAGAATAATAAACTTTTTTTGTGCTTTTGAATTAACTAAAATGACTGCGATGACTACTAAGGTGCATTTGGATCAATATATGTTTATAAAAATTACAAATATGCAGAAGATTCCTGAAACTAAATAATAGGTAATATTACATGTCAGTGGTATAGTGTCTGGGTGCGACTGTGGGAACTCCCAAACCCAAAAACAAATCAAACACTGAAACGAACACAAACACTACACAACGTGAAAACAAGTTCTGACAAAGCCCTGGTTTACACTAAACAGAGATCACAACTTGCTCACTGCACAACCCCGTTCATTTCCGCCATGTAAAAACCTGCCAGAGACGAATACAACTGCTCAACAAAGTGCCACTTGTGACACATCATCCGAGGAAGCAAGTGTTTAGGCTCCTGCTTCAGAAACAAACTTCTGACAGCGGGAGATGATGAAAAGGAGCGGATCCAAAATTATTCTTGCGCTCCTCAGAACCTGCTAAACCTGCTGCAGCCTGGAGCGTGCCCCCCGCCCTCCCCCAGAGAGACAGAGAGAACGAAAGTAAGGAAAGGGCCAGAGCAACTAGTTAAAGAAGCTATAAAAGGATTGCAGGGTGATGTGGGAATGCTACTTTAATATTAATTAGAATTGTAAATTTCCACAGAGCAAACGCGAGGCCCTTAGATTGTTTACCTGTGGATGCAGTGCCAGCAGTACAGTACGAATGCACAAACAAGAAGTTGATCTTTGTTGTTTGTGCTTAAGAAAAATCATAAACACATGCTTGAATGTACACACACAACTGTACGACCGCGTTCTCAATGACACACTCAGCAGATCATAAACCTCTACATGTTTAGACCCAAACAGAAACACCATTCTTGGCTGCGCTCACGTGTGCCTGCGAGCTCCCGGGGTGGGGTGAGGAGGATAGTCGAGACTTGCTCATTTCACACTGCGAGGTGAGCCAGGGAGCAGTAACAGAATCTAGCCATAAAACATGGTGGAAAAACGGTGGCGGGAGGGAGGGTGACTATAGCCCATGGTATAGTACATGTCCAACTGCCACCTCTTCCAGACACCGTCCCTCCAAGCTTTTCTCACAGTTATCCATTATCATAACCCCTGTCTCTGTGGGCACGTCTCACACACAGGCACCCTATTTGCGTGGTGGCTCTCACCTCGACGGCCTCTTGCTGACGTAAACAAAGCAGGTGGGAATGTGGTTCGATTTGGAAACGCTGAAAAATCATTACAGAATTCTTTGTGATATTAAGCCTCTTGTGCTGAATAAATACTGTGATTTTTTCCAATATGAACATTTCTTTAAATTATTCTGCTGCAGTCATACACAAAGATAATTAATATTTAAAGGAGACCTATTATACTTTAACTTATTTTCTTTCATATATATAATATTTCAGTGTCGAAAGTTCATAAAAACATGGCCGAAGTCTCGAATACTGACGTAAACGTATATAAAAATAATCCATGTGAGCACAAACCTCAGGCTTCAGGCTGTTTCTAAAGACAGATTATGTAAGAATATGAATTATGTATTATGGTTTTATGGTTTTTATGTCTTCCTTCTGTTTCGACAATGCCCTTTTATTTATATATTTTTCTCAAGGCACATATATCCTTTGTTTTTATTTTCGTTCTATGTATTTATTACGTCTGTGGCGTACCACTCCACTCTACTGTTTCAAGTTGACTGCAGCAGGGTGTAGCACTATTGCCCAAGCAAAATGTGTCTTTATCTTATTTTACTCTGATTCCAAGTTTTCTACTTTTGCGACAAGCGCTACAAGCTTTGTAAGGTCTGTTCCAGGCACGCAAATGTTTACATTATGCACACTGTCTACTCCATGTACATGCTAATGTCCGGGAAACATGTCATTTAGTTTCCCTTTGATTACAGATCATATTCCTGTTGGAAAATGTCCGGTTGTGAAGATTTTGGCTTTTATTGACGATTTTTCACAGTAGAAAGTGCCGCTATACTCCATTAGTGTCATTCCTCGACTACGATGACGGGTCTTTTTTGGGAGGGCGGCTTAAAGGCCAGTTCAGACCAGAGATTTGCGACGAGACGAGTTTACACATGCAACTACTTGCAACATTCTAAAAACCTGCCGGTTCACACCAATGCAACTAGATGAGATGGTGTATCATCGCTATGCAACAACTCTCTGTACTTCTGTTCTGATTTCCAGCTCTTCAGGCTTATTTTGTGGCTGAATACAATTTGTAGCTTCTTAAAATCTGAATGAGGATAGTGATAGTGAGATACTGACTACAGGTGCATTTGTTGTAGTGATGAAACAGAGAAAAAAATAAAATGAGCATCAGATGGACTGTATTCATAAGAAATACACCTTAATAATATAAGTAAGCAGCACCTACTAGTTAGTTAATGAGAATGTCTGTGTGTGTGAGAGGACATTAGCACATACAGCGACCAGTGGACTTCACTTCAAGCCGATTGGCTGTAGAAACAAGTGACGAGCTTTACGTTCTAAAATCAGCCATGGGCAATTTGACCCGCTGAGTTGCAGGTGACACTATCAGCCAACAGCCAGTTCACACCGCTGCAACTTTTCTCTGCAACGTTCTAAAACGGTTTTGTCTCGTCGCAAATCACTGGTCTGATCTGTGCTTAAAGAGACAGGCACTAAAACGGAGCTTTCAGACAGAGGGTGAACACGTTCTAGCAGAAACCCAAAATACAAGTCTGAACCTGAAAATGAACCAACATCGTTACAGTCACTTCAATAAATCATTAGATGATTTTTCTTGGTCAGCTGGTCAAAGGCTACTTGCAACTTGGAAGTAGAAAATAAAAATAAAACTGAAAATGCTCACATTTACTAGAAATGGCTTGTTGGTTTAAACCTGGCAGCACAGATCTCTTCATATTTCTCTTTTAGGAGTCGAGACTTTTTCTGAATTTAACCATTTCAGCTCTGCAGCATTATCAAAGTCTCAGGTTCTCCGGAGGGGGTCCACACCTCAAACAGTGCCACTGTCGACAGAAATAACTCTTATCTGCCATCTTCTCCTTCATTTGGGTTAAGTGCATCAGCTCACATAGGCCTACGCAAGGAGAGGCAATTCGACAGAGGGGAAAAATAGAGGAGAGTGGGAGGGAAGAGAGGTGGATTTGACATGTGAGTTCAAGAGCGAGAGGACGGGGTAAAAGTTTTTAATAGCTGGACAAAATCTACATAAGCTAGGCAGTTTCACAACACATCTAAGGTAAGGTACAATATGTAAAACTTTCAGATCTTTTTTTCTGACGGAGATGGGGTCATCAGATAGATCCAAAGGGCAGTCAGTTGTCAAGTGTTCCAGTGACTGTGCCATTCTGAATCTGAAGCGGATTTCACGGGTTATTCTATTCTCGTCTGCAGGCCACAGTGGTGTGTAAAATGAGAGGGAATGCAATGTTTTGGGAAATCTAATTTGAGGCCCGTGTTTGTTTTCCTGGCCTTATTTTGCAACCAGGAGGCTGGCTCCAAAGCAGAGCGAGTCTCTTTTTTTCCCCTAGTTTCACAACAACAATGTCCAACACCAACATCCAACCAAAAAACCCCTCATATTCAATTGAGACGAGGACATTAAGCCGCTCCTCTCCTCTCCTGGGTGTCTCGCAGTTACACCACCGAATTAAGCAGACAGTTAATTGGGAGGTTATCCACCATGTCACAGGAACATATGCACACTTACGTACATATAGAGGTATTAAAAAAGCACAAATATTAGCAGCCATCTTTTGGCAGCTAATTGCGACGTGCTCCCTGTGGGAGGAGAGAGGGGTCCTCGGTCGATAATTAATCTGCGTTTGGAAAAGTAAATGACATTCATTAGCGGGGAATCGAGCCAAGTGCCATTATTTACATGGCAATAATCTGGAGCGTGCTGGTGGCACTCTTTTAATGTTACAGAAATAACTCTGGGACAGGGGACGAGTACAGTTGCTTTCCTCCCTTTTTTTCCCGTGTCTTCGCACCCAGGAACAATTAGGCCCAGGCGAACAGATGGGGACGCCTCTGAGTGAGAAAGCTCCTCTGAACGACTCTTCATCTCCTTCTTATCTCACTCCCTCATTCACATGCACACGGGCATGTGCGCACACACAGCACAAATAAAGACAAATACACAAATCCGGGCACGCACACGCAAACACACTTCAGAAATACACACGCACACATTCGGGCACACAAGAGAGCATACCAAGTATCGAGCGAGCTAACTTTTAACATTAACTGTAGAAAGACGAGAGTCTTACAAGAGGCTAAACAAGAACTTTGAAAATGTGGGCACACTGAAAACACTGAGCTGTGACGGTGAAACACAAAAGCTGCAGATATTCATGGAGGAGAAAAACACGGCAAGGTTCTACACGGCAAAAGTCAGCTCCTTTCTACTGAGATATCTATGTTTATCTTAGCATATTTATTTATGAGTGAAGTGGATATTTTGAAGTTATAATTGCGAAAACTTCCAAGTCTTTGGTTACCACTGTAAGTTCATAGACAGTACATGCTTTGTACACACTCGCTGCACCAAACACAATAGATACATATATGTGTTAACACTGCTGAGGCTGGTGTAATGATAAAAAAATGTTACACAATGGGGCCAATTGTTGCACAACCCTGAGGTTCTCCACAATGGTGCTAGCCTCTGCACAATGTACTGTTAGGATGTACACATGAATGGAAAGCAATGAATGTAAAGACAAAGCAGACCTGTCGTCAATACCGCTCACAAAAGCGCAACAACTGTATGGTTGTGTTTTAAAATGAGAAAAGAAGTAATGAAAAGATGCACAGAGGAGAAAAGTGGCAGTCAGCTGAACTATTTTACTCTATATATTACATAATCAGCTTTTGCTAATGTATTAATTACTATGTTTTCATTAGTTTATAATCACCTGAAAATACTGTAGGAACTGTTCAGACCAAAGATTTGCAGTGACACAAGTTGAAACAGGCAGCTACATGCAATGTGCCGTTCTGCAACGTTCCTTAAGGGACCCCTTTACTCCCATTGAGTAATCTGACGACCCCTGACATAGTGACATATTTTATGGATATTTTATATTAGATTCAAAGCATAACAATCACAGCTTGAAACAACTGATAAACTGTTCAAATAACCCAAATAGCGAGAAAGGAAACAAGTAATTTGGATTAACTTTTAGACGATTCTCTGTCTGTATTATTATTCTTTTATAATAATCTAAACTTTAAAAATAACAATTTAATTTAGTTTTCTTACCAGATATCAGAATGCTGAGATATAGGGCATCTGTATATATATTTTTTAAAACATTTTCTTACACCTCTTAAAATCAAGAAAGCCTTGGGATCCCTTGAAAAGCTTTGGCGACAAATGAAGGGTCCCCAGGTTGGGAACCAGGTTGGGAACCAGTGCGCTAGACCTTGAAGGAATTTTTGACATTTTCTTTTTTTTTTTAAATTATCAAAAATGCAGCTCTCCAATACACACAGTATTATTTACTGCATCTAGTGCAACATAACTTTTTTTTTTTTTTTTTTCGTTTTTGCTGTTGCCTTTTTCAATTGTTCCAAATAAGGAGAGAGCATATGTGGCAGCATGCGGCTGCCTTGAGAAAAGCGCTCCGAGCGCTTTTATTTGAAAAATTCTGAACCTTTCAGAAAGGCGCCGGTGTCGATACTGCCGCTACTTTACCTCAGCTATTATCCAGCTGTCACAACAAAAACAGAAAATTGTTTCTATGGTAGCAGAATGGCCGGCGGGCACTGCATGTTGCTGGTGAGCGTTCTGCTTTTTTCACTGTATGCCTTGTGTAGTCATCCCTCTGTTAACATAGCAGTATCGTTAGCTACCTAGCTAACAGTAATGTCAAGATACTGTTGTCATAGAACAAAACACAGCTTCTCATTTATCAAAGAGCTGGGAGCATTTTTTTTTTATCAAGCGACCTGCTACCGCTTTTCTGCCAAAGATAATGTTGGACACAGGGTCTTAAGATGTAATTATAGAGTTTAGAGTATAATTAGAGAGTATACTTTTAATACAAACCCCAGGAAGAGTAGTTGTTGCCAACAGTGCTTGTTGACAAGGCAACTAATAGGGGTCCAAATAAACAATAAAGAGTGCTCTTATTTCATACAGTCAAATCCAAAATGTGATTAAAATACACTCTTTCAAACACAATGGTTCAAACTGTAGTAAAATATGTTTTTGTGTAATTACTGATATGCACTGGATGAACATGCTTTGTTGCTCTCTTTCATGTCCTCACCTGAAATTGTCTGTGTTTGTAACTGTAAATCACTTTGAGCTACATTTCTTGTACAAAAGATGCTACATAGAGAAATATTTGTTTGAATACTTGAGTGGTGGACTCTGTGGAAAATTTGGGTGTCAGAGTTGAGTCTGTGTCACCTTACAGCACATCACCTCCTCACTTAATCTCTTTTCAGGATCGTTGTCCCTGCTGAACTGAATCCTGCTGGGTTTCTCATTCTGTCCGATATCAGGCAGCAGGTCACAGCCATGAAAACTAACACACCTGTTATTGTGCGACCTGTTACCAATCTTTGTCCCGCTAAGTACAATGATTAAGGTATCAGTCCCTGGGGAACCAGATGACAAAAACAGAGGAGACAGAACTGAGCGTATACATCATACAGCCTCACAGTCTCAGCGTGCCCTTAGCCTCTGCGGACATGGGGGACAGTCCCGGCCCCCTCTAGTCACGCTGCGAGACAGGGAGTGTTCCATCAGACAGTCTCACCCCCCCCCTTTTACCCAGAAGATTAGGTAACATCGTCTTGTGTTTGCTGACACCAAGGAAGCAGCCCCGAGCCCCGTAGGGCCTCTTTCTCCATCATATTTTGTTACGTCTCCCAAACAATGGGCCCTGTCAAAGAGACAAACACCAAATACCTTTTTATCCCTCCTTTCTCACTGCTATATCTAAATCCATCCCTAAACTAGAAAACTAACATGTGAGGTTACAAAAACACCCAAACAAGGCCATTGGGCACGGGCATTTTGGAACTTTTTTTGCTCTTTCAGCAACTATTGAATTAATGAATGCATAATGATGTCCATTCTGTAAATGTAATGGTTGCCTCCAATTTGTGACCAAACTTAAAATTAAACCTACTTGCCCTCACTCGACCGGATGCCAGACTGTAATTTTAGCTATGGGGAGGACTGAGGCCTGGCGTGACCTTTCCTGAGCCGAAGGGAAACTTCCTCGAGAAATCCGATAAAATCCAGGGTGCAGGCCTCGCTAATTCGTCCGTCCGGCTCGCCACACTTCCGCGACCTCTTTTCCTTCAGCCACCCCCCACCAACCCCCAATCGATCTGCTTATCTCCCGAGATCAAAGGCTCGCACCGCCGTTGTACATTTAGCCCGGGCTGGTTCCTCCCACATCATGTCTAAATATTAATGATAATAAAGTCTCACACCCATCCCTGTGTCAGGCAATTACAGCCAACATTGATCCTCAGCTCTCTGCTCCAATTAGAACTCACCGCTCGTAATGCGTCCTAGCACATCAAAGGATAACAGCCATTGATCCACTCCTGGATCTTAACGTTTACCGTTAGGAGAGAGGGAGGGGGATGTGGCGTGGCGGTGAAGGGAAGCAATATTCTGACTGGAGAAGAAGAGGGGAGAAAAGAAATCATTTTATCCAGCCAGTCAGGTAAAGGAAGTGCTGAAACTCAGAGGGTAAGGCATGGCAGAGAGGGCTCAATAATAACGGACATTCTGACAGTTCAGAAGGCAACCAGCAATCCGGAAAGACTCCTTCACAACAGCATGAGCACACTGAACACTGAGAGCACTTCTTTTATTTTAACATAGCTCGTATTGCTTGAAACCACGAACTGCATGTGAAAAAAAGCCACGTTTAGTAAGCAAAAGTTTCCACAGATGCTTTGTGTCTGCCCGTCATAACTGCAGACACGAGATCACTGAGAAGCAATTGAAAAGACCATTTGGAAGTTCAGCTCAGGGACAATAAATCCTACACTCCCACTGCCTGACTTTCAGGATTATGCCTACTTCTAAATATCGATGACTGAACTACGACCAAACTTATTAAACAAGGAGCAAAAAAACTCTGGGAATTTCTGATCAGGCTTATACAATACAGGTCTCAGTGGGAGGCAAGAAACGCTTCAGTGAGACATGAGTTATCATGTCACCTCCCACATCTATGTCTTTAGGCCAACTATCCTTGACAACTGACCTTTCTGACATCTTAAAGTTTGAGGAAAGGGAAAAATTTCAAATCACCGTACAGCATACACTACAATATACCATTCGACAGCAAAACACACTCAGAGAGAGACACGGAATCAACAACGGGGTAAAATCCGACCCATTGAGTCAATAGACAGCGACATGTCACCATTAAACCAGGGACATTCCTTGCACAAATGAAGCTAAACAATCCCAGTGTTGACACCATTATTTGACAGGGCTTGTTGTTATGCTCTTTCTCTGCCGGACTGATAGCTCTGATAGTCCTGGCCTCGGGCACGACCTCACAGCCGCCTTTGTCACAGAGCTGGAGGAAGGCTTAACCATCGCTCTGGGCTACAATGATACTCTTCATGGCACCATAATACACTGAAACACTGTGCAACTGGAATGCAACCCAATGGTTTGTATACCTTCAATTAATTGACTGGCCATGGCTGGCCTCTTGACACTGAGCTGAAATATGTTGAGCAATGAGGTAACAGTGAAAAAGAAATGAAAGACGGGCACAAAATAACTACACTGCTTTAATAAGTAACAATGCTGTAACAGTGCTGGCATCAGTGGTGAATCCTGCAATACAAACTGAATGACAATTAATACCTGATTAGGAAATGCGGACTGTTGCCTCGACGTGGTGAGGTTCATTCAAAGGTCATGGCAGAGGATCTGTGTTATACTTCCATGTTTATAGTAATATGTAGTTTCTTATGCACAGTTAAGTGAATGAACAGTAACTTAAGATCACAGAAACAGAACGAGAGTAGAACGGACACTACTATAAACTTATGTATAAACAAACCAACTTGTGAAAAGTCTTGAACTCGCCATGGTGAGTTTTTGCAGTAAAGATCAAATGAACAGTGGAGGAGTACCTTTTTAAAGCTCTAGTGTGTAGGATTTGGGGGGATATCTTGGCAGAAATTGAATGTAATATAAAAGGTATGATTTCTTTGGTGTGTAACAACCTGAGAATACGAATCATTGTGTTTTCGTTAGCTTACAATGAGCCATTTATATCTACATAAGGAGCTGGTCCTTATCGTAGGAGATTGCCATGTTGAACTGCCATGTTGTTGCAGTAGAGGCAAACCAAACACTGGCTCTAGACAAGGCCATTTATGTTTTCGCATCCGCAACCGTAGTTTGCAGCCTTTCTGAGAGGAAAGCGTCAGAAAAACATTGATTTTTAATTTTCATTTTTTGTTACGTGAAACTGTTGTTTTTCAGTGCTTTACTGGTTTAAATCACCAGGTCTGTTTGTTTTGGACAGGAGGAGACCTCTGCAGATAATTCGGCTGAAACACTGATTTGTAACATTTAACTGCTTTATGCTGTATTTTTACCGATTTAATTTACTGGGTCTGTTTGTTCTGGAGTGGAGGAGACCTTTACACACAATTCAGCTCACGGTAAAAACCTCCTGAACGTCTAGATGAGGAATAAGGTGAGCACACATCAAGTTATCAGAGAAAATAGCACATATTAGCAGGTGGTGTGATAGTGGCCTGCCAGACAGCCTGGGAGAAACACTTTAAACTTGAACGTGAAACTGCTTTATTAAGTGTTTCTACCAGTTTTAATCACCTGGTCCATTTATTTTTGAATAATTTGGCTCCTGGTAAAAACCTGAACAATGAACACTGAAGGAATTCTAACTGGGAGAAGCTTCAACTGGTTGCAATCTGCAATCTTCACCACTTGATGCCACCAAATCCCTCTATGTCTTACACTGTGTTCGTTTAAAAAAGTACCATTTAATTTTTACTTTTACCGTTACTTTTAAAATATTACTGTGACTGTCTTTTTTTGCCATTAATTGCATGTTTATTGAAACACGGTGTACAGTAGCTGCCTCCAAAGAACGAGTGAGGGCTGCTGCTCAGTGGACAGCTGGGAGGCAGAAAGAGAGACAGTGGGGATAAACAGCCTGCAGATCAGCATATTTTCACATCTAACTCTGTGAATTAAGGATAAATTTCCACCAAACAAGAGCTGGTGATTGGTAGAACAGTGGACTAACTAAGTACATGACTAACAAGACTAACTAAGACAGCTCTGATGAATATCAGTTTGTTGTTTCTGTTGAGTTTGAATAGAGCAAGATTTACAATGAGGCAATTAAGCTAATGTTACACGTTATGACTTGTCACCACAAGAACAACAATCCCTATTTTCTTTTGTACCAGTCAGACGACCTTGGCAAACAGTTCAATGTATTTTCTATTCATTTTATTTCTATGCTTAAGATAATCTTAAAATGACAACAGATTTCTCAGTTACTAACTTTCCACTACTATCATCACAAACCTGATGCTCACAAATCAAATAGTTATAAAATGTTAAAAGTCAACCCAGCCATCTTTCAGGCCACAAGCAATTCATCAAAATCATTTTAAAAAGTCTGTGAACCTTTAACACCTTAAGCTTTCTCTCAGCATTTGTTTGTGTACGATATTTTTCTCTCTTCTCGACCCACTGTCCTCTGGCTGTGGTATCCCTCACTATTATACGCTTTGCTAACATGGTGCTTTGCTTTAACCCTGTACCTCGGCCTCTACCAAACGATGTAATTAAAGATTGGTGAAATGAAACCAGTGTTTAGAAATGGTTTATGTCAAGTCTGCTCTGAAATGCTATACCACAGGGAAACTTTTAGATGGGATGGGTGTGCGTCGACGTCTTGTTAAATAAAATAGAGTCTTGGCCTGAGGAGTCAGGCGAAAACATCTAACCGACAGAGCCCCAGTGTGAGCCAGGTCAAAAAGACTAGGGCTGCGTACAATAGTAGTGCAATGGTAACGGTAGGAAAACATTTGTTGTTGGCTGGGATATCAGGCTCCTCACATGTGTGTGATACTCAGTGATGCATTCAGGTCAGCTGAGGAGAATGAGGAGATTGGCGGGCTCCACAAACAGGCTGGGAAAGTGACACTGGGATGCTAGGCCAAGACATCAATGTCCTCACAACTTCCCTTTAACACTGAAGCAATGTTAGCCCTGGCGCCATCAGAATATGGGTTGGGGTTTAAAGTTTACACGATGGCTGACAGGATGTCCATGTGACCTAGCAAACACTCCAAAAATAAACAAAGTGGCTCTAAATTTTGAGAGGCATTGGTTTTTCAGTGCTTTAAGTGATGGTTTAGAAAGAACTGGATATTTGTGTAAGGGTTATCTTTGTGGCCTCCAGGCTAAGATATGGGCCATGTACAGTAGTTGTGATGCCTGTTGCTCAAATCAGATGTATGTTGTACTAAACTAGGGTAACTTACAGTATCTCGCATATTGAAAGTTACCTCTGGTGAGAGTTCATGGCCTTTTGTTGAACCCAACTGCATACATAATCAAATAAAATAATCATCACAAGTTTTTTCATGACTTTGAGCTAATTTTATTTAGATAAATGTAGTTGGTGTTTATGGATTTTGTAAATTATGATAAGCATTTATTTTTTGCTGTTGCCAGCAGCATAGGAGCTAATCCTGAAAATAACACTCAAAAGAGTGAAGGGAATGACTTGATAGGTCAGCATTTTTCATTTTCACATCCCTGCAAGAACTTTGGCAAATGCAATATGGGCAACTGAACTTTTGGACTGTGGAAAAGTGTATGTACGTGTGTGCAAAAAACAATATTTGTGTTGCAATACACTACAGGGGGAGAAAAAAAAATCAAAATATATATTTGCAAAGTTTTCAGTGCTGTTCTCTGAGCAAGGTTGTTCAAGCTGAGACAGATCACGATGGGATGATGTTGACCCTTGAGGTGCAAACTAAGATCCCTGTCGCCACAGAGACGTGAAGATCGTGGTGTGAGCGGGGAAGTCTTCTCTCTAGTTGGCAGCAGGCCTGGCCTAGCACCAGGGTGCTCAGCCAACAGCTCCTCTCCTCTGTCAGACCCCCCCCAACCCCACCATCCCTCCACCTCTTCCTCCATAGCCTCCTGGATGCCAGTCTGCCTGGCTGGTGTGGGCCAAACAAGCCCCAGCCATCGGGCCAAAGGGGCAACGGAACTGCTGCCAGCTGGGCCAGCACTTCACGGCCGAGCACCACTCTCCAAACAAACAGTGCAGTGGGCCACAAGCCACGGGCAACATGGAACCTGTCATTACCAGCCGTGCATGGCTGGTTCACTCCCCAAAACCCAAGCCAGGCCAAGGGCTTGAACGTGTACTGCACTTGACTCGAATTTCTCAGCCAGGGTATGTCATGAGAGAATCCCTTCTCAGAATTATACTAGATTATCAGCATATTAAGATATATGTGTCTATATACTGTCCAAAAATAATGTTGACTGTAACTGTCAAAACGTTTCTGAAGCAATAAGAAGAATACATTTAAAGCCATGACTGACAAGTTCAAGACGACTACATACAAGTAAAAAACTTAAGAGTGGAAAGACAGCGTCTGCCAAACAGTCCCTTAGGATTAACTGCATACCGTCTAATTATACAACATCTACAAAACTTCCTATGGTCCCTGGGCTAAAAATGGACTCTATGGGCATTGGACCTCACTGGGGTTTTCTCCACTGATCACGGTTCTACAGGCTTTTGTGGCATAACTCTGCTTTGTCCTTACGATCTTGGCTACAACAGATGATGGTTTGAGGCATCCATCACGGAAAAAGGCCTTTTCAACATCACTAAATATGAATCAGTCAGAGGGAGGACCGTTATGATTCGATGTCCAACCGTGCTTTCACTGGAATGCACCACTGGGACAAAAGCATCTGGGCAGTGACTTGGAGTAACAAACAAAACAACCTGTGTCTCAAATTAACTCAGAGGAATAGTGTTTCAGTGAGTTCAGTGATAATTCAATCGTCTGCATCCACACAAAAGCATTTAACACATCTCAGCGGTCATGCCCGAGTCATTGTCAGAGCCTGCTAATTCAAATAACTATGGATGTGGCTCTGTCTGTTTTATTTGTCACATGCAGTATCTCAAACATCCCTGACATTCTGGTGCAGCACTTCATGTTTCCAATAACACTGATGCCAGACAACAAAGAAAGGTTGCAGCCAGCATAAGATAAATGTTAGTACAGCCTAAGCAGGTTGAACACTGGGCCCTAAAACCTTTCCAGGTGACGTCATATTTGGCCCACAGCAACCTACAAAGCAAGCTCTGACTAGAATTCCCTCCTTGAGATTATACGCCTCTGCCAACCAGTGAAATTGCAGTTCAAATCCATGTCTGCCCAGACTAATGTAGCTGTGACAGTAGACAATGATTCAAATACGAATGTTGCTGGACAGAAGCTACAAATTCTAAAACACGGACCCTTCACACATATCTTCAACCCTGCAAGCTCAGAAGATTTATACAGTCTGCACAGTTTAAAGATTAGTGTCACCAATTCAGTATTTGACCAAATGTCTCCCCTTCGGTTACTGAGTTATGACGTGAAGTAATTGCCAGAAAATTGTTTTGGCAGAACATTATGATGTGACCATTGACCTTCTGGATATAAAATGTTATCACCGTACCATCCAAACAGGCCCCTCAGGTCTGCTAATCTGGGCCTTCGAACTGTTCCAAATTCCAGGTTGAAGACAAAGTGTGATCGAGCATTTTCAGTTCTTGCTCCTTGGCTTTGGAACAGCCTCCCCCTGAGCATCAGACCAGCTGACTCTGTTCACGTCTTTAGATCTTGTCTGAAAACTTACTACAGATCGGTCTTTCCTGACAGTTGATAGACTTATTGTGTGTATGGGAGTGTACGTATTTGCAGCCATGTGTCTATGTATGCACGCTTATAGGTATATATGTGTTTAAGTGTCTTATGTTTTATTAGTATCACTTTTGTTTTGTATTGTCTTCACCCTGGAAAACACTTTGTGCTTTCAGCTCGAAGTTCTCTACAAATAAAAGTTATTATTATTATTAATATTATTATTATTATCTTATTCTATTACAAATGTGTGTGAAATTTTGTCATAATTAGTGTATGAATTCTTCAGTTATGGCCAAAAACATGTTTGGTGAGGTCACAGTGACCTCGACATCTAAACCCCAAATTCTTATCAGTTCGCCCCTCAAGGCATTCTTGAGATATCATGTTCATGAGAATGGGATGGACTAAAAACCTGAAAACATAATCTGGCCACAGCTGTCACCAGTATTGAGGCATCAAAACCCCCAGAAATGAAATTAGAGGTTTGGTAAGTATTATCACAAGTAGTGGTCTTAGAGTGCCAATAACATTTGTTTTTAGTTTTTACATGTTTGATTAGTGTAAACTGTTCTAATTATATTTTATGACATTACATATGGAGGATTATCCTGCAGAAATAGCATAAATCCTAATGAGTACTGTTGTTGCATAATGTGAGAATTATTATCTTACACATATGTTATAACCCAACACTAATCAGCTCTCCTGAATCTAGTTACAGAAAGTACATAAGCGAGGCTATGGATAACAAACAGCAGCTGCAGCACTTTTACTCCAATTTAAAGGCCTCTGATGGCTAGCGTTGCAAGGCTAGACATTAAGTCTATAGGCTGCAGCAGTGGCAGTTTAAAATGATGGTCTCTTTGTATGAACATCAGTCATTTTCTAAAGGGTCAATGACCAAGCTGAATTGGGTCAACAATGCCCAACAACAGTTTGAAGTGATTTACTTCGGTTATACTACCATGACGAAACTGATGATATTGGACCACTTAAAGATTCTTTGAGACGAAGAGTCTAAATCTCATTCATGGTATTATTAACTGACAAAACACTACAGAATTATGAGGGATTATTGGGTATTTTGGCAGTACAATGCATTGAAGTATAAAGCTTCAAAAATGAAGTTTATTATTAATGCTATTGGTTCATGAATCTATTGAACTGTATTTCAATTACTAAAATATTTTTACTTTGCACTCTGTCATCTGTCCTTTTGTTGTATTCCGTCTTGTCTGAGATGCGTATATCCAAGAACTTTGATATGACAATAGAAGGAATTCAAAAATGATTGAGATTTCACTTTTGTGTAATAGTAAACTGCATTGTGAGATTAGATTTGGCAAATAAGATATTTTCAAAGCCCTGTTTTCTTCAGTTCTTGTCAAAACTCTTGTGTGTTACACATCATGGAATGCCCTTCACAGCAAAACCAAAGTAAGGGATGGGTGGGGTGGCGGGGTCTGTCCTTTTGCCTTCCAGCCTTTGGAATAGAAAACAAATTCTATTTTTGTGTTTAGTATGAAAGCACTCAAGGTTAGGCATTTGCTTAGACAACAGACCAATGTGCTGTTTAAGTATTTTGACAGGAGTTCCCATTGAATCCTGATGTCAATAAACGCCTTGCCTTACAACCTTCTCACTTCCTTGAAAAAAAAAAAAAAAAAAAAAATGTAGTCCTCTTTTTATTGTTTTGCCCATTGTGATAAAGGGGATCTTTTATGCCATCAACAACATGGCAACAATGTTCTGCCTTTGTTTCATTGCACCATCCTGGGGGTCTGTTAGGATGAGATACAGACATACAGAGGCGCACTAAATGATTGATGGGTTAGAAGAAAATATTAAAAAGAAAAAAGAAAACAAGTCAAAATTTCAGCATTTGTAAATATTTCAAGCTCTTGCACCCTGCCAAAGAGAGATCTGAGGGGCAACAACAATAACAGCAAAACTATACTTAACCATCCATCTTGATGCAAACACAACTTAGACAGCTGACTTATTTTGTTGAGACTATCACTGCTCTCAAAAACTACTTAAATATCTTTGCTGGGAATAAAACTACCCACAGTAGCAGTCTAGAACCTTGAGCCCCATTGGACATGCTTTTCTATCAACTATAATAATCTAAATTAATGTAGTTCAAGCGCACATAGGGCTGTGGTCCTCACTGTACGCCACTGTATGTCTTCAGCCAACAAAATGGACTATGCAAAGATGGTGAGAGAAAGAATTAAATGAGAACTGACTGAAAGTGCAGGGAAGGTATGTACAGTGCAAGTGTTTGGGCAGGAGCCACTTGATCCTGGCAAGCAACGCAGCCCAAGAGCAACTTATCATGGCAAAGGGATCCCATGTCCTGGCATGGCTCAAGATGGAATAGTGCCTGACATGCGCATATGGGTGCAGAGTCTATTGCCAAGATATAGATAAAATAGCCCGTTTTTCGCCTTGACACAAATACTGGCATCCTAGAATGCTGTGGCATTCCACAATATCTCAGGCAGATGTTGCATGGTATGCCTAGAAGTATGCACAATGGCTTGCTGGGAGGGAACAACAGTCAAATAAGAGACAATGTGATAGGTTCTAATTGCTTCAAAATGTCCCGAAGAAGGCCCCCTATTATCTATTTAAATCGGCTGATAATGGGAGGCTAGGAGGAGGAGGAGATGGAGAAGGGGAGGAGGAGTAGGAGGGGGCGACCTAGGCAGAGGGAGAAAGCTATCCTCTGCGCTGCTGTCGCCTCATTATTTTCCGTCTTGACGGACGCCCGCGCTCAACCCCTGGATGAATGGCCCTGTGCTGAATAAGTTATCGCCAGACACACAAAGGGAAGAGTGCCACAAACAACACAGCAGTACTGCAAAGCATGAATCTCTTTTTCCTCTCCTTCTCAGTCTTTCCTCCCCCCCTCAAACCTCCTCCCCACCCCACCCTTCCCCCTGCTCCCTCTAGACGAAAGGCAGGCCCTGCCACAGACTGAGATCTCACCTGTAATTTCTACAGAAGCTCACAGTAGGTGGGAGAAAAAAAAATGTAACGGATATAAGAAAATGAAAGGGAGGAAGGATACAGGCATCTATGTTTGCTGAAAAGATATATACCTCCAATCCTCCATTTTGTTTCATCTGCCCCTTTTGTTTGTGCAGCTCCTCAGTGAAGACAGGGACCTCCTTTGGACAGCATCTGAAGATGTTTGAGAGGATGTTTTTTTGTTCTTCTTAAGACAAGGCCCACAGCATGATCAGTGAAAATGGTTTGGTTTCATCTGATGTTTATTTTGTTTCCTTCTCTGTTGTTTGGACCACTGGGGCCTGGCATATCAAATCAAGATCACCTCTATACAATGCTCCCATGAGGGTGTGTGTAAGAGGGTTCCCTATAGCTGCTAAACGGTAGCTAGGAAATAACGACAGCAGGAAACGGTCCATTCCCAAACGGTTACGGCTGCGGCTTTGCTCCACAGCCGCCAATCCCTCTCCCTCGCTGTCACTCAAAAGTAGCGGTGGAACTTTTGGACAGGAGAGCCTCTTTCCCCTCTGACCGGGAAATCAGAGGGTGCCGTGGCCCGACAGGCGCTCGACGGCAGATCAAACGGGGCGGGTACCCTTGGAGTGACACCTGGAGCCACTTCAAGGGATGAGAGCGCCACTGATCTCCAGTCATCTCGTCAGAACGACAGTCTGTCAGGGTTAAAGGAGGGGGAAAAAAGAAGCTCTATCAGCTAGGATGGTACGAGCGAGGTCGAACGAAGTATTGCCTCAATGTCGTGAATAGCTGACCCTCGAGCATTTGGAGAAGTGACGGTGCAAAGGGTGTTTTTTTGTTGCTGTTGGGATGCTGAAGTTCAGCCTTGATGCACAGTTCAGGGACTAGCTGATTGCTAATTGTGCTGATAAAGCAGTTTCACTCAAGATATGACTGACTGTTTCACTTTGATCGCAAATACCTCCTGCCTTATTAGAAAGCATTCAGTATTTACCATCTTTAAAGCTAACTGTCTCCAACTCCTTTTGATGATTTTAGTTTTAAAAAAGAATTTCTTCACCACCACATTTGGAATAATTGCAATTCAACTTTGTCCTGACCTATCAAAAAACAGAAGCCAGCTATGGGCTAGATAATAGAGAGAGGGAGATATGTAGGGAGAAAAAGGGGGCTTTGGCAGCCAGTTAAGCGAGTCAATCCTCAACAGACAAATGCATCCCTTATATAAAACAACAACACGTCTTTGCCCTTGTCAACAATCCCTTCTTCTACAGCCCAGGCTTGTGTGTGTGTGTGTGTGTATCTTTTCCTTTCTGCAAAAAACGTCCCATCAGCACTCTCTAATGGGCGAGGTGGAGGAAGAGAGAAAAAGACAGATATAAAGCAGGAGGGAGAGCGGCAGAGAAGGGGAGAGAGAGGTGGCAGTGGTGCTTGTTTGGCTCAGGAGCAGTGAGTAATGAGGCTGAGGCGCACCCTGTCATTGTCCCAGCAGCAGCCTGTAGCCACAGACACACACACACAGACACACGGAAACATTAAAAAGTAGCTCCTATCTCAAAACAAGACACTTATCTGACATTCAAAACCAAAAAGTAAAGTAACTTGATAAAAATAAAACAGCAGTTTAATATCACAACATATTTATCATTACTTACTTTCTCTACAAAAGAGCCCTGTCAATATAAGATAACCTGTTGGATGCATTCATAGGCGTTACTTACACCTTAAAACTCCAATACTCAACACAGTGTGAAATCTCATATGTCAAACAGTCATCTGATCTCTGTCTCTGTATGATTCTGAATGGTGTGGTATCCCTTCTACAAAGCATTGGTAGAGAGTGAAAGCTGGAAATATAATTGCTTTTAACTCCACGGTTACACACGCATGATGGCTGCCTCACATATCCTGCATCCATTTGTTATTTGCACACATTCTCACAAACTGACACTGAGACATATGTAAGATGCAATATGCACATTAACGTTAGAGGCAGTGTAACATATTTACCCGCCACTATCGCGACAAGCTTGCTTTAGGGACCCTTAATACTACCTTAACATTTGCGATTGAGCTGCTGTCGCTCTTTCTGCCCTGATCTCAGAATAAGCAATGTCGGAACTTCTTTGAGTATCACCACATTTTTTACGCAAGTTCTATATGGCCTGATTTCCTAGGTGTGCCCTCTAGTGGAATCCTCCAGTAACACGACTAGTACACAGGCAAGTATGTGAACCTTTACGTTCATGACGCAGCCAGTTGTCTACGCGAATAGGTGGTTAGAAAGCAAGTATATCTGTGGCCTAATGCGTGGTTTATACTCGTTTTAGTGTCCCTGTCATGAGCTTTGGGTGCAAGCAAATGACGTAATCGCTTCCTGTGTGTAGAGCATGAAGGCTTTGTCATGCACCTCTCAATGTTTGTAATAAGGTGCCTACTGCGTGTGTTGCACTTTTTTGTTCAACTGGGACGCCTTCGAGGGAAGACTGGCCGAGCAGGTTCACCATTTTAGGCATCTTTAATGATCTGTAATAAGGACTGTTTATTTAGCGACCACAGGGAGAGTCAAATGGCCTTAAATTATTGGAAAGATATAGCCCACTACACTGGGGAAAGAAGAGGCTTTGCTGCAGGGCCTGGAAGAACATGAGAGATCACTGCAAACGGGGGGAGACATAGCGGTGTTATATAATTTCGTCTGTGAGGTAAGCAACAGTACAAAAATGCAATGTTTGACGGTACACTGGCGTTTACTACTGTTGATAGGCAGTCAACTTTTCCAATACTGTTTTTCCGGTAACACTCAATGACTTCTTGCTTATCTACAGAATATTTTGTTTGTATGCTGTCTGGCATTTCAGAGCATATTGTAAAGGACAATGCTAAAATTGCCTGACATGTTCCATCATGTCCACGTCCACAGACAAAAGATGTGCATATGGTTGCGTCCGAGTGAGCGGTCAGTACGCTTGTGGCGGCGTCTGCATGGTCTGAATTTGAGTGGTCAGTCCGCACAGATGTCCATGTGGACAGGAGCAGCTGACAACATTTGTTTGATCACACGGACCCTCATGGCTACATGGATGTGCAAAGTATATGTTTGCCTTTATAAATCTATTTTTTTTGCCTTCTTTCCTAAAGCAAATGGGCCTCAAAGACCAGCAAGGACCTCTAGCGCTACTTACTTGTCTGCCAACAGTAACAACCATCACTATCAACACTAAATACCTTAACAGGCTAACATGCTGTCCTTAATCCACTGAACATAGCCATAATGTGCATACATGCACATACACACAACAGCTGCGCTCATCTTGACATGTATAAAGTTTAGCTAGGGGTTGCAGTGAGGCCAGATACGATTCATGCTTTGGCACTTTGCTCCTATGCCAGAATAAAAACAGACTGGACATAAAAAGCACAGAATGCTTCCCTGGAGGGGGCAGAAAAGGCCAGGGATAGGACTGACCCAGAGGGATGCAGCATTATGAGGGTAGGGGGCGGGGGGGTTGAGCGGGGTGGTAATGATGCCAGGCTGAACAAATTGCAAAGCAAAGGGAATGTGTTTAAATGTAGTACATGGAATTATCGTGGCAGCAACATGGAGAGGAGATCAGAGAGAGTAGGATCCACTGGGAGCGATCTGCCACTCTCGGGACAGAAAACACGAAGCTCGGCTATGGCTACTGTGATGAGTTCAGCTGTAATACAAAGTAAAATAGAATACAAAATAGGGCAAACTTGTCTTACACAGTGCCACAGACATCACGTATGGTCCGATATTCTGATAAAACACAGGCTAAGAGGAAATCTAGAAGTGTGTAGGATTGTAAATGCATGTGATGCCTTCCACTGGCTGACTCTCTTTTGACCCCTCCACACTGCAGTGACGTGTTCACCCTAAAACAGGGCAACACAAATAAATAAATGGAAAGAAAACAGTTAAAGGGGAGGAAGAAAAACATCTGAACTGCAATCTGCCCCATCTTTCAGCTTCAATTAAAAAAAATCCAATCTTTTTGTTCAACTTCATAACAAGACTTCAAGAGGGCCCCAAGACTCCGATCCCACCACAGCTCACTGGTAGAGTTGAATTCTATTAATTATGTGACCTACATATCCCAGTAGTTAATATTCCAGACAGACGGATAGAGAGGGAGAGAGTTTATATTTGCCAATAATACAGGGAAGAGGCAAAATTTACAGATCTTAGGGAATCAAAAGTTCCCTTCTCCAGATGCTTTTCTGGGACCATGCACTTTGGTCTCTTGGCTCACGACATTGTTCGCATGCGGGGTTACTGGGCCAACAACACAAGGAAAAAAATCCTGGTTTCCTGTAATTAACATGAGCAGGAAACTTTTGATTTTCATATGGCAAAAATGAGTTCTTCTTCTGCCAATTAGTCATATGAAAAGGTCTATTTCCATTTCTGTAAATGATATATAAACAGTATAACAGGACTCAGAGGGTTGTTCTTAGTTAGCTGAACTATATTTGTCACATGTAACTACTGTGTTAAATCAGAGAGATGAACTTGGACACACATTAAGACAGCTTGTCAAGACACGTCTCAAGAAAGGAAGTTGGTGTCTTGGTAACAGTGGGGCCGCATCAGCCTGTGAGCCACTGCATCTTCCTCACCCCGGCTCATGGGCTGATCTCTTAATCAGTGTCCAGAGTGTGCATGAGTCCTCTTCTGAAGGCTGAGGCTCTGTCCGTCCAGCCTGCCCGTCGCTACTGCCAGTCCGAGCCATGAATATGGAGCTGTTCTGTGGCTGGGAGCTTGCTTATGTTTTCTGTCTGATATCTAGGCCCCATTCCCATTTCAAAGGGAGGTCCACCCGGGGCCTTGACTTTTTGATCTGCCTGGCGACTGAGTCGACCACCTGCATGTGGGATCAGCTGCCAGCGAGAGCAGACAACCCCTCTGCTTCAAAATATACATCCCCTCCCTCCTCCCCCCCACCTCCCTTCGTCCTCCCAGCTTCATTGCCCTTCACTGTGCCCCCTCCTTCCGTGAAGCTGCCAGGAGCCCCAGTGGTCCTAACTGGGTCTGGAGCCGCATCCCATTCCCAACTGATCTGACCGTGGAGGGTGAGATACTTGAGATGCTACAGTCACAGGGCCATTTTGTATTTACAAGAAGCCATAGTGTCAGTTTGCCATGGAAACAACAGACGCCTTATCAAAAGGTCGCTGGTTTCTCTAATCAGGGATAGTGATTCACACTGGGAGTTGTAACCCTTCCCAATGCAAACTGTACCAGACCCATGCATCTATCAAACTTGATCAACTTGGTGGGTAATGAAGTCCAATTAGTTAAAAGGAAAATCCACTAAACTAAGTTTACATATACAAATCCTTTGACATGAGTTCAGATGATATCTGTGAGCCTGATCAAATCTCTAAAAAAAAATAATTTAGCCTGTGGGGATTAAAGTTTGTGGTCTTAGATGTTCTTTATTTTAGAGAACTAGCTACTAAAAGCCTTGAATGATAAAAGACCTCTGTGCCCCTTGTCTTATTTTACAATTTGGGTAAATTCAAATCAAAACAAATTTGTGTTTTGTTTACTGTCAGAGGAGAAATCTTAAGCTGTTTTCTCGTATGAAACTGGGACAAGATCTGGGGAATAAGGTGCGGACATTGTTCGGAGTTTCCTTTTCACACATGTAGAACACAACAGGAGATCGTCTGTGTCAGAAGCATTCTCACCTACTGGAACATTTGGTTTAAGCATGGGGTGGCGCCCCAGTAGTGTTCAGAAGGCAGGGTATGACATGGATTAAGCCATGGTCCTGTAACTGTCTCATAATTTGGTCATAAGCAACAGGGTCTCTTGCTGTTCCTTGAATTTGTCTAATGATTTTGTTGTCAGCCTTTTCCAGCAGAAGTTCCTGAATCCTGTCGTCTCTCCAATTAGACTTTTTCGTTGTTGTCTTTGTGTAAACAATCCTTCTCCTTCACCCGCAAACTTCTGTTTCCTTTCAGTTTTCCGTGACCCACACGAAAGAATCAACATGCCCGTTCACTTGCGATGAATTCAATCAGACATTACACTGACTTTGCACTAGGGAGCTGGCAGAGTAAAGTCTCTTTAATGTCCGATTCAACTGTTTCGGACATTTGAGTTCTCACATGCAGCTCCTCCGGGGAATGTCTTGATCAGTGGTTCCCAACTGTTATGTCACGGTCCAAAAGTGGGTCGGGGTCCATTCTGAATGGACCGCAAGCGACTCACGAACGTGTCAAGTTTGTAAAAAACAACTTTATTTTCAAGTACAGTGAATTTCTGGCACAGAACTTTCATTTTAAAGTGCTGTTTCCTGCTGTAGTGTAAGTGAATAAAGGACAGCTACTTAAAAGAGACAGCAAACTAGCTCGCTGACATGGCCAAACACAGGTATGATGCTGTTAACTGTGTGGACCTTGAACTAATGACTAAGGAGAAATCTGGACCCGTGGCTAGACCAGTTGGGAACCACTGGTCTAGATAATATCAGGATTGCAGAGCATATGTGAAAAGGGCTTTAGAAAGTGTTGCTTGATAATGGCAACAATGATTTGAATCTTAAGCCTCCATCCCAAATGTAGCCAAAGTAGGATACTTTTGATTGACGAGTTTCTATTTTAACATGCTGATGAGTACCTTCTTCTGGGATTAAGGTGCTGTTAGGTTAGAGGTAAATATTTTACATTACATTTATGTATTCTATAATATTAAGACATCTACACTTAAAATGTACATCTTTTACGAAGGAATGCAACCACCAATCAATGCTGCCAATAAGGCAATGCTGTGGCCAAAACATTTACTATGTGGTACAAAGGGACTGTGGTGGTGCTAAACAGGAACTAAATGAGATTATAATAGATCATTTGATGATCACAGATATTAATATAATATCAGGATTGCCTTTCTGCCTCACTGGGATCACCGTGCCTGTCACGGTATAATTAAAACCCAGAGGATTTCAGAAAATTGAATTAAAAATTAACTAAGAGTGGATGCCCTGGATGCCCATCACTAGACCACTGACATCCACTGAGTAAATGAGGACAGCTGACATGAGACAGAGGCTATGTTTGTGAGACTAGTTATCATCCTGGCCCAGCCAATCGACAGCACCTATACATAGCGTTTTCGACTAATTACCCTCATTGGCAGTGATGAGTTTCACAGTCAGAAATTTGCAAAGATTCATTTTCAAACAAAGCAACAGCTATTTGAGATGTGTGTGTCTCTGAATGTTTCTAACAATAAGTGATATTCGCAGAGTCTTTAAGTTAATTGGCTTTCTTGAACTCTGACAGCTGTCTTAATGAGTGTCTAATTGTTTCTCAGCTGGGGTGAAACCCCGGACCATAAAGACACTTCAAGAAGAGGTGTGAATTTAAAAGAAATTACAGCAACAATGGAAAAAGGACACCATTTGTCCTGCAGATCACAATAAATCCCTTCATTTACACACTGGAGTCTACTTATCTGAGCACGTTAACGTTTCACAATCAACTTGAAGTTGCTGTAGTATTTATGTATCTGCTCACGACCACAGCTCAATATCCTACACTGCATCTCTGTATTTAGTCTCTTTCACACATCATTGTAGGTAAATTACTGGGATAGCCTTTCAGGCACAGCTAGAGATTTCCACCATTCACACATACACTACATTAAGGAACATTTTCGTCTTGTACCTTTTCACACATGTCATGGCAATGCCAGAATAGACTGGGCAAGGGACAGTCCAGCAAATTGCAGTAATGAAACACTTACGAATGAGTAAATAGAACAAACAGATGGGAGCAAGTCCTAATGTACGTGTACAGGGTGGAAGACTCTCTAGATCTCTCATTACTTTCAGGAACATGGTGGGTGAGGAGCTGTTTTTGTCCAGTGCCAATGTTCTTGTAATGTAATTGTAAGTATAATGTGTTTAAAGGTGTATTATGCAAGATTATCAGTTACTGTTTTAAAGACAGGCCCACCAGCGAGAGTGGAAGGAAAAGCCAACCCCAGACTAACTCTCGATTAGCATTTTGCCAAGCTACATTTGTGTTTTTTCAGCACAGTGTCTCTTGAATGGCTGGATTACATGTGAAAAAATGTCCTGAACACAGAAAATCTAAAGAAAATAAGACAATACAGGTAAAGGACAGAGTCTCTGCAGAAAATTACACTGCCATGCACGTCTAGTGGGTAATAAGTGATGTGTGAGAGGGATAAATTCTGTATGAGTCTACACATTGTTTTATGGGAAAATCCTGCATAGTATATCTTTAATATTCAACAAGTTTGCGAGACAAGTAATGTTGGCATAAATGCTATACCGCAAAAAAGTTGCGAATTCAAATATTTCATCTATTAAGCAGCATCTTGAGTTTGGTTTGCTCACTCCATGTGAAAGTGTCTTTCATCAGACGGACGTAACTCTTTATGTGCTTGTCCCTGCAGTGTTAGGGCTGTGTTGTCTATCACAAGTGTTGTCTTGAAATTTTACTTTGGTCCGTAAAGATACCCCTGAATATTGATCCCTGCTGCCATTCACACATGACCCCATGCGGGAATGTTCCTTAACAGTTCAGGGATAGACTGCATGTGTGAAAGAGGCTGTATTAATATAAAACTATTGCTCAAATCAAACAAAAATGCAATATTGGCTGTAGTGGCCGTTTCAACATACCAAAGTCCCTTGGCCACTTAGTTTGTGAGGTGTCTCGGTTTTGACTCGTGTTTCTGTTCCTTTTCTGGAGATCCATAGTACTCACGTGAGGCAGGGAAAAGTTGAACGAGGTTTATTGAGAATACCAAAAAAGACAGGACAAGTTTTTCCTTTCTTGTACAATCCACTACCGAGTCAATGTCCTATTTCTATATATTCTCATCGTATTCCTGTTATTATACTTAAACACTGCATGACACAGTCAAAAACTTGTTACTGTCCAAATCAAGACAAATTTCACGGCGTCTTTTATGCACCATGTTGTCCACCCTCTCCTACTGTCATGCGCACCTAACTGCCTTATGGCACCATACCTGGTGTAAATAACTTGTGCCTGTAATCTAACACATAAATAAAATGAATATATACATATAAAATTATTATAGTCCACGACCATACACTATTCAAAATATACAGAAACTGTTGCGTAAACCTAAATATCGTTAGAAACTATCTGATATGTCATATCAACACAGAAATTCTTACCAAATATTAATACATGCTTAAGTGGCTTTTACATTGGCTTTCAAATTTAGATAATTACTGCATTACAAAAAAAGGAACTCTAAAAATGATTAAACAAACAATCAGGTTAGTGTCGTAAGAGCACAGGTTATAATAACACCAAAGAAGTCCCTTACATACTCCTGGTAGACCTAAAGCATACACTACTTCCACAGCTGAGACAAACAAGTGGAGAATGACAAAGCAACCACCCCCCCCAACCCCAACAACAGTGTAAAGAAACTACAATTGCTTTGACATCGCACACAAATACACAATTAATCAAAAAGGCAGAAACCGCGGGAGCAAATAATGAAATGAATGGGGAAATGAGGACGAATTGCCTAAAAGGGGGTGGGGGGTGATATATCATTGAACCATCCTGAACTTACTTTTCGCTCTCAGTTCTCTATCTCTGGTTATAAATGACTTCAGATTTGACGTTTCCAGCCCGCAACCTTACAACAAAACACACTCTCTTTTATTCAAACAGCGAAGAAACGAAAAGAGAAAAAAAAAAAGACTTTTTGTTAAGGAATGACGGGGGGTTGTATGTTGTGCTGCTCCCATCAAGCAGAAAGGCGGGCGGTAGTCGAAGGGGCTCGCAGCCGGGCCCCACTTTGGAAGGCCCTCATAAATCCTGATTTGAGCGGGGCGCTAACCAGAGGAGGAAAGGCACGTCAAGAGAGGAGGCTGGAGAGTGGGAAAGGGGGGGGGTGGCAGCTTGCCTCTTAAAATGCTACGTCTGATTAAGTCTTCCCATTAGGTGACAGCTGAACTTTAACATTAATATGATAATATTGAAATAAGTGTGTTATTTACTTCAGCACCGGAGGGGGGTGGAGGGAAGAAAAGAGGGAAGGAGGAGGGAATGATGAATGATTTCTGGACAGCTTTGGGTGACATGCCAGGCGAGCTGACCCCCCCGCGATCCTCCTCCTCTTCCCATAATCAGACTTGACAAAATGGAGACATATGCAGAAATATTGGTTACAGTCGGCGTCACAGCCCTTCTCAGGCCTTCCCTCTCTAGTAACTGCCGGCCGCCCTGTGAGCCGCCCTCCAAATTGTCTACGGGCACTGAAGCATCTATTTCAATTGGCACTTCCTTCCTGGCCCCAGGATTTTACATTTAGTCGGTGTCATTTACATATTACTCTTAATCAAAATCCACAGTGGGCGACAGGGAGAGAAAAAAAACAAGAAAGAGAGAGCGAGAAACAAAACCGTGGCGTCACGGTTCAGGGGTAGGCACACAGGCACTTTATAAAATGGAGATGTGACAAGACATTACGGTGTGTGTGTATGTGCATGTGTGTGTGTATGTGTCTGTGTGAGACTGTGCGCATGTGTGAGTGTGTTAGGTGGCGGGTGCATAAGATAATGCAAGGACTATTGAAATATTTGCGTGTGAATGCTTGTGTTTGTGTGATTGTTGGGGGCTGCCTTGTGCATGAACTAGCAGGCGAGAGAGACAAAGACAGCGAGTTGGATACGGGTTGTAAGTGCATTTTCTGAAAAACAAAGGCAAAGAGAAGAAAAGAATGGAGACGTGTACAGTGCGCACTTGTCTTTTCCAGCCTCTTTCTGCAAGATGCTATGCTGGGCTACTGTTTCTCTTAGTCTACCCAGCCACTTAACAACAATACTGTTGCATATAACAGTACGGGCTTCACACTGTTTGTTAGTTTAGTTCGTTCAGACATACAGTAAGTGGAGCAGCATATTCTCTGTGGTAGTGCTAATCTGCTGTTAAATGCCAAAGGAAGAAGAATGTCTACTGGCCTACCTGAAGCCACCTTATTTTGCTAATTCTTTGCAACAGGAGCACCGCATATTTACTCTGTGCTACAGACACCAGCAACTTGACAAAACGATAAGTGTTCTGCACCGAGTGCTGCACATTTGGCTTTTTCTGGTAGCTAAAAGTTGAAAATTGTTCAACTTTTAGTAAAGCTGCGCTCATCACCGTCACTTTTTACCCCGTCGTCCAATCACAGTGGAAGAGGGGCAGTACAAATAGCCTACCACAAAGGCCAACTGTCACATCTTACATATGCAAGTGCTGAACAGCAACAACGATAGAGGGGAAACATGTTAATATACTGTAGACCAGTGGTTCCCAAACGGTGGGTGCTGGTCCAAAAGTGGTTCACGAGTCCATTCTGAATGGACTGCAAGTGACTCGCGAACATGTCAAGTTCGTAAAAAACATGATTTATATTGAAGTACAATAAATTTCCAGCACAGAGCTTTAATTTTGAAGTGTTGTTTCTTGCTGCAGAGTGAGTGACCAACTGACAGCTGTTTAAACTAGCTCAACGACATGGTATGATGCTGAATATATTAAACTGTGTGGACCTTGAACTAATGACTGAGGAGAACTCTGGACCACCACTCGCCCACAAAGTCGAACCGACATAGACGAGTACTTTGCTTTTGAGGCCCTGATCATCAGGGATTAATAACATTTAAATTACATTAAATTTAAATGCTTTTATAAAGGAGTTACTACATGGGATTTATTTTTTGTTTTTGTTTTTACCATATTGAGAATTGTGCAAATTTATCAGTATTGTTATCAACTACTAAATGCCTAATAATAATTATATGTCACAGCTGCACCTTGTTGAGAAGTTGTTCTGATAAATTTCATCCAAATAAAATTCCACTTCAGTGGACAAAATCACAACCTAACTAGTAACTACTGTTGATAGACAGACATTATCAATTGGGATATTTGCCTTAACATGTAAATGTTCTGGACACATTCATCCATCTAAGTGTATTTGCTTGTTTATCCATCCCTACCAGAGTTCTCTGGAAAATCACTTCAATGCAAAAAAGGTGGCCAACAGCGACACAGACTTATCACAAATGGAAAGATGGATCATTTTGATCTAATTATAAACATAATTAGATGGTGATGACTTGTAGCAAGCTCACAGAACAGGTACATACAGAGAGGTGCAGAAACAAGGTCCGTACCTGCCTCTTACCTTCTCAGCATGCCGGTGAGGATTCGAGAACTCTTGCCCAGGTTGGCGTCCGTTTCTCTCAGCTGGGGGGACAGAAGTGATGACAAGTTTTAGTTTGCATTCTGATCCAGAAAGAAACTACAAGAGTAAAAATTTAAGAAAATAAAAATGTCTCCAGCTATTAAAACCTTTCAACAACTGACCATCTCATTGTGCAATTAAAAACAGAGAAAGAACAAAGGTTATTTCTTGTAATGTAACTGAGAAAACTGCCAATGAGCACACTATATCTTATGCCAGCAACAGCTTGATGGATTAAAGTGAGAGGACCTTAAATATACACACACACACATTTCTTTCCAAAACCCTTTAATTGCTGTAAAAGGGTTAAAGTCCTCACAGTTATTACAGTAGTGCTGTAAGCTTGTGCAAGGCTACACAGCTGCACAGCCTTGTACTACTGGCCTGAAGGCAAAGTACCTTGCTCAAGGGCAATTTGAGAAGGCACCTCTAAAGTTTGACACTTTATTCTTCCACCTAAAGTTGTTGGTTGCAAGCTAGAGAGATGAATCAGACACCCTTTGATAAGAGGATTGCTTTTTTTACCTTTAGGTTACTGGTTCACCCGTCTGGAGACAACCCCCCTTTAAAGATACTTTTAGATCCTGTTTAAAAAGCTGCAAAATTTACCCAAACATAATCATAAGTCTAGAAGCATGAGCCTTTGTTGGCGCTTTTGTATAAGTAAAATCTCTGTAACTTTAAACAAGTGCTCAACAGCAGATTCCCACTTTGGAGGACATGTCATTCTGATAGCCTCCTGCTCATCTTGCTGCAAAGCAAACATGAGAATGGTGTAGGTAAATGAGTGAGAAGGGCCCTACTGTTGATATACATAGAAGCACAGGGAGTCCTTGAAGGCACACTTCAAATAATGAACATGGCTATTCAGGGCTAACTGCCTTGGATATTTTCCTTTCTCTCGCTCCATCTTCTCTCTTTTCTTTCTCTCTGCCTTTTTTCCCTTGTGGGTCACAGAGATGTTTTCATTCTATCCTCTTTATCAGGTGTAGGGACTTTCACTGGGAAAAGGAACTGGCAGAGATGTTGCCAACAAGGTGCGAGTGTGACAAAAAAAAAAAAAAAAAAAAAAGTGCTGACACCGCACTGAGTGAGCTGCCACCAACGTCTACCTGTAGTCGCATTTCTAGAGGATGATGAGGGAGTGTGGGGAAGAATTTTTGCAGAGAGGTTCTCTCTGGAGTCAGCAGGGAGTCATTCATCTTCATCTCTCTCTGAGATAATAACTGCTTTCCCAATAAAGCCGCTCTCACTCAGTGTGTTTTCATCAGTGTATTATACTGGATTCTATTCTATTTTTAATTCCTCACTTTCACATCTCTCCTTCCAACCATCCTCTTCTCTACAGTGGTTCCAGCATCACTCTTTTTCCCGTTTGTTCTGGCTCATCTTGCAGTCATCTCTCTCGCCTGCAATTCGCCCTCTCTTCCCACCCCTTCTTTACTGCTACTTTTTTCCTTTTCTTCCATCCATCCTTCCTACCCTCTGGCAGCCTGGGTTGGTGCGATGCAGGTTGCGAGAGCCAAGGATACATGTGGTACAGGGTAGGAGGTGGGGGACCTGGGGTATGGGCCCTCTGGCAAAGACAACAAGTCCTGCAGTTGCCTGATGTCTGACTCTACCCACAGATCTGTCCCCTAGATACTTCACACTTTCTCCCAAAATACATCTCTCTGAATCATTCCTTCTTTCCATTCCTCTCTCCCTCTCTCTTTCTCCACAGCCTCTCACCAAATCTCATGCTTTCCTCTTTAACCTGAAATGGAAACCGACTGAAATTTTAGTGCAGTTTGAGTGTCTAAAATTAACTATATGGAAACAAGGAGAGGATGGTGTTTTCATTTTTAATGAACAGCTCCGCAACAGAACATTCTCAAAAGACACCCTGGGTCCAGGATTGAAATATATACATATCCTTTATTATTATTATTATAAAATACAGCAAGCTTGTGCATAAAATTTAAAAGTAGTCTCTGATCCATATCGCTTCAGTCTATAGTGACAAAAGAGGGCTTTTGTAAAAAACAGGGTAAAAGTTCCACCATTGATATGTCTGTTATAAAATGTATGATGTGTTTGTATAAAAAGTGTAGTCGTATATATACAGAGACATGTTGTCAGTGGTGCGATCCGGTCTTGTTGGGATTGTAATGAATGCAGGAGGGTGGACGTGGCGATGGCGCCGCAGGAGGAGGGAAACATTTACACTTTTTTGACACCTGTTATGAACTGTGAATGGACACTTAACAGTTGTATGGCTGGACCCTGACAAGATGACTCACATGTCATGTTAATACTTGACTTACTTCAGTTAATTGTTTCATCTATATTCTATCTATTAGTATAAGTCAATCCGTACCTAATTAATTTTTTTTTTCCATCTGTGTGGGTGTTTCTGTTGCGGTGGTTGGTGTTGTTAAATTTTGTTTCTTAAGTCATAAAAAATAATATGAGCTCTCAAATGACTAATCCTTCCCTAAAAATACATATTTCATTCCCTTAAATTGTTATCTTAGTTATTTTAACTGTTGACACTACAGTTATAGCTCACTGCGGCCAATCTGGACAGTCAGGGAAAGAGGCTAAGCGGCTATTAGAAAGGCTTTATTGCTGAGAAGGGTTTTACATACGAGGAATTCGACTTGGTAATCTGATGCATAACAATACACAGAGTGCAAAGTATAAAGACATACTATGAAATAATAAAACGTACAACAGAGTATGGACAAATATTAGAAAAAGTAAAAATATATCTGTTACTTAAGTGTCTTTTTTAAAGTGTACAGTTGTGGAGAAATGTGCAAACTGTTATCCAGGGGATGTAAAAATTCATAGTCTTAGTACAAAAATATGTGCAAGAGGGGAGATAGTAAGGATGGGTGTTAATGCACAATGCCAGGAGTGGATCAGGATAAGAGTCCATGCCAGTGGGGTCCTGGGCCTTGTTGATGAGGCCTGGGGCAGTTGTGTAAAAACTGTTTTTGTGCAGGAGACTTTGCTCCTGATGGACTGTAGCCTCCTGCATGAAGTAGTTAAAGTAGTGTCGAAGTGCCCTGAAATTATTTAATTTATGGTGCCTAATTTGTAGCTACAGATAGATGCACAAACAAAGCAAAGATTACAGGCTATGGGGGGAAGATGTGTGATCACCAGGGAAGGGAGAGGACAAATGCAGTAACCTGACAGTATGAGTTTGTAATTTTAAGGCAAGAATTATTCATTTGAGGGAACAAATGAATGATTTGTCCACACAAATTGCTCATTTTGTTCCCTAAATTTAGTCATTCATTATTGATTTAAGGATATTAATACTAATCTAAGGGAATTAATATTGAAACAGCCTTTCCCTGCTACCTGTTGGCCTCTGTATGAGCTCACCTGGAGAATTGTTAGATCACATTCTTCAATCCACTGAGTACTGCTTTGCCCCGGTGTTGAAACCCTCCACTGACTTCTATTTGTACCATAAAAGCAAAACAAAAGGCCACACCCCCCGCTGAGCATAGGGCTTTGTGCATGTGTGTGTGCGCTTGTATGTGTACATTTGTGTGTGTCTGTTTGATTGTTCATATGTTGGTGTTTGGGGTAAAACTATAGCGCCGTCACCTTCTTGTTAATGCAAAAGAGCTGTTAACCAGCCCTTCCATCCTGTGTCTTTACATCTTGATTTCCTTTTACTTTACTTTTGCCCCACAAACTACCTTTAAAGCCCTCTGAGTGCGTGCATGTGTGTACATATGGTCGGGGGGGTTGAGCAAAGAAGACTCATGGGAAGGACGGAGAGAGAAAGCAAAAGACAGAGAGAGCAGGTACTCTCAGTAGACACCGTGGACTGTTTTTGAAAGGAGATGTTTGATTTCCTTTGAAATCGCCTGTGCAAGGCCCGCTGCCATGTTGTGGTCTTTAAGCATTCTGCGTTGAGGGTGCCGTCAGGGCTGGGCCCCCTTCCTGTGTTTGGTCTTTTCTGTCTCTGCCTACCTGTCTGTTTAGCCGGCTGGATGCAAGGAGGGGCAGTGGTAAGGATTGAGGGGAGGGGGTCTCTCTGAGGGAAAGTGGGAAGGATAGGGGGAAATTGGAGAAAGGTGCTGAGAGGTAAAGGAGGGGAGGTGAGGAAGGATGGCAGCTGGCAAAGTTAAGCCCGTTCAGGTGAGAGGAAGAAGAGCGGGAAAAGCCTGCAATATATCGCCACAAGTATTGCCTACATGTGATTTGGATTCTGAACGTTATCCTCAACAATTTACCTCTAATTAAACTAAAGAAAAACAAATCCTACTTGAATGCAATATAGTGATATCAAAAAATAATCACATTAACTAGCTTGTCAATACAATTTTGCTGTGTAAGCATCCCATAACCCAATCACCAGAATAAATCTTGTTGTTGAACATTTCTGCAAACTACAGATATGTAACATTTGTACATTATTATGTTGCATTTTATTGAAACTTTACATTTCTTAACAGTTCAACAGCACTGCGTTGAACTTGTGGTTATATTTAAGCACAAAAACATTTGGTTATGATGAGGAAAAGATTTGGCTTAATATACCTGCTTGTGGTCAGTCGTTGCTGGACATGCCACCGTTGTCTCACTTAAAAAACATTTGTTTGTCTCAAATAGTGGTCTGCAGCTTGACAGCCATCTCACCTAGGTGTCACGCCATCCACCATCCCCTCCACCTACCCATGACAAAGTCAGCTCATATACCATGTCAACTTCAGAAACCTTGGCATGATAAGTACGAAACAAACAAATGCAACATATCTGTGGTGTGCAGAAATGTATTGCACCAGCATCTTCTCCTGGCTACTGGGTTGATACCCGAGACAGTTTGTCTTCCATGTTTGTGTGTGTTTACTTGTCAAACCGTGCAGAGCGTGGTGAGTGTTGTCAATGTTGCTAACCAGCTGTAACACCTTTTACAGCCTCACAAACACTTGTTAGAATAGACAGATGAGTGTGTGTGCAGGTGGGCATGTGCGTACTCACCCTTTCTCTGGCTCTTTGGATCTTCTCACGGTCACTGTGCAGGTTGGAAAGAATCTCCTGACCCACTTGTTCTGTAAGAGAAGCAGGAAAATGGCTTCACAAAAATGTTGTATCCATATTCTTGGACTACCTGAAATATTAGGAATGGTCTTCAATGATCTGTACTCCCTTTTGGAGTGTAAAACACTTTCTTCTGTCTTTCAACTATGTCTCAAGATCATGAATAAAGTGGGAATAATGTGATATGATTATGGGATAAGATCAGCATGCAATCATTGTGCAAAATTGTGAGTGTACAGAGACAATGCTGTCTAGAGGGAGTGTCAGGCGGGCAGGTAGTAGAACACTGTAGCAATGGGAAGTGTTTTTTAAACCTTCTTAAAATGCTGAAGTAAATAGACAACAAGTTCTAGACAACAATACCCCAGCATCCAGCCTGCCAGTGGGGTCCACTCAGCCAATGCAATATTCATTAAGCCACTCTTTTTTAAATGCCTCTTTGTCAGTTGCAGATGTAAACACATTAACGCACAGTTATAAAACATCCCCGACAAGGCACCTGACAAGCTTGTCAGTGGTCACTGTCATTTTCCTGTCCCTTGGGTTGAGGACGAGAAAAGAAAAGCAAAAAAAAAAGATAAACCAAATAAGCTGGCCCCCCCCCCCACCAAAAAAAACCCCCACTGCTGCCATCAATGTAACCATACTGCTACAGCATTAGCGTTTAAAAATGAGGGAGGCTGAGGATGAATCAGGAAAAAAAAGGAAAAGAAGTGAAGAATCTTTGCATGGATCAAAGACAGGCTTTCAAGCGCACCAAACAAATCCGGAATAAACAACGCAGTTGCTGACTGTATTACACTACACAGGTGCCGCACACCAAAGGGCCCACGTGCTGAGCGCCTGTTTGGGGGGAGCAGTGCAAAAATGGGCTACATCTGGCAGCTAAACAAGAGAAGAGAGAGAGAGAGAGGGAAATAGAGGGAGAGATAGAGAGAGGGGATCAGGGAAAAGTAGAAAAAAGAAAGAGCACTGTCAAATGAACGACGCTCGTCTCCCATTCATCCCGTCCCTTTTACCCCCCTACACTGTAAGTGACTCAAATGTGTCTCTTCCTGCCTTCATTAATTTCTAATCTGGGACGAGACAGATTGAAGGATACCCAGATTAAACAGTGCAGTCAGACAGTCACATGTGACAAATAGGGCAGATTAAAAGCCTGAGTGCAGGTATTAATAACCATAAAAATACAAGCCCTCCCCCGTCCCCATTGGAGAAGAACAAGGGATAAACAGGAAAGGAGCTGTTGCAGAAATCTTCTGTTAAAGAGACAAATAAGCACATCTATCCATCTCTGTCATGGCTGTGGCTTTTTTTTTTTTTAAATAAATGAGTGTGACAGGGACTGCAGCAGCGGAGTTTTTTTGTTTTTGATGGCAAGTGCATTATTGGAGAGGTTTGTAAAAAGATGGATGAGGTGGCAGGAGAAAAGGCCTCCGATGATAGCTTAGCCTGAGCACTGAGCGATCATTACTCTCATTCTGCTAAGGGATGTTTTAAAAGAGAATTGTGGCTAAGTGAACGTTTCGGTAACAAAAAAAAAATATATTAAAACAAAAAAAAGGAAGGGACATGACGAACAGCCTTGATGAAAAGATACTTTCAGTGGACAGAGATGTAACCACAGTGGATTCAGGTTTCTGTGTATTGAGAGCAGAGTGCTGGTGCTATCTAAAGCACGATATGAAGCCAAGATTTTCAGTAGTGCTGTACACTGTGAAGCTATACAGACCATCCACACGTGAATGGCTGCCCTTGACAAATGTAACAGCTGCTACAGAAAAGTTAGGACACTATAGTGTAATAATTTCTCAACACTAACAGCAGGTTTTTTGTTAAGATCCAATCGGTTTTTTTAGCCTTGCTACAGCAACACTAGTGTCAGTGAATTATAGGTAATTAAAATTACATGTTAATGGGAGGAAAAGCTAATTGTATGACATTGAAAACACCACATCTGCTCAAGAGTGGCACTTTCAATAGAGTTCCAGAGTAAAGGTTGTGTGAAATCAAAAAAGTTTCATCATAGCTTGTTAAGATAAACATTTTTCTTGGCTGTGCGGCCATTAAGGTCTCTCCCAGTTCCTCCAAAAATCTCTCATCATTCCCAGAATGCAATGATGAGAGATCCCCCACACTCCCACACCCACCACCACACTGAGCCATTAGGGGTATACTCCACACCTCCCGAGGGACTGTTTGGTGTTTATTGTCTTTATCATGTATCTTCTCTTGCATTACTCATGCTCTGGCATGTATCTACATTTCCATTCATCTTATTTAAGCCATGCTGTGCAGTGGTCTGTGTAAAACTTCATTAGTTACTGGTAAGAAGAAGTTGTAGGGCAATGACGAAGAATAATCGAAGAAAGAGACTATTCGCATAGAGTGATGTATCATTTCATCATCATCATCATACACTAGATGTAGACAAGGCCTCCACCCCAAAACTGTCAACACCTGTGCAAAAAATACAGTTAACTGGTCTCTCCAGTAATAATATCTTAGCTCATGTTGATGTGGGAATTTTTTTGGTAGTCGCTGACCTTAAAATAATACTTTAACCGCAAAATGACCATTTGATTATCAATTACTCACAGCATGTTATCTTGAATTTGGCAAGAAAACGCTTTTCTCTCTCATGCCTCTACAGTGAATGAAGAATCCAAAAAAGGCGTATGCTCAGTATTTCCCAAACACATGCATGTTCACTAAAACATTACAATTCAAAACACGTCAATACAAACATTTTCAGAGTTTGAAAACAGATGGTTTGATATAGTTTTGCTGTTGTTAAATGCGGCCGCGACCTTTACTTAAATATGTGAAGAATGTTCAGTCTTTTTGGATTCTTCGTTCACTGTGGAGACATGCAAGAAAAACAACACTTTAAACTCACAAATTCAAGGTTATACACTGAGTAATTGACATACAAAAGGTCATATGAAGGATTTCCTAAAGCTGCATTTTGCAAATGTTAACATATATAGAAAACACATATAGAAGTTTATCACTACATTAAATTGCACAAAATCAAAATAAACATAGAATTCACAACGACAAAAATGTGGGGTATTAAAAAAATGTACAGTTGATAAAAACAAAGCAGGAGAAGAGAAATAATTCAGTGTTAATGCCCCTGACTTGTTGCTCGTTAGTGTTTAAAATATTCCCCTCCTGTTTAAACGGCTATTAACAATTTAAATAACCCTGGCCCAGAGGCCTTGCTCTGACTCACTTGTTAGAGATCCCCATCCCCAAAGGTCCATTTAACAAGCCCATTATTCCATTACATTACACTCACACCAGGACCAGTGAGCCTTAATTCAACTCATTCCTCTAATGTAACTGTAGGAAAGAATTAGTATAGAAAAAGTTGAAGGCACAAATTAGATTGAGGGGGATGTAAAGGCTGGATCAGGAATCAGACACACTGCATAGAACAGTCCAGCTCTGTTTTATCTCGGCTCAAAACCTCACCGTTTTGTTAATAATGATATGGTAGAAAGAAAATATATTTACCGGGCAATTAATTTTACTAGTGCAGAGCAAGCACCATAAAATGGGCTAAACACAGTTGGAGAGAATTACTTCTGTCTTCTCTGACTCCTTGATAAAGCTAAACCAAAAAATAATAAGCAATTCTTTGATAATTGTTTATTGCAAAACTTTCCCCAGTCCCAGCTCACCTACAGTAACGGTGTGCTGCTTTTCTTAGTCTTACGTGATAAACTGTATATCTTTGGATTGTGGAAGGTTGTTGAGACAACATAAGCAATATGATGACATCATCTTAATCTAGCTGATTGTCGCTGGCTCTATGGTTGGCGCTCAAACTACAGAATGCATTTCAGCATTTTGTATACCCGCCACCATGAATACAAAGAGTAGAAGCAGAATGAGGGCGAGACCCACACTCTCTCAATTCAATTTAATTCAGTTCAGTTCAATTCAAATCAATAAGCTTTATTGGCAAGACATTGCTCTCTCTCAAATGTAGACCAAACTCAGATCAAATGCACTAGGCAGTGTTTATCAAATACAAACCAATTTCTGTTTCTGTATTGCTTTCCTCACCTAAAAGGTCATCAGAGACATATTTTAGTGGACAGTTTGGCTGTAATAAGAGAAGCTATGAACAGGAAGTGGGCGCCATACTGTTTCTTGTAGTGTAAAAACAGAGGCTAAGCAGTGCCGAACAAATATAAACCAAGATTCTGTTACTGAGTTGCCTATTTCCTCGCATCAAATGTTTTCATAAACATGTTTTAGCTCACTGTTTAACTGTGACATGAGATTGTTTGTTACTAGCCAGCCGCCATATTGTTTCCTGTGGAAAAACGGCCGAGGTTGCATCAACAGAAGCATTTATTGGTCCTGTTAGTTGTAGGGTTTCCACCTCTTGAGCAAAAGTGAATGCCATAGCCTTTTTCCTGTTTTAAATTTCCAAGGTATTTATGTGCTTCTATGGCATAAACAGCCCAGTTGTATGAGAAAAAAAAATCATTCCAGCAGTGTAATACTTTTTTAAACTTCAGGAAATTGTGTCGGGCATTTTTTACTACTTTCTGACATTTTACTGGCCAAAACTTTCAGCAGATTAATCAATAAAGACACCAATCATTAACTGCAGCCTTATTCCGACATACTTCCAAAGACATAAAGGTTCGCATATTTTCGCTTGTTGTCAGATGCTGTAAAGAAAAGGCTCAACTAATCATTTATAATTCTGTGTAAAAGGTAAATATCATAAACTCCCCACGTCCCAGGTGAGGCTGGCTCAGGACGACACAGCTGAGAAAGCCAACAACTGGGGTACCATCCAAACCTCCACAGCCTTCAACTTTCTCCAGTCTGTGGGCACATTTAATTGGAGGCATCATCTATTTTACAGGAGCTGTTTCAGAGCAGTTACACACTGTCTAAGGGCTCTGTCTCTCTTTCTGTGTTGCCTTTTTTAACTTGCTCCCCTCCGTCCCCAGAGCTGAAAGGGTACAAGACCTGACAGTGGTGTGCTCTGAGGCTCAGCACAGCTCCTTTTCATTAAGCAGTTGAGACCACTTTTTGAAGGTTACCACACACACTTGTATCCGGACACAAGCCACACACTCCAACAAACGGGGTATGGAAACCCACGGGAGGGTTGAGGGGAAGTGAGGAGGAGCCTGATAAATGTTAGACCATACATTTTTTCCCTCCCTCGCTCAAGCTCGCTCTATCACTCACACACACAGATACATCCACACACACAGTGCAGCAGTCAACTTATATGCCTGTGACTCCCAGGTGAATAAAGTTACCTGTCTTTGTACACTTCCAGAGAAGCTTTTTTTAAGGACTTCTCAAGTCTACAACTGCCTGGTGACATACTTTCATCACCTCCATCAAAGTTGTACCCACACTGGGATGTATTTGTAATGCTGAGCCCACAGGCCATGAGGCTAGCGCCTTCGCACTGAGCTATAGCTCAAAATAAAGAGGTGCCAAGTGCTAGGTCACAGGGGGGGCATGTAGCATCTGGGGGCTCAGCAATGTTATGACAGGGTACTTATAATAATAACAAACTCTATCGCATGTTCATCGGAAACTGTTACTTCGCAGGACAGGTGATAAAGCATTTAATGAGAGTCAAATAGACTCCTAAGATAGGTCATCTCTTATTTTTACCCCTGCCCTCATTTTCAAGTGTCCCTTTGCCCCTTGGACCAGAGTCAGAAGAGGTAAAGGTTGAAATCTTCCCCTATGAAATGGGATGGCAATTATGATATCATCACAATGACATTTGCCATTTATCCGGTGCAGAATGATAAGCATGGACACTCGCGTTTAGTTCAACCTAAGTTTAACGCTATCGATCGATCAAGCAAGTCATCAAATAAAAAAGGACATTGCTTCATTACCAGGCCACTAGCAGTGCTCTGTCGGCTAACATTTGCAACCCATGCTCCTACTATGTCAATCTGCACTGATATTAGAGCAGCAGTGTGAAGTGCAGCAACTTTGCAATTCCAGGCATCATCAGTGGGGACTAATTCCACATGGAAATATGTGAGAATGTGGAATTGTAACTTAGCTAACTAGCTAGTTAGCTACCAAGGCAACAGTATACTACTAGCGATATTTGCTGTTAAGCTTGTTGTAAAGCAAATGACCATAATACATTAAAAGTGCTATGGTGATCTTTATTGAGACAGAAAATACATTTTTTTTGGTTTCTTCTGTTGCTTTTTTAGCCATCTTGCCAATGCTTTCTCATCACACTTGGTTTGGAGTGCTCCTCTGAAAACCTTCTGTTTAGAAGGCCATGTAGCCCAAACACTTTGCCCAACCTCTCTAGAGGCTTCCCACACATTTTTACCAATTACCTTTCAAAACTTTTCTGTAACTTTTCCATAACATGTCACCCCATTTCTATGATTTTATGTAAGTAGTTTAAAATGGGTAGACCTATGAGCATGCACTCCCCTTGCATTTGCGGCTAAGAAAGCTGCTAGCTCTTGCTAACTTTACTTGCTCAGCAGATTTTCCAGCCACCAACTAGGTGCATATGGCCGGCACGTACAGAAACTTCACAAAACATCAAGGCCCCGCCCCTTTTTGGGGATAGAAAACCAAAGATCCTGTAGCTGTCAATGCAAATTGATGCACGTTTGGATCATAATTTTGACAGGTTTGTATGCAAGGACTTTTAATAAACAACTGTTTCTCAGTCAAGCTAATGTTAGCAATCTATCAGTATTAACTGCCACCAGCATCATTTAGCGATCTATGAAACTGATAATGAATATACACATATCATATGTGCTTCAAATTTCAGTATGAAAGCCTTGGTTAACCTGCCACACAACAACTTGTCACCATTTTCATGTTTCTCTCCTGATGAGCGTAATATTTCCCCCAAAAGGGGGCATGGCCGAACCCTGTCTCTATCCCAACAAGAATCGGTACACCCTATCCTTATACATACATGAATGCCCAAAACAGAGGGGTATGGGCTAAATGGTAGGGGCAAGAGGTGTAATGAGATTGAGCCTTGTGATTTATGAGAGGAAGTGCATTATCCTTAATTTTTTTTCCACCCTGTGTGTTTGACATGCATTCCTCTTAAACACCACACTGTTGGGGTACTTTTATGAAGGTGAGGCACTGGCTTGTTCTTGCAAGAGTCTACGCACTTAAAAGGCCCAAAACAAGTAATATTCTGGGCAGGGAGAAGCAGAGCCAGTCCATCCTGACTTAGCCCATGCATTGGCCCTTCCCCTTGCATGTGCATGAGTGGTGGTGGGCAGTCAGGGTGGATTTCTGGGGCCTTTCTTCACTCCGCCAGGCTCTGTTTTATTCATCGCCTGCGCCCTGACCCCGCAGAGCTCCTGTTCTGACAAATCACTTCTGATTAAGACAGATCTCAGTTAGTCAGCCACTCAACTTGGCCTATTCATCATTCCATAGAAAATATCCCTCTCTCGTCCCCCATCCCGCCTCCTCCTCCCGGCTCGTTTGCCTGTCCGTCAGACCGGAGCAAGGCGCAAAAGAAATTTCCGCTGCTGTTTTAAATGGCTGATTATAGACAATTGGTGGATGGAGAGACGTAAGAGCGTCTTATGGGTGATAAGACGTAGGTTTAATGGGTATAAATGACCAGGCCTGTAGGAGACCAGCTGGTAATAGAACCATTTGTTTAAAGCTGAACCGGGGTGGAGAGAACTGAAAGCTGTATTTTGCCTTCTATTTGAGCTCCCCCTCCTCTTTTCCCTTCACCTCAGCCTCAAATTCTCAGATCACTGGATTTACATTTTTTTTTTTAAACAGCAAAGTCCCCTTCACCGTCTTCAATGAGAATTGATGAGGCTTGGAAAGGAATAGCTTGTTTCACATTTATGAAATCACCTACATGTCCCTGTGGACACTACTACAGATACTCTGACACATGGGTTAGTAACAATGTAAACAGAATATTTACTGTTAGTGTAAATACCAATACAGTCAGATGTCCAAGAGCATTTATATGCAAAGATATGCCATAATAAACTACATCAAACTCCTTACGCCACGCCGAGGCATCTAGACAGCCGCAAAGCTATTGTGTTAAAATTTCTAACAAACCAGATTAAATTAACCTGAACGACAACCCTGCTGGTGGCAGCGGGCTGAGAAGCAGGCGGGGTGAATGCAGAACGAGGGTTCCTACAAGCAAATTGCCTGGACTTAATCAACCAGTCTTACTGAACCATCCAAATGAAAACTAATGGACTTGGGTGCTTGCTGTGATTGCCCCACATGCAACAATGTGCGGGCAGGAGCGTTTCTTTCTGAGGTCTTCAATTAAAAAAAAAACAGGGAATTTCTACAGACGGCTGGTCAGCCCTATACACCTATTCTCCGCGTATCCCGATTGGTCAATTGTGAAGCTCAAACAGAGCGGACTTATTAATTCCATTTCCAGTGCTGGGAAAATGATTTTTTTATGTGTTGATTAAACTTGGTCAAAATTGTAAAAAATGTATGAAGTGTAGAATTAAAAGTCATTTCCGAATGAGCTAATTTGTGTATGCATTATTCATAGTGGTGACATTTGTGTCACACAATTGCGCTGGACACATTGCAACTGAAATATAAAAAAATAAATAGTACATGAATTAAAAAAACAGCAAAAAAAACATGAGTACGTCAAACTTTATTCAACCACAGTCAGCCTTCATAATAAAAAAACAGACTTTAAGTGCTTTGGTCTGCAACTTAAATAATGTTATTATCAGCTGAGTGGCTATATAAAGGATGGTGCCACAGCATATATTGTAATAACATAATGACCATATCTAAGCTGAAGGTCAAAGTTATGTAAGAATACAAAAGACCTTAGCAAAGGAGAAATTAAGAAGAAGAAGAAGAAGAAGAAGAAGAAGAAGAAGAAGAAGAAGAAGAAGAAGAAGAAGAAGCACATACTGTTAGATTTGTGCTCCAAGAGCTCCAAGACTAGAGACTAAAATGTGGGAGAAAACAACATGTCAGTTGGTCCTAATCAAACACAACATCTGATTTAGCAACCGTTGGTGGAACTGACGGAGGAGAAAAGTTTGCCAGTTTGTCGGAAACGGACTCAGGGAGAGATATACGGAGGAGGAGGGAAGAAGAAAGAGAAAACTTGACGTTCCTCTGGTTCATTTTCAACAGTTTAGGAGCGTTAATCATCACATTACTGTTGATTAAAGGCTTTTACGTCTCTAATCAGAAAGTTGACAGGCAGATCAAAGAGCGAAACACAAATTTCTTGCCTTTTAATTATCTGTACAACACCACACCTCGGGCAGCTCTTCCCTGCCTATCTCCTCAAACTCAGCGAAAGACTGCGAAAGGAGATCTAACACTCTACAACAGTTCATTATCCAATAAAATGGGAGATGGGGGAGAGAAAAAACACACACACACGCACACAATTACACACACCCACACACAAAGCTTTAAGGCTTTATGATTAGTGAAGACCTGGGGGAGGCCTGCAGTCTTCTTTATTAACATGTCCCGAATTGGAACACCTTAATTATGTTTGTCAAAATCGGACTTGGCGTCAAGCTCATTTGCATGTTTTGACAAGGCCTGTTGGGAGCCTCCTTCTATTTTCCTTCAGAGTGCTACGAGTGCTAGGAGTATTTAGCACTTTTCAACACCTACTGACAATAGATTCTTGTTGCTAAATGAATGAAATAACTTGTTAAATGTGCTTTGTTGGACTGGCCCACCCAGCGCCACAGTTTGAGTTGAAAGTTAGAACTGACGCAAACGCCGAGTGAAGTACACACAAAGGAGCCTCTAGACTGTCTTGATCAATGCTTGATCGCCACTCCTGTTCAAACTGACGAGGATGTGACTGTTCCTGCCCAGCTGTTCCCTGTCAAGTGGTTTGGACATGAAAAATCGGTGCTACTTTTAGAAAAGATTTGGCATCGCTTTGGAGGTTCTCAAAAGTCCTGCGTGTTCCTTAGCACATTCAGCACTACAACAGATTGCTACCTGACTCACGATCACATCCTATTTGAATATAAGAAAGCAACGGACCACTCCCTCCCCTCCCCCCATTAACAGCTCACTAAATGAATCCTCGTTACGTCGATGATATGTAAAACAAGCGTGGTCGAAAACAAACAAACAATCTGTGGGGACACATGGACTGTCGGCAGCAATTTAGCAAAGGAGAAAAAGGAGGGCATGAAAGCGAGACATCAAACATTAGCCTGAATGGAAGGCGCGGGCCATTAGAAGTGGTTGCACTGACAGGATCTGACAGTTGGAAACACTTAAAGATTATTTTCCTCAAACTTTGAATTCATTAATACTCATGAGCTGAGGAAGAGCTCCCAAAACACGGAGAAAAAAATGAGAGAGCTGGGCTAAGTGTTGAAGCTGGCTGTAGAGTGACAGGTTGCACCACCGGGACCAGTTCAACCTCTGTGAATGGACTAAGGTTGGGCGAATGGATGGATTGTCCATCGTCTATTGACAGAGTACGTCTCCAGATGTTTTTTTTGTTTTTGTTTTGTCATCTTATTTTGCTAATTAAATTATCTGTCTCCGAAGAACAAGAGAGAGACGCTGCACAGAGGGCAGCTGGCACAGTGTAAAAACGAAGCGTGCAGGTCTGGCTATGCAAGACTATTCAGTGAGAAACTCTCGTCAGAAAGCTAACACTTAGCACAAAGAGGCCAGCGACGACAGAAAAAGACAGAAGGGAAACAGCATGTAGAGGCAGCATATTTTAACATCTAACTGTGAATTAAGGGCTTATTTTGGTGGACAGGAGTTGGTGATTTTTGGAACAATGGAGAGATTTTCTGATATTCTTAGTACAAACAAATTTATTGGTTATATGTGCTTCATCTCTTCTCAATGAAATTTGATTATGGAGTACAAAACCTAGTGTCCTAACATTGTTCAGGGCTCAAAATACTAGCTCACATCTCAACCTTGGTCTGATGATTCCAATGAGTATTTTGTAGAGACTTGAGAATGGTGGTTTTCCCAGTAGGAGAACTGATCAGAGATTCTGATGGGACCAAATTTGGTGATATTACACATCAGAGTCAAGGACTTATGACAGCTACCAACATATTTATCTTTTCTAGTTGGCTTTAAATACATGTTAAAATAAGTGTTTCAAAGAATAACTTGTGTAAAACTTTTCCGATCACTGAGCTTACATTGTTTCTGCATCCTCAGATGTCAGGAATTAAGTTGTTAAGTAAGCACAACTGTTAGGAATGACGGCCAAAACTACACATTAAAGACCAATATTGTAAAAACCATCACTCTCCTAAAGGAAGAAAAGCTTGTTCAACTTTCTTGGTGACAAGGGTATGAAAATAAAATACTTGTCCTCTATTTGTCGTGTATGAGAGCGCTGAATATAAAATGCTCCTTTCTTGTATTACAGCATCACTTCAACTTTTTATGTGTGTGGCATGCATTAAATTCTTTTAACAATTCACTGCCACAGGCATAGTTGCCCTCTTATGCGCAGATGATACATCAAATTCTCTTTGGCAAATCTAAGGTGCTCTGACAATTTCGTTTGAGCGAACAACAGTGGAGCCTGTTATCAGAACACTGCGTCATTGTGTCTGCTGTGACAGACGGCACAAACAGAAGTTTGTATTTTACTTTAGGGTAATACCATCGCACTTCCCTGGTCTGGTAAAGGGAAAATAATACTGCCATTATAGGGGGAACACGAAGCACAGAGGGAACTCACAAAAGAGAGACACATCATGCGCCTCATTTAACAATGACCGGGGCCACGGAGTTGAAGGCAGATTATTGTCAGCTTGCACTGTGAATACACACAACATGGCACGACATGTGAGGGCACGTCAAAGCTCTTGGGTACAGTGTACATTGTTTGTGCTTACTTAACATTGTTCCTTTAGAACATGTAGTCATTTTCAAAGAAATTCGATGGTTTACGCATCCTCATTGAAAGCCTCATATTGGAAAGTTGGACATTCTGTAAAGTACAAGGTTTTACATACAATATATGAATCACATACAATAAATATGACTTCAGTGACTCCCAGTGAGGATGACATTGTGACACCGTGAAGTGCTAAAAAGAACGATCTGTCACTATAAACCCTAAAAAAGCAAAATCACCTATTCTGACAGAATTAAATTGCAGCACTTACTCAGCATTTGTTATCACGCCATTAAATGGCCGTTATCAGTGATGATAAGCATCATAGATATGGGTTAGAAGGGCATGCTACAACTACTATTAAGCCCCGTTTCCACCAAACACTTTCGGTATGGTACCTTTGGAACCAAACGTACCCTTTAGCTGTGGTACCTAGACCCTAACGTTTCAACTGCAAACCGTACGTAGCCCTGAGCAGAGTGACCGTTCTCTATTGACCAATCAATGAACTGCAGTGTTCACAGCTCCACCTTTTAGCACAAGATCTATGTGCTAGGTACCCAAACCTAAGGGGTACCAAAAATGGGAACGGTACAGAACAGTTCCATCCACAACTTTTCGCAATGCAAACGGAAAAATAGCGTACTGAACTGAACTGAACCGTACCATACTGCTAGGTGGAAACGGGGCTTTGGGGTGACAAGGCCATTATCAGGCCATGAAAAAAAAAGTAATGCCATAAAGGGCTTTCTCAAACAAAGAAAAACACACGCACATCCAAACCGGAAGAGGGGCAGGTGCTGAGTCGAAAATGATGCAAACAACAGAAAAATCAAACAGCTCACACACTGCAGGGCTCCAATGCTCAGTCGTAATTTATTCAGGTAAGTAACGTTTCGAGCGTCAGGCTCTTCATCAGACTTTTTTTTTTTTTTTTTTGAAAAATAAAAAATAAAAAAAAATTTAAAAAAATAAAATAAATGAAATAAAGGGCTTTCTCCCATGTTTGAGAAATATTGGTTTGAGTCCCATGGGAAACCAATAATTATCCCCAACCATGATCTATTTCTAAACCTAACCAAGTGGTTTTGGCACCTAAACCTAAGAGAGGTAAAAGTCAAACGTAACAAACTGGTATTGGCCATTGAATTCACTGACAACAGCCTTCTGAAACCTACTAGCAGATTTAGCAGGCCCCTACTAACCCATATCTATGAGGCTAATAACCACAGATAACGACCGTTTAATGGGCTGATAACATCCCAATCAGAGTTATTTGACAGTTTCGGCTAAAGGCAGCTTTCAGCAGTCAAACTGATATACGACAAAAAACATAGGCCGGCATATTGTGTTACTTGAATTCCAGAAACTTAAACACAAAGAGGACTACGAGGCCGTTTACACGTACACGGTGATTTTGATAAATGGAGACATCTTCCTTCGTTTGTGCCCTTCGTTTACACGCAAACGGAGATTTCTCCTCTGAAAACGAGTCTTTCTAAAAACTCCGGCCAGAGTGGAGATTTTGGAAAACTCCAGTTGCGCGTTTGTATGTAAACTGAGATAAACGGAGATAAACGGAGTTATAGGCAGCCGACGTCACAGTATGCGCCGGAACTTGCGCCTGTGTCAGAAGTGCGACCTATGTTGCTATGATGACAATGGATACATGGAAGGCTTGAGCTTCTCGTTACACTGCCACCTACAGGTTTGGCATGCTCGCTTCTCGTTACACTGCCACCTACAGGTTTGGCATGCTCTTGTATATATATACACGGGTAAGTGTAAACGAAGATCTTTTTGAAAACAGAGACGGTGAAATGTCCGTTTATGAAAATAGCCGGCAACGTGTAAACGGCCTCTACAATTCATCCAGAATATCCTGAGCAACAACGAATTCCCGAGTTTGTCTGTTCACATGCACAAATGTAATATAACACTGTGCATCACTGCTGGGGTGATAAGGTGTCTCCTGTTCCTCATCATTAGCTAAAACAGGCTTAAGTGAATACTCAACACGTCTGCCACCATCTTCCACACTAATGAAGCATATCTAAGTTTTAAGACATGGCAGAACTAATTTAATCTACCTTCTGAGGGGCCTTAGCGCCATCAAATTAATTATTCATAAAGGACATGATATTATAACTCAATTGTCAACTCAGTAGCTGGCCCTTTTTTTTAACCTCCCCCTGCCTGTCGCTCTCTTTTGTCTTCGGCTCTCTCTTTTTTTAAAGCAAGTCCTTTGCTTTTAATCTATAACTGAGCAATACACATTGTCATTGTAGCTGCAGAGCAAAATTATTTCCTTTTTTTGTTTTTTGAAGTTTTCAGATGAAGGTGACAATAGGGTAAGGTAGGAGAGTTTCTACGATTGGTGTGGCTCCCTGTGGGTTTTGCGGTATGCTGATGGGGCCAGCTTCACTATAGAGAAAAAAGAAAGACGCACAGAGAGAGTCATCAAGTCTGTAATAACACAACCTTAGATACATTTATTTTCCCCTCATGAATAATGTATGCCATCTGGCAAAGCTAATCTTGCCATAATGTTGCTTAGACAGGTTGGCCACGAGGAGGTGGGACCGGATTTCTTTTACACACTGTGATTCTTTTAGCTAGGTGTCATTTTCTGTTCAGGGATAGCATGATGGCATGCAACCCTGTCATGACTGACAGGAACAGCAGCAGCCAGGCACGGCTACAACACCCTATAGTGAGAAACTAATACTAATATGCTGATTCCTCATATAAGTATGTGGGTCCTCTGTGTAAACCAGCATGTGGTCCACACAGCCAGGCAGCCAAAAGAAAAAAATAACCACTAACAACTCTAATACTTTCAATATTTCTACTGTGACAAAGTATCCATGTGCAAACTCTGCACACAAGATCAATTCATGCCACAAAACACTTGCATATACATACTGTATTTGCACCCCATAAATAAACATTCAAACACATGTACACACCACATGAGTGTATAACAGCTCTGCAGCTGGTCAGAAGAAAAGACATTTTTTAAGAATATTAGGCTGGAGGGGCTACAACCAAGCAGTCTCACAAACACAGCCATAGAGGAGCCATCGTTGGCTGTTGACATTGATGGCAACATTTTTGGATCCAGCATGTGGCTGTAAACATACTTAGCAACAACCCAAACAGTTTTTTTGTCTCTTGACTCCATAAGTATTTATTGTTAGAAAGGTACAACTGACAGCCAAGGCCTATGATACCTGTTGGCATGACTCGTACACATATGTGAACTTGTGTCATATGAGAGCACTTTAAAAATGTAGACTGATAGAATTTACATTGACTTCCAAAACGACTTTGGTTGCTGTTGTAAACACGTCCTCAACATCATGAAACAGTCACAGTTCAATTCCAAAACTACCTCATTGGTTTAGTCACGAAGACTACATGGTTAGGTTTAGAAAAACTTAATGCATTGGCATTAAATAAATTCAGTCAGGAGCACTTAAGTCAAAGACAACTTAATTTCCATTTGCAGTATTATGTTTGGCAGTATGTTTTTTGGGGCCTCTCTGCCTTTCCTCAGGCCTGCACAGAAAGCCTCTTCCATGTGCCTACAACTCTGCCCTTCCACGTGCAAAGGAAAGCCTTAGGCAGAGAGAGCAAACCTCCCCGCCCTTCCATGCGCCTACATGGAAAGTAGGGATGTACCGAATATTCGGTAACTGAATGTATTCGGCCGAATATTGCAAAAAAAAAAAACATTCGGTATTCGGTGGAATAAGTGAAAAGCAAGGCCGAATAATAGCGGCGTGTTTTGATAACGCAATCAAACAGCGTGCGGTGATGGACGGAGTAAAATGTCGACAGTGTGGCGATATTTTACTCCGTCCGTCAGTGCACTGGCATTTGTGACTAAAAATAGTTTTGTGCGGGCAAAATAAATCATTCAGCACGCTGTGTTAGTACAGATTTCAACCAGCAGCAGAAACGAAACGGCGAATCCCGCCGGTTGTGGGTTGAATGGGGGTCACAGACACGGACAGGAATACGTATTCCTGTCAAATACGGCGGCGCATGATAACGGTTTACCGGCGACGGAGAAGTCTGGCTCCAGGTGAATAACTTGTTGTCATGACTGCCCAAAAGTACCTGAACAGCCGAGCCATGGAGGCACACAGTATGTGGCGTATCAGAGGAGAAACGAGCCGTTCACATTTCTCTCTTTGTGGCAGGTAATGGCCCACAAACCTCACCGCACTTTAGGGACTGTTGTTTACTTATGAAGGGACTTGTCAGGGGAGGAGGGTGGCTGGTTGATTTTTATTTCATTTATTTATTTTATTTTGATCCCCCCTATGTTAATCACTTACTGATGCTGTTTCTGAAGTATGAATAAGTCAATAAGTAATTTATTTCATTGAAATATCATTGATGTATTATAGAAAAGTGATTTATCTTTTTATAAATGACAAAAGGCACATCTGCCTAATTTTTGCTGTGGTATCGTGATACTACTCAGAACCGTGATACTTTCACTGGTATCGTACCGTGGGTCCCAATTTTGGTACCGTGACAACACTAATCTGGAGAGGGTTCATCTACAAAAACTAATGAAAAACTAAAAAACAGGATTCGGTATTCGGCCAAGCATTTAATATTATTCGGCTTCGGCCACAAATTTTCATTTCGGTGCATCCCTAATGGAAAGCCTAAGTTAGAGAGAGCACACCTCCCTGCCGTTCCATGCGCATACATGGAAAGCCTAAGGCAGAAAGAGCAGCAGCAAAGACCCCCCAGGAACAGAACAGAGCAGCATCAATGACAAAAAAATGACATTAATAAGTCAGACACAGCATAAAAAGGAGGAGCTGGGGTGGAGACAAGTTGTAAAGCGGCTTGCAGAGGAAGGGCACCCTTATTGAAATTCACCGACTGGTATACAACACGTCACACGTCACTAGTGTAGCATGCTACACACACTAGTCTACTGGTCTATGTTGTTATTAAGAGACGTCAATGTTGGCTTCAGGATGCGAACACTGGTCTCCTGTGTGAAAGTCCTGTTTGTTTAACCCATCCACCCTATAGGGGCTTCTTCAACATTCGTACATTATTACATAAATTTTGTTGAAAGCTTGGCTTATCTGCTTTTTGCTGAAAATGGATACCTAACGTTTTATATGAAGGGTGGATGGGAGCAGGGAGACCTAACAATTCAGTCTATGTGCAGACCAGATAACAAAAACAATGAGGTAAATACAAGCTAAGAGCAAACCCTTCCACACACAGTCATCGGATTTAATGTTAATGAAAAGTATCATTGATTGCAGGCTTAGAGGGACCTTTAACCTGTGGCGTTTTCGACCCCTAACAGCACTATGTAGTGATGTTTTTATGAGGTTTTAGACGGCCCTAATTAAAGTTTCCTCTCAAGGTTTCCTGCGGAGGTAGACATCATCTAACAAAAGAACTCTTCTTTAACTTGAACAAGAGCAAACTAATTTATAAAATTAAACAGGATATTACAATTCAAGTAAATTAAATGTGCGCCATTTGACTAAATAAATATTTTCAAGGTTCCAAAGTGTTGTCAATGACCAGCAGTGTAAAGGTTAAGTGAAAAAGAAATAATGTAGTTATTAAAAGCAATGCGGAACACAAACTGGGTATGTTAAAAGTGAGCAGCATTTTTTTAATAAATAGCTTTTCTCAGGGTTTCTACAGCATGTGGCAAGTTAGATTTAAGACTTTTAAACTGCAATCAATACAAAGAGCCATGCCACAATGAACATTTTCATTTTGGGTAATCTAGGGCACAGGGACAGCTCACTAACATGTCTTGGCATTTTTAAGACTCTTGAAATATTTATTTCAAAACATTTTAATAACCATTCAGGTCTTATTTCTAAATTAATGAATTCAATGTCCTAGTTCCAGTTCTAGCCATTGCTGTATTTTGCACAATGAAACACCATAGCAACATGTCCACAGATAGAAGCTGTATGTGTGACTGTTTTAAGAAGTCACAAATAAGACAGAAGTGCTAATAAAAAGTATATTACCACAGGTGTCACTTCTGTTTGTGTGGAGCAGCCATTTTGGATTTTGAGGTCGGGGTTGGTGAGGTTCCTCCAACTTTCTGAGTTGGAAATTCTATCTTAGGGGGTGTTCTCCTTAAAGTCTGTGACTAGGAATGCTGAAATTCTTGCCAGTGCAAATGGAACGCACCATTAGATGCATATATAAGGTTGTATAGGTTTGTCAATGATGGAATATCTGCAAAAGAGAAATTCCACTGGCAGTACATCTCCAGCAAACATCATCTGCATGGGAGGTAGGATATGATTCAGCACAGCTATTACATCTGCAATATGAGCCGTGACAGTGGGCAGCCTTAGCATGCTCCATCCCCTGATTGTAATTGAGGCCGACGCGTGACAGCCCCCCGTGTGCCCTCACTGCAGTGGCCTGGGGCATAGGGCGTGCTGACAGAGGAGGCACCGGAGACAGTGGCACAGGGTCCTGGCCTGGCACGGCCATGGCACGATACCCTTAGGGGCGCTGACCCTCCCCCTCTCAACCCACCGCAACTTTCGCTGCCTCACCTTTGTCACCAGGCATCTCGGAGGCTAACGAGAGGGCAGCCGAGACTGCTTAACAATTCCACCACATCCGTTGGCTAGATATGCAAGCAGCTCTTTTTTTTCCTCTCTTCCCTCAGTGTTCCTCCCCCCTCCCCGCTCTGAGACCTTTGGTGAAATAAGTGTCAGCCTGAGGAGACAGGCACTCATCAACACTTTATACCTGGGAGGTATATTAATGCTGTGATGGTTTCCTGGAAGAGGGAAGAGAGAAAAAAAGCTTTGTCCTCGTAGAGAGAGATAAAGGACAAAGCCTTGGACAACTTTTGAGGATGTTAACTTTGGCAGTGTTTATGTGGATATAATGTGAAAGGTATAACAGCACAAGGAGGAAGCAGAAGGTGAAAATGATCCTATACGTATAGAAGTATCTCCAAAAACACTGGGAAGACTAATACTTTGTCATGTGTTTTTAAGAAGATGCGATATTTATATAAAGTTTCTCTTGATCAATAAGTAACCGAGAACGATAGGAATAACATGATGTCTGGGAGAGAGCAAGGGAGTTTCATGGAGAGAACAAGCGTGAACGTTTCTCTGTACAGATCCTCCCCACCAGGATCTGAGTTACAAATGAAACTTCACTTCCACAACAAGTGGAGCTGGAAGCCTACTGGGGCCTTCTGGTATCCAGTCGGAGATACATAATTAAAGGAACACGGAGAGGGAGCATGTTATTACCAATGTTTTCATTAGGCCAAGTTAACACATTGGTCTCCCCTAAGACCCACAGACAACAGGCAAGGAAGCGGATGGAATAGGATGCTGCCTATCGGGGTCTAAAACTCTGTTCAAGAACTGCTCACATTAGTGCTGGTTCTGCATCTTCCCATTCTGGCCGCAGCGCTACAGCTCTATAAAAACATTTAATTTTGACATCAGAAATATGAAAAAGCGAGCACGGGCCTGCTTTTTTTTCATGATATTTTCACTCTTTTCCCCAACATCCAGGCTTAAATTAGCCAGGATTTTTAAGATCAGGGACTGTTTTTTAGGCTATGAAAAATGGATTAAATGAAGAGGAAGTCTGGCCTAATGAGCTCCCTGGGCTATGGAGCAGCAGGGACCGCGAGGGGAAAGAAGGGAGACGAGGCAAGCCTTTGAGGAAGAAGGGGCCGCAGCCATGCCCAAAGTGTGCCAGCTTCTCCTCGCTTTAGCGCCAATGGCACAGACGGCACCTGGGCAAAGCCTGGCCACCCTTGTCCTGTGCCAAAGGAGAAGAGAGGCAGAGCAGCAAGTTTGTGTTGAACCTGAAAAGTTCTTTTGGCCGTCTTGTTTTTTTTTGAGGTACTTTTATATTTGTATTTTTCGTCTCTTTTTTTTTTTGCAGATGGTTCAGTCCTTCAGTGGGGAAATGAAAAATGTGTTCTTTACTATCTGTCAGCCTATATATTTCCTTTCATTATCAACACTGTAACACAGAAGCAGAACATTTTAAAAAGAAGACATGGGATCTTCAAAATAAAAAATATCTCCTATAGCACTCACTTAAAAAATGGCTAAACAGAGCGAAAAGTCAAATGGGTCAAACACAAGATGAACCCATTTATAATAAAGCAGTACAGAGGACAGACCCTCACAGTGCAGAATCAAGCTGTACCTTAAGTTACTTTTACAAGTTTTCACCATTATCTTTTTGTTAGATTTTTCAAATATTCTCTTTCAAGTCTGATTTTTAGTGAACTGATGTCTCGTCTCTGATTAGCCACACGACGTGGAATTTAGGTTACACTCCAGCTGTAAGTCATCCACCGCCTGGACACAACACTGCTGGAATTTTATAAATTAACTGCAGCCAAAATATGTCTTGAGATGAGGTATATTTTAAAACAATCACCACACTGAAGCACCCATTAATGGTAATAGCAACTAGAGTGACTTAATTTGCATTGTTTGAATGCAACCCCGGCTTTGGTTCCCTTGTTTCACTGTATGGTAGCATACCATATATGGAGAATAATTTGGGGTACTTACTTTGCTTACACTGATGCTATATTGATGAGTAGTAGGATTAACATAGACTGCAGTGTTTCATTGTTTTAATTTTTCTACACTTTCCTCAGTTTTTATTTTCAGTTTAACTTTTTACAGTTTCTCATTTGGTCTTTTTAAACAATATTCTACAAGTTAGGCATTATTTTTTTGTTAATATGATGCACTCCAATAAAATATCCCAAACTACAATGTCAAAGATTACCATGGTGTTAAATCTGAAAAAATTCCAAACAGATCTGAGAAAAATGTCGTATTTATTGTAGAGCTGTACTGATTGCATTGTTTTGCGCAGCACTATCTGTTTTCAGATACTTTATATGTATGCAACATCTATTGGTAAATAAAAAAACGTTGTTTCTTGAAATTAATTGACATATTACATTACATCATCGTGTCATTATAGTGGCGCTACACAAAAGCACTAGGCAACATTAGATGACTATATAACTTAACACTAATCTAAACTGAGAACATCTTCCTCAAAGTTATGTACTTGTGACCAGTGTTGTGGAGTAGTGAACTACATACAATTCAATTAATAGTTAACAGCATTTTGCAGTAGCCTACTGGTACCGTAAAACTTAAATGAAAAGCCTATTCCCAATTAAACGTCCAGTGCCTTTTACTAGCCCGCTGTGGCTACACATTTTGACAAAAAAGGCCTGTCTCGATTAGAGGCCTGGTCTGGTTGCCAAGCAGTTCATTTTTCTATAGGAGTTCTTCGAATGTATAAAAGTGGGTTATTGGCTACCTCAAATTATGTGTCCATTCCTCGATTACCCTCCAAGTTATTCATATTCCTTTAGTCTGTAAGGGTCCTCAGATCATCATCATTTTTGGTGTTATGTGTGACCTGTAAAGTAGTGGGCACTTCTCTAATAAACTACACTGAGTGGCACTATTTCAAATTGCATGTACAATTTTAATTTGATCATTTTTTTGGTGGTTTAAATTTATTTTTCTAAGTAGCGTTAGTTAGCTCCTGAGGGTACTCTGCTAGAGATCATCTTCTTCCAGTGTGAAGTAATTGGTAGTTTGCAAAGCCATGCTTTTAATTTAGCTTCCCCCACACTGCTTGTGACATAATCTTGCATGCTATAGAGTGTGCTATGCTGGGACTTTCATTTTGAGCAATGGTGATCATGAGGACCGCAGCAAATCTTTGTCGGAGTCTTTTTCTTTCTTTGGCATTATAGGACAACATGACAAGTCTGCCATGGCAGTTGTGTCAACAATCAAAATCAAGACAAAAAGATATATAGCTTCCTCAGTCAAATATTCATGTTTCATTTATCACATATCACCCAACTTGGCAAAGACACTAAACCAGGCAGGTTGCCAATGACCACGGGACACACCGGGACATGCCGAGTCTTTATGCCCAAGGAATGTCAACAACTGTCCGCAGCAGTGGAAAAGAAGAGGTGGGGTCGATGGGGGGGGGGGGGGGAGGAGGAATTACACTGGCAGGTAGTGGCTCCTGGATGCCAGCCAAAGTAAAGAAAGAGGGAATTAGAAAACAAAATAGGGGGAGACAAAGATCCTTCATTCACCTTTAAGAGGTACAAGTCGAAAGAAACAGAAAGAGAGAGACAGCAGAGAACAACAGCTATGGGAGAGGACAGGAAGGGGAGGGGGTGTAGCTGGCACATTCTTCAGCTACTTTTCCTGACAGCGATTAGAACCTGTCAGAGCCTCTCAACCTGCCACTCCTCTGCGCTCATAGGAGGCCTGTCATTACAAATAGCCCAGATTAAAATACCACAGTCCTGGGGCACAGGCCTTGACCTCCACCTACCCCGCATTGCCACATGTCTACCCACACGGTCACCCACCCTGTCAAGAGGGAGTGAGGGGAGAAAGAGTGTGGAAGGCTGGCAGGGGAGAGATGTTAAAAGACAACAATGGATAAAGAGTAATGGGACTTTTGGTGAGGAATACATAAACATGAACTCTAGGTCTGAAAACCTGGGATCAAATTCTACATATGCTTCCTCTTCTGGGACCCTCTGTGCATTTATCCTTTCCACTCGTCTCCCACACTGCCTGTAACAAACAGTGTTGTGTGCAGGGTATACATTTTTGGATTTCTGTCAAATTTCTGCGTTAGTTAGACTCCATAAAACAGCAGCACAGAAGAAAAAAATCAAGAACATAATGGTTTGTGTGAAGTGCTGGATAGTTCTGTCACACTTGGACCGCACTTGAGATGCACGGCAATGCAGTTTGATTAGGCTAATGGCAACAAAGCACTGAGAAGTGCTATAGGTTTTCAGCTCAAGCCTCCTGTACACGTCGCCTTGTATTTCTGTGCGAAGCAGACATATGCAAACACAGAATAATGAGTCCGACGTGTCCCGGATCTATCTGGTGCCAACGTGAATCGTCTGTCCTGACACTGAAAAATGACCTATCTCAGCAAGATTTGGAGTGGGGGGGCGGGGGTGGGGGTGTGTGTGACAGTCACCAGCACCGTGCTGACAGCCCAATAGAGGAGAGGAGGGAAGGCATCATTAGGATCACACACACAAATGTACAAAAACACACAACATCAACGCACAAATATTCATGTACAGAATACCCGCGTACACTCCATCAGACATGGGGAAAATGTGTGCATGCCTGCTTGCACAGAAAGAAAACATCTCGACTGATATTTTTCTACCTCAAACAGAGCATGAAGTTGTGGCCGCTGTCATGTCACAGTGGCAAAGCACACTGTGGCAGAGCCAGACGAGGCTAAACACAACCAAAACAGACAGGAAACCGATTATGTGACATCTTAGTTATACACAGCCTTAATATAAACACATGACTGAGCGCAACTCCACGGGGCGTGACATAATATAATACACACATCACTGCCAGAACATTTTATTAAAATAGATTAGCCTGAAATTACCTGACAGTCTTGCAAGCTAACATATCAATGTCCATATGGTGTCACAAAGAGAAGCACCTGCAGCGGGTTAGAAACCAATTCAAATCAGTGTGAATGCCTTTGGTGGCTCTAACAAAAGAGAGAAATGAAAAATTAACCCACAGGGAGTGATGCCAAATACATCAAATCAGATCTTGGCCTAAAACTCATCTTTTTATTTTTTTCCCTACTCTAAATAGCAGAAAATAATCTTTGATACATGGACAGCATGTGAGAGAGACTGGCCTGACAACAGCATTAGCTCACCATGATGAATTTAAATGAGCAAACTTGGGGAGTTGACAGACGAGTTTTGCTCACGAGAGCCCGTCTCCTGAGAGGAGATGACAACTGAATGATGAGCAATTAGGCCCATCACTGGTTTAATTGTCCAAACAAGGGCTGAAGGAGACAAACAACAGGGATAAAAGCAAACCTACAAGGAAAGTTTTTACATAAATGCTTCTACAAAGTCAGTGCTAAGCAAAAATTTACTGCAAGACCGACCAGGAAATCTACAGGATGGCTCAAAGCTCAAGAGCCAAACCTTTTCTGAGCCACCCTGACCTGACAAGCACCAGGAATATTCTAATGTCTAAAATTAATTTTTGTGAGGCTACAGTCTATGTTTTTGCCAGAAACAGTGAGAAACTTGGATTTGTGTATATGCTTTTTTTGAGAGATAACTTGGGTTCCCTATCCGGTTGGCGTGTTCTGCATTCCTCATTACAGAACAGGAAGCAAGGGGGCGAAGGAGGGATACAAGGAGGTGACAGGAAAAGACAGAGATCTCCTGTGACATGTTGAGACATAAACAGCTGATAGTTATCTGTGCACCAAGCCCAGGTTATGTTGCTGCGAGTTAGGCTTACAGCAATGATGTCTGAGATGGGAAAAACAAAATCCGAAGACATTTTATGACAGACAACTGTCACTCTGCTGCAGAGTTGTCAAGTGGCCACAGCCAAGGAATGGGTCGTTTTGATTGCTGACTTTGAGCTACATTAGGCAGAAAACTTAAAGTGGAAAAAGAAAAGTTTTTTGCTTTAACTTTTTACTATGAAGTAAATGTTGACGGCACAATGCAATGACTACATAATTATGACACCATTGATGTTTAGATTGGTTCCCTATTAGCCTCACTTTTACTATGCAATTCTGTCTGCCACCGGATAGTGCTTTTGTTTTCCATGGTAGCTCTTGGTAGCTATCCAAGTCACCCAAGAGCATCAGTGTAAGTTCTTCGGAGTTACTATGTCCAGGAGCGGAAATGGTGGATGCTGGAACAACCAGTGTCTGTGGAAACTACCTGGGAAAAGAAAAAGAGCCTCGTTGCTAGGCTATGGGGAAAACGGTAAGCGATACGGTAATCTTTGCAACAGTGGCTGGAGTTGGGACCAATCCGACCAAAAATCGATGTCCAATACTATTGTAATTCACTCATCAGATATCGGGGGGACATCACGGATCCACGTACCAGCCCAGATTTCATACGCATAGAACGCCTGGCCTTCATTCGCAGAGCGCTTGTCTGCCTGACCAGTCACATGAGGAGCACAGTGAATCCCCACGGATCCAAGTGGGTATGCAGGCTGAGTGTTGCCTAGTGTCTGAGAACACCTTCATGACACCTCACCCAACTCAAATGGACAATGGCTCATCTATTCCTATCTAAACGCAATTTAAACAGGTGTGGAGAATGTCCATCCGAATATGTTGGGACAGCTGCAAAGACACTAGTTAGCTAAATTAGCGCCTTTAGCATGGAGGACAAGTGGTTGCTCCCAGCCTAGAACACATTGGGTCAAGGAGAGTCTGACTTTAGAGCCCATAAACAACACATTACTACCTTTCATCGTGACAGTGACAGGAAGATGTGGCCTGCTGTTTGTTTTATCACAGTGACAGTCTTTTGGCTCTACAAACAGACGGCGAGAGTCACTTGTCAATGCCGATTCAACCATAGCAACCGGTCAACACTTGTTTTTAACTTATTTGATAGGGTTTTCTAAGTGGATATATCGATTTCTCTACAAGAGGAAAATTCAATAAAGTAGTTGTCAATTTGCCATTGCACTCTTTAAAATTATCTTATTACTTTTGAACACAGGCATAGAAATCTAAAACCCAGATTCTAAAAAAGTTGGGTAAAAAAACAGAAACAGTATGCGATGGTTTGCAAATCCTTTCCCTATCAAATGTTTCAACTAGTAAGCCTCATAGTTTTTTTGTAAATGTGCACTCATTCTGAATTTGATGCCTGTAGCATGTTCCAAAAAAGTAAGGAAAGGGGCATATTTCCCAATGTCTTACCTCACCTTTTTTTAACGACACTTAGAAAGCGTTTAGGAGCTGAGGACACTAGTTGTTGAAGTTTTAAAAGTGACATTTCTGTACAAGGACTCACAAGTAGGGCCCTCAAAATCTTCAAAATTTAAAGAATGTGTGGAACAAATGGGCCAAAATCCAACCTGAACACTGTGAGAGATCTGTTTCTTCATACAGGAAGCATATTTTTTATGGATTGAAATGTTATAATTTCTTTATCAGTGTAGTTTCAATATGTTTATACCAGTGTCTGGTCTAAATTTTATGTAGTATAGGAGATATGTTTAATGCAAAAAATTTTGAATGTTAAATATTAATTTCCCCCACTGACTGTCATGAAGGATTTGCAAATCATTGAATTCTGTTTTTATGTATGTTTAACACAGCAACTTTTTGGGAATGGTGTTGTACTTACTATCAATCAATCAATTTTATTTATAAAGCCCAATATCACAAATCACAATTTGCCTCACAGGGCTTTACAGCATACGACATCCCTCTGTCCTTAGGACCCTCACAGCGGATAAGGAAAAACTCCCCAAAAAAAACCCTTTAACTAGTAGTTAATCAAGCATTCCTGTGCATTTGACCTGTTTGAGTTTTTAAAAACTTTAAAGGATTTGCCATAGAAATTTTTACTTCTACACCTGTTCGTTTGTTTGTTAAGCCAACTTTGCCTACAGTTCAAATGAATTTCTTTGGAATACATTTAAATTCAATGCAAAAAGAGCTCTGATACTGGTATCAGTATCAGCAGATTTAAAATTTCTGGTATCATAATCGGATTGTAACTCAGCAAAAGTGGATCCCGGATCTCTAACAGCAGCACCAACAATGTTACAACTTGCTAGGGGGGAGTTAAAAAGTTGACTGTTTCCACTTAAATTCTACAGATATGTTACATAGAGCGAATATTGAGTGATGCTTATGCCTTGACAAGACTGCCTAAATTGCTCAAAGCATTTGTTGAGAGTTGTTTTACCACTGTGAAACTGACACTGTTCCAAAAATACCAAAATACTGGAGTTTCTAAATCCAGAAGTGGCATGACCTGAACAGAGGCGTGTCTCCGTTTGCAAGTCAGATTACCTCAAGACAGCAAATTGAATTTCCACCTAGAGGTGGGAACACCACAACACATCCTACACCCTCTTTTCTCCACTCAGGTCGTGCTCTCCAAAAAAAAAAAAAGTACTGAAAAAGCCCCTCACCTAATTAAAATAACAAACAAAACCCCCTGACTGCCAGCTGCACAGTATTCATACAGTATATCATACCTAGACTGTACAAGCATATAATGTATAATGTATAGCCCACTCGCCCACCACACGTGAAAAATATGTACATATTCCAAAACAATGAGGCGGTACACAAGTGCAAGTGGCAAGAGGGAGAGGGAAGCAGTGTGTGTGCGTGTGTTTGTGTGTGCGTGTGAGTGTGTGTGCAGACAAACTCCTGATAGTGACCCCGTACCTCATCTCCAGGGCATAAATAAACATGTGTGTGTGAGCGCGCCTGTGGATTATAATCAGAGAGAAAAGGGAATCAAATTTATTCTGCAGCTGTCATTAATATTTCAGGGCTGTTACTGTAGCCCATGTGAAAGAGCATGAATGATTAATTTAGACATCACCTCTGTCACAATCCCTTACCAGGCCTGGCCCATGATCCACCTTTGAGAATAGTAAACAAAAGGTGGGTTCTCCCTCGTTTTTGTTGTGGTCTGGTTTGGGCTGTTCCTGTCTGGCGAGTAGGAGGGGAGGCAAGGTGCTGTGTTGTGCTGTTGGACAAGTTGGCTGTCTTTGTGGTTTGCCTGTGACATTCAGGTGTTACGTGAACAGTTGTTGCTGGGTATGGGGGGACAGATCCACAACTGGAAGCTAAAGTTATTGTAGGATCATGAGTGAGTAAGGAATTTATGTACATAGTGGTGAATGTGTGTGTTTGGTTGCAGAGGATGGTTTTAGCCACTGATCCAAACAAGTTCAACTGAGTTAAAAAATAGCACCCACTAAAGGTAGAGTTGTTGTCAAGTTATCGTGTTTTTCATCCGACAGGATGTTTTACAAAATATCTTTATCAGCAAAAACTTGCTTCCGATAGTGGTCGATGGCTACACAGCGTTCACAAGTCACGCAGGGACGATCATCACAGGACGATTGGAGGAGGGTCAAATGGAGCAAAAACGAGCTTATCAGCGGTTACAGCTCCAGAGAAAGCAGGTCCCTTCTGTTGTTTGACTTAGTCCAAGTGTATTATTCGACACTTGAACATGTATTTTTTTGCTAGACACCAAACACAGGTCCAGCACTATAGCGCTGAGAATACCACTTCCTGTTTCAAATTTAAAGCCCTCTAGCTCTTCTTACAAGATCTAGACTTAAACTAGATTCTGACCTACTTTTTTATGTTTTTTGAATTATTAGAAAAAAGTATTAAGAGGTTTTTAAATATACAAAAGTAGTCCATTCTCAAGTACCTAATTTCAAATTACATTACTTTTCAGCCCCGTCAATTATCAATTATAAAGTACTCAAAATTAATTAAAACACAAATTTTGAGTACAAGTAAAAGAAATACTGCCCACTTCTAATCACAGTTTCGAATGGAAGCTCCTTACACAAAGCCAAGGTCATATCATGCCCAGCAACATTTTTTATGCTCAGTTCCAGATTTATCCATTAATTACTTTGAGTTTGATGTTCAGTTTCAGATTTATATAATTATTTAAGTATTAATTACTTTGATTGAAACAGTATTCAAGTTTCTAGTAAAGTCAAATATTGTTCATTTACAACACTGTTGATTTTTTTCTCCGCAGGGGCATGGGGGGTGTAATAACAGACGATTAAACTTTTTCCTGTTCCAAACTACCGCTCAAATAATTGCTATTATATCAGCCTTTAATCTCACATAGCATACTGGGACAGATGCTACAGAAGTCCAGCTATTCCAAAACCACTATTAACGCTCCGTCTGTGTTTCACACTGACAACAAAGCTCAAGATAACAGCACTATAAACCAAACGCAACCGCTCAACCCATTAGTCTGCAAACCAGATACATCAATAGCCCAAACACTCTGACAGGCACCCTCATTCCAAGTCAATGGGTGAGCATCTTAGCTGCTGATGGATGGGGAGGCATCTGCGAGGTCCTATCAAACTGACATGTGCCCCATACCTGTGTTTTTGATTTGTGTTTGGGCTTTGTGTGACACTTGTCTGACAAGTGGAGATCACAAGGAGACAGGATCCATCTATCAGACCGCTGATGCCACTGCTGCCGTCTCCAGGGCCTGAGGGCGTGGTGCATACGTCTGTGTGTGCGTGTGTGTGTGTATGAGTAAGTAAGTTTGCGTAGAGTCTATATTTGTCTATCAGAAAACTATTGACTCTGTATTTTTCAGTGTGTCTCTGCAAAAAAGCAAATTTATAAGGTTTATGTATGTTTTATAATATGATATCCGTAAGTGTTAATGTGTGTGTGTATGTGTGTGTGTGTGTGTGTGTGTGCGCATGTGTGGCTACCTGCTGAGCAGCGAGCCCACAGGGGCAAAGCGAGGAAGGATGACACTGATGCGATGTGTTGGCATGTGCCCTCGGGTGGTTTTGGTGTGGTTGTCATTTTGTTGTTTCCGTACAGCTCCCCCTTCGTCATACCCCGCATTATTCAAATAACGCGCTTTAAAGTTCCATAAATAAATAATGATTTCACAACTAGATGGATTGATGAACAGTGATGGAGAAGTATTTGTGTGTTGTTGGTTGTTTTTTTTTGTTTTTCCACAGATTTCGTTGTTTGGACAAAGTCTTTGACAGGCATTCGTCTCTTGGGAGATCGAGCTTATCGGAAAAAGAAGTGCTGGGTTAGAAGGATGCTGTCTCGCTGAGCTGTGTATGTGCGTGTGTGTGTGTGTGTGTGTGTGTGTGTATCTATTCTAATTCAAACCATGGCTTAGCTTTTTTAAAAATAAAGAAGTTCCACTCTCTAAAATAGTTATCTGGATAAACTGGCTGTGTCGGTCAATAACTTGAAAGAAACAACCAAGTGTGTCAAGAGGTCAAACTCAACAACAGGAGCAGAGAGATATATTATACATAACACACAATACGATGGAGCATAAAAACACACACTTTCTCTGTCTTTCTCTCAAACACACTCTCACAAAAATACACAGACACACAGCGGAAATTAACATGATAGAAGATAACATATGGGATCATACACTCCTGAACTTTTTTCTCACACATATACATGTTACAACACCCCACCCCTTTCTCTAAACAAATCTCCATAGCTTATGGGACCTAAGGAGGTCAATATGCATCTGAAACTTCCTTGTCTTTCCCCAGAAAAAAAAAATGTGTGGGACTTGAAAGCAGCGGCAACTCGCTGACTCTCTTCTCTATAGTTCCTAAAGCCAATGCAGATCAATATGCAGCCATACATACCACAACTGGAACAACTCCTGTCAAAGGTTACTCCTTTTTCTCTGTGTTTTCCCTCTTCATTTTAGCAGGGCGGAGGAGGATGAGGAGACAGGAGAGGAAAGGAATGAGAGGGGGAGAGAGAGGAGATGGCTGCGGAGCAGTAAGAGGAGAGCAAGAAAGATAAACCTAAAATGATCCCTCTCTATAGTTGCGGAACTCTGTGCTAATGGGTTTTGACACATCGCCAGCAGGCCAAAGAGAGCGGGGGCTGGGGGTGAGTCGATAGTGGTGCACGGCGGTGGCCAGAGGCTAGCAGCAGCGGCTAGGCCAAACCCCTGGTACTAGCATGGGCTGGGGGCCTGACCACTAATCATTAGAAAGTCAATGAGTCCTCTAGCGCTTGCAGCTATGCTAGCCTTCCCAGGGAGCCACACCACCTAGTGAGGGCCCTATTGTGAACATTCATGTACACACAGACACACACTATAGTACTTTATATGCTGCGTGCATGCCAATCATTGATATAAAGGTGTTTTGCACACGTAACTACTGTAGGTATAAACTGGACACACATGCATGGAGAGAAAAAACAACTCAATGGAAACTTGCATAGAAACACAGAGCACTTATCCAAAAAAAAAAAAAACTTGACACACACACACTTAAAAAACACACACACGCACAGGTTTCATGATGTACGCCATGTCAGCCAGCAGCAGTCTACAGCCCCTTTGATGCCGTGGCTCTATTATTAAGCACGGTCCCTTCTCCTGCCCTACACTGGACACAGCCTCTCCTGAGACGCCACACAAACTGCTCCCAGGTCACACGGGGGCTCGGGCACCTCACCTGGACCCCATGCATTTTTAAATGCCTCAAACTGATCCTGACACGCAGCTTCAGACTAGACTACTAAATGAGGCAGAGTTTCTCTAATTGGCAATGACTTAATTTAAAGAAAAGTTACGTGAACGTTAACAAACAAAAAAAAAGATGTCAAAGGTGTTTATGAAATGATATCTGAGATTGCATGTGTGTATTTGTGTTTTAATGTATTACGTGTGTGTAGGGTTACACTTCATGAAATTCTGTTCTTGAGGGAAACGATGTTTAAGTAAGTGACAAAAACCTCTGTGTCTGCATCTGTGTGCATACAACCACACTCTATCCAAACATGTAGACAAATGAAATGAGCTAAAACTGTGCAAATCTCAACAACAACAAAAAAAAAAAATCAATAGCCTTACAGCTTCTTAGCCTCTCTCTGATCAATATGCATGCAATCAAACTTTTTGCCAGCATTACCTCCACCACTACGCCCATCGATTTAGTCCATTGATCTTGACGCTCAACCTCCTTTTAGGAACGGAAGGTATGGATATTTAGCATTTGAGACCCCATCTGGCCATCTCTGTCAACTTTGACCTCTGTGTTAATCCCCAAACAAAAGGTAGAACTTATTGGAACCTATACAGTCTGACCTGGATATCGTCTCAGGGGGTCAGACTCAAGCAGCGGGGTGCCAAAACACACTCTACAGCTCAAAACAATGCCTCCGTCTGGGGCTTGGGCTCAAAATTCGAGGCTATTTGTGTGATTTAGAAACAAGGAGATTGTGTTTAATATGTAACTTTGGTGCAAGTTTGCCTCGACAGAGTCAATTGAAACACTGGTTGAACGTGACAGTTAAGATCAAGAGCAAAAGACGTGAAGACAGAGCAGGACGGGGAGAAAGGGAGAGTGACGGAGGGTCAATGAGGGTGGGGCAGCCAGAATCAGGGTCTAGCGGGGGGATTGGCGTTCACTGAGGCTTCTCACTGATGTGCCGCCAGGCCCTTTGAAGGGATTATTAACACATTTTGATTACTCTGGTCCAGTTGTCACAGAAAATATAACCTCCATCAGGACTATAAAATGGACGGCCCTTTTCTTCTCTAGCCTCCCTCGTGTTGTTGCTCCCTTCGCTTCCCGCAGTCCCTCCCCTCGCCCTGGGCTGGCCCAACTCAAAGCAATCCACTAATTACAGTCTCAGACATCTTGAAGAATGGACTAACACACTATTAGTCTGATAGAGAGAAGACAGCCTCTTCAACACACACATATTAGTGGACTCACACTGCCCTGTACTGGCACTGTGCCCGGCATTTTAGAACACAGAGTGGGTTTTGAAAAACTTTCTTCATCTCTGTTATCTGTACCAACATCTATTACAGGTAACATTAATATGACAGTAACTGATCGATGAACTCTACGTACCTTTACCAATACAGTCAAATAATTTTTAACATTTGGATCCAGGTTTCAACCTCTACGACTGTAAGAGCCAAAAACAGACCGGTGGCTCAATTACTGCGATGCTGCAGTGTGAAGGGGCAACTTTCCATTGACACCACTAAATCTGAGACATCCACCGTGTCCCATTAATTGCCAGGTTTCCCATGCCACTAGTTACAATGGTGAGCCACATCCTGCTTCGCCTATTAAGACCAGTTTGGATCAATTAGGTGTTAGTGTTGACCACTGACGACACCAAGCCAGTTTTAACCTTCCAGTAGGAAACCAAGGCAACAAGTGCTTTAGCCCTGCTTTTGTCCAGAAGCGCTGACAACAGGGACGCTGATTAGTATTTTGGTTTACTGTAAGTTGAAGCCTTTTACCTCGTAGGGTCAACAGATTTTGTGTGTTGTTCCCAAAAAGCAAAGTGGTCATAATAACGGGTTGAAAAGAATTTATTGTAAAGGTAAAGAATGTCTTATAGCTACAGCTGAGAAATGGTCAAAATACAGGCATTCCAATGTTGTTATGAATGTGAAAAAGTCAATGTTTAATGGTCAACGGGCCTGTGGTATCGGTAGATATGGAACTTGTAAGAAATGTTTACACGAATAATCCACAAATCAATTGACAGAAAATTAAATAGCAACTTTTTTAATAATCCAATAATTGTTTAAGTATTATTTTAAGCAAAAAAGTCAAATATTTGCTGGTTTCATGCCTCTTAAATCATGAGAATTTAATGCTTTTCTTTGTAATACATGATAATAAACAAAATAACTTTGGGTTTTTGGACTGTCAGATAAAATACCATTTGAGGATGTCCCTTTGGGCTCTGGGAAATTATACAGGGCTGGTTTCACTATTTTCTGACATTAAATTCACAAAATGATTAATCAATAATCAAGAAAATAATGGGCATATCAGTCAAAAATGGAAATAATCGTAAGTTGCAGCTCTAGCAAAAAATTAATCCAATTACAATGACTTTTTTTTTAGTTTACTTAATTTTGAATTCTGCATCTGTATGATCTACTAAGTGTTTGGGATAAGACCTGATGACTTTGATGACCACTTGAATCACTTAGTGGTAGTTTTATAACTCTACACACACACACACACACAAAGAAACTATACATGGATGGGGTGACAAAAAATTAGGGTAGTAGCGAATGTCGTTTTTTAAAAACATTTCAAGTTTCTATTGAGGTTTTCGAAAAGCTTCAAATGTCTGTCATCATATTTGACTACATCATCACCCTGAAAATATGAAAATAAATAAAAAATCATCAAAAAAAAATGATTCATCGGATTAAATGAGTTCATCCTTTTTATGAAATCAACTTTCTGTAATGAATAAATGTAATTTATGGTCATTTTGGCTCATTCCTATGTTGATAAATAATTTCAATGTCAATGTTACAAAAGAAGCTTTGAACTTTTCAGTACAGCCCTACAAGAAATAATTGAATTAAATAATGGAGCTGAATGTAAGAAACTTGAGGTGACTTCATCAAGGGTGTGTTCCCCTCACAGTGTGACGATGGTGTGATGCACAGCCTTGGTGGGTACAAACGGCCAAAAGTAAAAGGTTTCGCACATGGCAAATGCTTAACTGAGTGCAGCCATAGCTAAAACTGAGAGTAGTATTATTTCAACACCTCACCCCAAGAGAATAAAAACAACAAAAAAATGGATCCAAGTTTCATTAAAGCCTGGTATCACTTATGCCTTCATGCCACAGAACTGCATTTTACAAAACTATTACACAAGAGAATCATTCCTTTAGATTACATACTGAATTATTATGGTCAATAAAGGATAAGTGTGGCTTTTATTCAATTTACGCTCACCTGTATTTGTAATAAAAACCTCCCAAACAGGAAGTATATTCCAAAAAGCAAAATATGATTCAGATGAAACAATCAAGCCAATAACTTTTGCAGTTCAAGACTACATTTCACAAGATATAAAGTACCATCTATTCATCTTTTTGGATCAAAGTACTGACATGCATGCACTCACAGCACTCACTCCTTCCATCTGAACCAACGTGGACTCTGACCGGTTCTCTGTGGCTAATCTCTGAGATCCTGTGAAATCTGCTACGATACATTCATATCATGTGGCAACACTCTCTGATACAAAGCCAAACTGACCAGAGAAATAAGAATCCTGTTGATTTTGAGTTGATTTTACCTTCAGAAATAAAGCAGCCAACTTGGTGTCTTGTTAGTGTTTGTGCTTTTGACTTCTGAGATGCACACGCCTACCCAGCTTCACACCCTGTCACTTCAAGACTAAATGAAAAAGATGCTAACAGACAAGCAAACACACATTTCCTCCCTGAATAAAGCCTCTTTTCCAGGAACTGAGTTGGGAGATTCGTAGGGGAAAAAAACATCAACAACAAAGGGAAACAAACTCAGCAGTGACTCAAAAAGAAATGAGAGAATCAAGTAAACGGAAGAGTGGTTTTTACTGCGAACCTTAGCATCATTTACTGTGATAAGCACAGCTAATACATAAGAGAGAACGCTTCTCTTTGTAGACCATTAACTACATATCCTGTTTGTGAAATGTATATTCATAAACAGACTGAGGATTGAGCAAAGGGGCCATTTCCAAACATACACATGATCTGTGGAAAGGGCCAACATAGTCGACATCAAAGGGTCCAGAGTGGGAGAGGTAAAAGTAGGCCAGGCCATGGCCTGGGAGAGAAGTGGAAAGGATACAGAGGGTAGTGAAAGAAAGAGAGAGGAGAGGCAGTGTGGATGGAGAGAGTGATAGAGAGAGCGGTTGGTCCCAGGCTGGGAGGAGCTCAGGTGTGAGTTGTGAGGAGGCACCTTCTGTTCGTGGCTCTGAGGCCCCATTGCCCAGACAGACACGGGCCCCTCTTGTTTGGCCCAAATAAATCCAGGTGGCTCAAGACGCATGCCCTTGTCACTCAACACGACACACCCCCACACACACACACACACACACACACACACACAAGGGCACATGTGATGGCATGTACACACTAAAAGACGCTCGTGCACTTGCAGTTCACTGAAATGTGATCATTTTAAAGGGCGTCAGGAGCGTGACTGACAGGGAAACAATATCTGTTTCGCTGGAGATTAAAAGCCTGTCAGAGAATTTAAGATGAATCAGCTTTCATGTAATCAAACAATATTCATTAATTCAACTGATTGGTTTTTTCAGTTAACGCCACTTAAAAATAGCAGATTTTCAGCCTAAACTATTATCTGACTGTTGTTATTTTTTCCACTATAAACCAGTTTAAAGGGACAGTTCATCCCAAAATCAAGATCACATATTTTTCGTCTTAACTGTAGTGCTGTTTATCAATCTAGGATGTTTTGGTGTGAGTTGCAGAGTGTTGGAGATAACAGCCATAGAGATGTCACGAGCCTCTTGTTCATGAGTAGATGCACTCTTCCTTCTCTTCTGCACATTGATTCAGTTAGTGGGTGTAGTTTGGGAGAAAGAAAGTAGTTCCTACATGAAACTGCTCACAACAAGGTCTGTGAATTATTTTGAGCAACCAGGTCATGATTTCTGGAAAGAGACATTGCTGCTGAGTTTTAAAAATGGATTTTTTTGTCACGTTGAGCAACACAAACCAAGTGCCATGTAGTTCTATTATATTGGCGAGAAGGCAGACATCTCTATGGCCGATCACTCCAACTCTCTGCAACTCACGCAAAAACAATCTATGTTGATAAATAGCACTATAGGTAAAAGGAAATACATGTATTTTTGACTTGAGGTGAACTGTCGCTTTAATGCACTTCTTTTGTTTTTGTATATTGCAATGATGTGCTCATTTCCTGCTGTGAAGTTTTTCCTCACGTTTCTTTTTTCAAATATATAAAACAGATGCAACATCCAAGCTTAAGGTGTTGCAGAGGCAGTAAAAGCATCAAAGACAAGAACAAACAATAGATACGCTGTACACTTGAATCTCATCAACAAAAATGGCCTCATTTACGCTAAAGCCCAGCCCACGAAAGGTCCAACGTATACGTGAAATGCAAGACATGCTTGTACAGCGAGTACCTTCCGAACAGTTTTATATCAGAGGGCTCTTTGATTTCTTCTCTGCTGTTGACATTTATGATCACTGTACAAGCAGGCTTGGGCAGATGGATTGTGCTACTGTGCTGCTGCTCTGCTCCAGTTTAGAGACCTGAGCACACTGTGGCCACACATGCCCATCCTGATGAGTATTCTGAAGGGGCCATACTGTCGCTGACACACAGAGGCAGAGGAAGCATGTTTTTCCTGACGGACATTCAAGTGCACACAACACATTGCAGATTATGTGAAATATGATAAAAGATAATGACTTTTTTTTAGTTTAAAATGTGACAGAAATGACCTGCATCCCTCTGAAGATCATCTTGACACATCTACCAAAAAATTTCAACTTCTCTGCAAGAACGTTGCTCAAACCACTCAAATCAGTTACATCAAAGATGGAGCTCACATATCGAGACTTGTTAAGTTAACTGTAGTCGTATTGCAAAGGTAGGGTGCCGGAGCCATTGCTGTCACTTGACGACGCTTGCGTCTAAATTGGGAGTGAAGGCCTCCCCAGGAGAGATGGGTGAACCTGTCACAGAAGACTGAGGGAGCAGGAGCGTTAAAAAAAAAAACACAGCAGCCGCACACACATACACACAAACACTAAACCAACACAGTATCTCCATATGCTTAAGATCTTAATCATCATCACCATCATCTGTTATGTCCTTTCAGTGTGTGTGGTTGTGTGTGTGTGCGCGCGTCTGTGCGTGAGGCTCACATAAAAGAAGGACATCTGGAATACAATTATTCCAAGACACCCTCACACACACCCTCACACACACACACACACACACACTTTCCCTTTGCTCTGAATTTGCATGAATTCCATACATCTGGCCTTTAAGAGGCAATAACAATTATTCACTGAGCTGGTTGTTACAGCCCAAATGCAACCGGCCACTAGTCTAAACAGCTCATTAAAATAGCACAATAGCTCACTTCAAGCACGCAGGAAAATTGGCATGCGAGTCTATCGCTGCAATATCGTATAGTTCTGAATGTCCATTCCGGATAATATAATGAATTCTGAGTAGCTTTGTGGAGAAAGTGAATGCACGGTATGTTTCTTTTTGATTCTCTGGCACTGTTTTCTTGCACTGCTCTCTTTGTCTGCTCCCTCCTTCTATAGTGTCTGAAATTTAGGCTTTGGGTTTTGCAAGTTAGCTTTGTTCTGTATGAGGTAAATTTGGCAGAAACATTCGGTCAAGGCATTGTTGGCCAAAGATTTTGCATGTTTGTTTTCCTAAACAGACAACTAGCTTTTGTTATGGTGCTGAAGAAAAGTGTGTGACTGCTATGAGGTAACAAAGAGTGGAATATGTCATACTTGCATCTAGAGCTGCAACGATTAATTGATTAAGCGATATTTTAGACTGATAAGAAAATAACTTGATAATGAGTGATTTTTTAAAGAAAGAAATGTCAAAATTCTCAGATTCCAGCTTCTCAAATGTGAATATTTACCATTGCTTTACATCTCTATGGCTTTGACTGAACATCTTTGAGTTGTGGACAAAACAAGACATTTGAGGAAGTCATCTTGGGCTTTTGGAAACAATAAATGACATTTTTCACTGTTTTTTGACATCTTATAGACCAAATAACTAATCAATTAATCGAAGAAATAATTGATAGGTTAATCAGCAGTTAGTTGCAGTCCTACTTGTATCTAATGCTGCTTTTGATAGACATTTATTTAAATTATTCACTATGTAGCAAGAAAATAAAACATCTAAATGTGAATGTCAGACATTGTGGTTTTTTATTTTCTCTTCCTTTTTATTTTCTAAATGTCTCATTGAGATTAAATTTTGTTTTTCAGAAGTGACCTGGCCAAGAGGGCAGTGTCAAAACTGTTACACAATAAATAAAAACAGACAAATACAACTGCTTCACTCTACAAATGTCTGAACGCAATATCCGGTTAATACACAAGGTCAAGGACAAAAAAAATTAGGCAGTTGAAGGTTGAAAAGGACCAGAATTAAAGGAGGAAAAGGTCACGCAAATTACTGAAAAATGTTTGCCAAAAATACTGAAAGATTCTAATTAAAAAATACTAATAAAAATCACAGTCTTACTATCAGGTGGCCTTCACCAAACATTAAAAAAAAAGTCTACATCAATGCGTCGACTCTGCTCTGTGTGTAGTCATAACTACGCACATATTCACATCAAACCTGAGACGGGCCAGACCAAGGAAAGTGTCCCTTAGGCCATCTTAGCCAGTCCTTCACAACTGAGCTTTAAAAGATGGGCGACAGTACAGTACGCTGCAGTTGGCCTTGATTGATGATTGAGTAACCCAAGATCATAGATGTGCTCAGGGAGGACTTGCCGGTGCAGAGCTGTGCATACATCAGCCCTTCAGGACTACCACCACTACAGTACATACATCATGCGGTGAGACTGACTGATGTGAGCGCGGGGACTATGTAGACCACTTAAGGGAAGCTTTCTACATGGCAGTCAACAGTCAAAGTTGACTAAAAATGATTACAGCACAGGAAAGGGATGACTTTGTTGTTATGAATCGCATTTTTATCGGAGCCTGAAACAACTGAGGTGCAAAGCACGTGCAACATCCACATATTACTAGGAGACACACACACATCCAGATGCACACACACAAAAGCACACATATTAACTTGTGCTGATATCCTTGACAGGCACAACTACAAAAGCATAACTCAGTGGTAAATAAATAAGTTCATGCTGTCTGCGTGCATTTTCTTTTTAGGAACTCTTGGGCTCACATAGACCCGTCCAAAGGATTATGTGCGTGCATTCGTGCATGCACAGAGGCCCCCTTTCAGCACCTTCTTACAGAGCGAGAACAAGCGGCTCCTCCCTCCTAAAGCAGCTCAAGGGCGCGGCCTATCTACCGAACGATAGAATGCACGAGTGGAGCTGTGCTTCGTTTCAACCAGCCGGCCAGCCTCCATCCACTCGGTGCCTTGGTTCATTTATATGGAAGTCAAACTGTTTGTACTGTCAAGGTTATGTTATTTAACAGGGGAACGGGGAAAAGGATAGAGACAAGTTCCAGGCCATTTAAAATTCTGATGAGTGCTCCACCAACTGTGTATCCATAAGAAGCGAGCAGATCTGAAATGAGACCAATTAACTTCAATCCAGCCGAGGACAATTCTTTGAGACCTACACATTTTTATTCCCTTGAAATCTCTGCCATTCAAAACTGTTTGTGATAAACACAGCAGTTATTTCACCCTGATCTGACAACAGAGAGCCCAAATTTAAATTTTGGTCATTTTGGCCCAAATGTGACAGTCCTGTAAGTGCACACAAGTCGCACATAAATTAAAAGGACGATGTCAGCATGTTGTTTGTGGCTGGCTTTGCTCGAAAAACTGTGATGCGGAGTCTCCTGTCCCAAAGCAACACGCACACTATGCGCGCGCACAAACACAGAGCACTCCTAAGGTTACCCCCCAGGACAAAAGCTTTACCATCCCACTGACTGGCAGATGGGGCAACCAGCTGACATCTCGGCCCGGCTCTGTTTCATGTTCCCTGGGTGTCTTAAACGGGCGGGCACCCTGTCTGATGGGCACAGGACAGCCAAGGAGGAAGCTCCTTTGACAGGGGAGGGGGGGTGTGCTCCTTGGGGCTACCATTGAGGAAAAGAGGAGCAAGGACAGACGGAGATGGCTAATGTGCTTCAGTGTGTTTGTACAGTATAATTGTGTGTCTTGCAGGGTGGGAGGCTCGGGGAACGTCTACAGAAGATGCAGATTAATAAAGAGCTAATGACCGCATTTAGCCCTATATGCTTTTCTAACACAGGATCAAATATTTTTCCTCAAGGCTAGAGCCAACACTTACTGTCGCAGAGATCATGAGCAGCTGTACTTTTCTTTTTCTTTGCTGTTTTTTTTTAAGATTTAGACCAAGTAATTTAAATCTAAGAGTACAAGCCTTGCTTATTGTAACACAAAAGGTGCCACGGAGCAGTTTGCAGACGTAAGGCTACAGGGTCTCTATCTGTGCTGCTGAAAAACATCTGTGTTACTATACGAGAACTGACACGCGGTGCAGCCACTAAAAGACTCTGACAACAAAGCAACAGCTACACCATCTTAAGCTAAAAAGGAGTCATTGTTGTTGTTGGGTTGTTCCCTCGCGGACCTTTGGATGCGGTCCCCAGCTGGGAAAGTTACATTCAATATAATCTACTAATAACTTGCTTAAAACTATAATAAGCATTTAAACGCTCCAGATTACTCAAGAGCAGAAATCATATCACCTAACACATACTGGCACTTCTATCAAAAACATATTAACAGATGTGATGTGACTATTGTTACTGCTATCATCTAGTACAGTAACCAACCATATGTCCACAGGTGTAAAACTTTTATCTGCAATTCAAACAAAATGCATCATGTCAAAGTGGTTTAAGTATTAAAAACAGTTTTCCAGGAACCTTTTATAATAAATTATTTTATTACAATATATCATTCATATCTCTCCAGTGTGCATTTCAAATACTGGTTTGAGTGATAGGAACATGAGAGACACAAAGTGAGGGCACATACCTTTTCTTAAAATAAATAAATAATACTTTGTTAACACTGGTACAACAATGAATATTGTTTTGTGTGTAATTGCTGCAAATGCAAAAGCCTGTGATTACTTTTAAGGGCATAAAATAAACATAAAAGCAAAATTTGAAGACTGTGTATAAACTAGAAGTTAGGAACATGAACAGAAAGATTATTTAAGATTGTGAATTTACAGTGAGGGAAATGGTACAGGGCAAAAGAGGATGGCTATTTAAAAACTGTATTTATTCTACATTTTGGTGAACACAGTATTTAAATTTAGATATTTTTTTTTTCTGTTTTAAATTTTCACATATTTAGCTTTTTTAATTTTATAGTTACAGTAAAGCACAGGCCTAAAAATACACTTTGCAAACTCTAACATTTATGAATGATGGCAAACTACTTACATTAAAATGGCATCAGCAGTCAGCTCAATGGCAAGCTGCTATTAATGACTTTGTCTGCTTACTACTGCTACATCTGACACACAATTTCATCTGTACTGTCAATGTGATTAAGTTTTGTTTGTTTGTTTGTTTGTTTGTTTGCAATGTATATAATGTTTGAAAACTAGACTTCATTAAAGTCAGTATAAAGTTATAGTTATAGGTTATTCCTTTATGAAAAAGTCCACATTGGCTGACAGTTATAGATGAATTACAATCTGTGGTAAATTAATTTTAATTTGTAATTAGGTAATTAAACAAAAAGTCAATAATTACACATAATTAATACAGGTATAATATTTAAAATATACGCACAGATAAAAATGTATTACTATTGACGCCACGACGCATCACAGGTACGTGGCAATAATTTGTAGTTGTTAAATTACTGTTTTACATAACTGGGAGCAAAGCTGTGATAGTGCTTCTTTCCTCTTAACAATTTTCTTCCTTAAAACTCTGAATCTGCATTAAAAAATTGCCCATTTATGTCTGCCAGCCTGACAGAAGACTCACTGTGAAGACACACTGTTAATGGTGGTTTGACTCAGTTGTCATTACTCGAGTGCTTTGTAGTAGCTTGCCTCCCTTTTTTTAAATAAAGACGCTTGTCACTTTACTACACTGTAAATGAGAACACGTGTAAGGGAGGTTGCTGGTCAAATAAAAGCCAGGGGATTTTTTTTTTTTTTTTTAAATTGTAAATAAGAACAAAAATGTCATTTCATGTGAATATAGTCATCTCCTTCCATATCTTCATCTCTTGCTCCTATACGGCAGCATACTCACACTCACTCTGATAAATGTCTCCTCATTTTTTTGCTCCTTTTAGGGTTTTTAACTGACATCAATCCTCTTGTCATCCAGTGCGTCATTCTCATCACCGAATTAATATTTCTGATACGCGTCCTCGGGTGACAAGGTGGCACAATTCTCTCTCACTGCCACTCCTTTACTTTATTTCACTATTTCAATTATTTTTTTTTTTTTTTTTTGGTTCTCCCTTTCCATTTTTAATATTTCAGCGCTTCAGATGTAGCGGCTCTTTAAAGCGCCCATGGGGGCTCCAAGTCCTCGCTTTTGTCTCCCATTTCCTTCTGAAACAGTTTTTCTTTAACCCTATGCGGCTCTTCACAGTTGTTGTCTTAGCTCTCTCCTCTCTGTCGCGCTTTCTGCTGCTTTCCCCCCCTCCCTCCCTCAGCTCTCTCTGTGTCAGCCAGAGGTCAACGCTACACTTTTTTCTCCCGCATGCAAGAAGGCAGGGGGTATCTTTTTTAGTTATTGTAGCCTAAAAATAGAAAAAAAAATCAGATTGAAGGTTGGGACGAAGGTGTCTTTTAAGATATAGTGGCATACCGCTATCGAGCAATTGGAGGGTGTTTCGTATGTCGAGATAAGGATTAGATTATATCAATAAATGATTTGGATGAGGTTTGATCGAGAATATAGACCAATTGACAAAGTGTTACGAAATGACTTAATTTTCAAGTTTATTACTGAGTGACACTGTGCATTACTTTAAGGTGAAATTAGATTTTTTCTTTATTATTCAATATATTATTATTATATTTATTTGTAAAGTGGTAGAGGGTGATGAAGCACGAAAAAGCTGCATGTACCATAGTTGGGGACGTTCTTTATGGTCTGCTATTGAGAAATACTGATCACGTTTTTGGGTTGCCTGTGCTCAATATTTCAGTGAATAATATATTTAGGTTAATGTTATATTTTCTCCAAGGGCGTAAGTTTCATTTTATCATCTGGGGGGAGACACGTATGAAACGAGGGGTTTGGGGGTCCTAACACTTAAGCTGCTGCATTCTGGTGATTTTTCTATATTTTTTTGGTGTAAATTATGGTGTAAATGTCTGTAATTTTGTCATAATAAAAGTCCTCTGCTACTTTAATTTTTATCTGAGTGTATTCTAGATATTGAGGGGGACGTGTCCCCTGCGTCCCCCCCAAATCTACACCTTTGGATCAGTGCATACCACTCACAATGATGTTTAAATATCTAAATGTTTTATTAATTCTTCTAGGTTCTTGCTGGAATTTAAAATCAACATCACAAAGTTTAAATTTTAACAATGTAAGCATAATTTTAAAATGGGAAACCAAGTTTCTCTCAGCAATGTTGCTTCATGTTTCACTGAGCCTGAAAGCCTCCAATGAGCTCTCTAGTCAGATCATTACTTCCAAGAGTCTCATTATGTTGAGAGCCTTGTTGAAGCTAATAACTGACTAAAGGTCTAATTATTAGATTTCCTCCTAATTTTATTAATGCTAGCTAAGACTTTGTGCTGACCTAACAGAGGGACACAGGGAGGTAAGTAGGTCCTTTTATAGTTGGTGGACCCAATGGAAGCCTTATTATTTAGTCAGGGAATTTTAATAGATGTCAGTCTTTGCTGTGAGGTTCATTTAATTTTACACAAACATGCTAGTTATTGTTGTCTTCCTAGCGCCACTTATCTTAAGCTAATATTTGGATGTTTGCGACAACACCTGTCGATGCAGAGGGAAATCCAGACTGGCCCACTCACACACAGGCAAAACAGGCACACACACACACACACTTGAGTCTGTTGGTTCAGCTCTTCCATTGAGGGTACGTATGCTAGCTGGCCATTGTGCGCGTCAGGCCTTTTGTCTGTGCAGCCTGAAACTGGTGATTGCACCTTAGCTACCGCAGTTCAAGCGTAAACAGTGTTTTCATGCCCTACGATATACACTGTTGCCAGTGGACCCCTAAATCCCTGGAACAGCTGAGTCCTAGGGTGTCAAAGATAATGGCGATTTATTGCAGCGCGAGGCTTTCTCATTGCCCCTCCCGCCCCCCTTTCCAATCGTCCCCCCCCACCCCACCCCTCCCCCTTCCTCAAACAGATTAAAATTAAGCCTTAAACATGTGAGGATGGAATTAACACATTTAGCGAGTCTCCTCTTCCCACATCCCATTTTCGCTCCAGAGCGGCTGATCCCCGCTGCCGAACGCGGGTGCAATTTTAATGACTCGCAACGTTTTTGAAGTCCACATGAAAAAAGCGTCGCTCGCCGTTTGTGGCGGCGCTAGATATGGCTGGGCCACGGCCGGCCATGATTGGGGGGGACACACGCCGCCGACTCGGACTCCAGGCTCTTCGATAGGATCGGTGTCATTTTCCTCTCCACGATAAGACGCCTTGCTGACAAGGTCCGATTAGGAGAGAAAAAATCATTATTGCTATGCCTTTCATCCACCGGGGGTTTACCGATAAACAGCTCACCCGCGGCTAGATTTTGTGAGAGCGAGATGTTATGCGTTGAAGCATATATATTTAGGAAATATGGTTTCAAGCGAAATTTTGGGGGCCTTTTTTAATAATTATTTTCTTCTTTTAAATAACTATAGAAAAACATACTTCTCCTTTAAAACAGATTTTACAAAAGGCCTCCTTTTCTCCTCAGCTGAAAAGTCAAGCTGTGAAATATTTAAGTCATAGCTCTCGGCTGTGTTAATCAAACAATTATCAAATAACTTCATATTCTTTTTGAACACAATGCAACATGCTGATTGTATCAGCCAGCAAAAAAAGTGATTTATTATGCTATACCTAAAGGAAATCCACTTTAGCAAACTGATCCTTCAAATATTCAAACTACATTGTAGAACAGAGAGAATAAACTAAAAATAGAAGCGAGGGAAGATTCAGCTACATGTGGAAAGGAAAAAGATTTACATTGCATATATACTGGGTGTAATCCCACAAATCATTCATGTAGTGAATAAAGAAAAAAAGTGTCAAATTGTTGTGTTAAAACTTCAAATTAAAAATATAAACTTAATTTAAAATTGATATGTTTATCAAAAGTGTGTGAATTAACAAAAAGAATCAGCACTTTGCTTTAAAAACAAATAAATAATGGCAATTGTATTTATCATTTCCAAAAATGCACATTTCTAAATTAAAAAACACTTTTTATTTTTAATTATATTTAATTGATAAATATGTTTGATTAAGTCATAAATAAGGGTTTTATATTGTTCTATATTAACCAAATATTGTAAATATCAAAAGAATGAAATAAAAATTACTAAGCAGAAGCTAATAATAGCCTCTGCTTAAAATATCACCAGCGCTTCATAAATGTAACTGATTATGTCATTTACTAAGTGTTTGCTTATGGATTTGAGGAGCGAGCACCACTTTGGTGGCCCAGCACCAAAAGAATCATCGAGTCTGATCTTTAGAGGGAACAGGGAGAAATAAAGCGAGTGGGAGAGAAACAGAGAACGAGACGAAGATGGAGGGGGAGAGATAGAGAGTCGGGACAAACGTGCGCTGTGTTACTGGGCCACTCCAGCGCCCGTGGACTCTCAGCAAGACTCAAAGCCGCACTCTGCTTCAAAAGGGAGCCATGAAGATTTTTTTTTTTTTATGTTTACAAAAACATATTTATTTATTTCCCGTCACTCTGTCATTTATCTATTTATTTCTTGCTGTCCCGGCACCCCTTGCTCTGCCACTGGAATCATGTTCGATGACGCCGACACGCTCGCCCTCCCCTCTTTTTCCCCCCTCTCTTTTAATACCACTGCAGTTGAAAATCAAACTGCTCTAAAACAAATTGATGTACTCTTTAATATAGTCGTCACATCATCACAGGGTCCCCACGCGTCTGCCTTGGTGACAACTGCAGGGCTGCTTAGCTTAGCCCAGCGATGGCTGCCACTTTGTTGGTCGCTTCAATGATTTATCACAAAAAAGAGAGGGAGATTGTGAGAGTGGGAAGAGAGAGAAAAGGGGAGAGACAGAAAGAAAAGACCCCTGGATCATGATTGAGTCACTGGCACCTTTGATTGACAAGGTCTAATCAGCTTATCTCCATCCTAATAAAGTTGATAGCCTGCGGTGCTGCTCTCTACCTGGCATGGCGTGAACTTTGGGCTCGGCTGGGGCCCCTGGGGGCCGGGCCCTGGCCCTTTCTGCTTATCTAAACGGGACTGAAATCAATCCCTAATGAGCTGTTTTCATTTTGCAGGATTGATTACAGGCCCCTAAACACCAAGAACACTCGCCTAAGAAGTGTTCTCAGCCTCTTGCTGGCCACCTTTAAAATGCAGAGTAGCAACGCTTTTGTCTGCATCTGTCTTTGTTTCGGCGGCTCATTTTGCTGGCATTGCTAAGTTATTTGTGTCAACTGAGCAAGTATAAAGGGGGATAATTTTTCAAAGTGAATCCACATTTGCTGGTTGATTTATTGAGTCATAGGATTTCTAAACGTTGCCTCCGAGATGCATTCATTCCTTCATAATTGTAAAAATTAAAAGCCTTTACATGTGATGTTAAAATCAAATTCAGAAATTTAGAATTGGATTAAACCTGCATAAGTCACGACAAAAGCTTCAAGCACACGTAACACCACTGCTGCTACAAAGTTGAAAGTTTACCTTTGTTTACAATCACTATTAACGTCCTAAAACGACTGCACATTTACAGCACCATCAGCAAAGGCTGCCCCAATTCAATTACTACACTGATGCCAGTAAACAAAGCGGTGGATTTTTATTACCATAAGCAGAGTTTTTTTTCCGCCATGTCTTGTATGAACTGTCGATCAGTATGTAACTCTCTCCCCTTCAATGAATAATAATCAAAAAGGTGGAACAGCTAATCATTGCAACTTAGATGTCTTATCTGACATGCTATCTATTTCTAAACAAGCAATCATAAATCATTCAAACTCTTTTCAACTTTGGAGGGAAGGACTAAAAATCTGGCATGTCTTTGATTTAACATCAGTCAAGCCTCCACATTTGGGCATTTCAAATGCCCCTGACTCAAATGTCTTTAAATTGGCTAACTGCATGCCCTCCCTCTTTATTTAGGGCCCTCTTTAACTGGGCTAGCCCCCATGTCTGCTTGTTGCTATGCCTGGGCTTTTAAGTCAGTGCTCTTCACTAATGAAGTTCTATACTTTATTTATGAGACAAACAGAGGACCGTGGTTCTTGAGGGTGCGTGTGGTAAATAGCTCTGCATGTCCAAAGAGTCTCCTCTATATCCCTCTGAGGGCTCTCACTGCTTTTGGCAGGTCTTTGTTTTCGCTAAATACACTGGAGACATTGAGAATGGTAGGGAAAAAAAAAATTGCTGAAATCTGATAAAATGGTACTGTGTGAAGATTTATCTCTTCTTAGAACTAAGAGTCCTCTTTTTTCCCTTAAATGTGACCTAGAAGCATCCTGGCTTTTTTGTTCCTGGTCATTAAGAGATATATTGTCGACGCTGAAGAGAGAAAAGGGGGCAAAGCTGAGTTTCTACGCCATTTCTTTGTTCAGGATCTATCTCTTTGAAATAAAATGTCTTTTAGTTCCACTTCCCCCATTGGTCAATTACAGTTCTTAAGGGCTACTGTGTCATTGTGGATGGAGAATGCAACTTTGAATTACTGCAAAATAACGATGCTAAACTGCTCTTCTTTGAGGGGAAAAAAGAGTGCGGCTTAGATGTCTGAGGAGAGTTTGTGGCAAGAAAAGTATTTACAATGACTGTCTGATTGGAGAAACACTTAATGCTCTAATTATTTGTGTTTAACGTCTATGGATGCCACACCTCTGTGTTTTAAAACTCAAAGCTTATTCCTCAACAACTGCAAATGCCATTTTCATAAAGTGCATGAATAAAGCCCGGTGCACTTTTATTTTATTATTTTGTGTTTGTTGATGTGAAAGAGAAGGAACTACAATAAATGGAGCTTTTGTTGGACTATAAAAATAAGCAGTTTGCAAAGAGACAAATCCCAGTGCTTAATGTACTGTGTCTCAAGAACTGTGGCAGGACTGTGATCTAAATAGTGCAGGATTTCATGAAGATGTCTGGGAAGTGTTGTGACTTGCCGCACAAGAGTTACCACAAGAGTAAATATATAGTTTGAGATGGGTGAACAACACCAAATTAAAGAGCAAACTGAATTCGGGATCAGATGGCCAGTCCTGTCAAATCTTATAAACCAGTGGATAAATATGGCTACCTGATGTTTGTGCCCAGTGGTGTTTGTTGAATTTGAGAGCTTGGCACATATAGTAATTAGTCTGGTGGCGGAGTGCATATTCCCTGTGTATCTCTACTCTTTGTGCAGATGTATTCCCTGTTTGACCCAGAGACATCGCCGTTTCAGGTTGTGCATCTGAGCGGAGGGTTGGTATCGACAGCGGAGTAAAGGAAGGGGTCATGGATTAAAGACGCAGGGGCGAAGCTTCCCCACCAAACCACAAACACACCCCCAGCTGGTGTGGACCAAGCCAAGTGTGTGGGACCAAGGCGGAATAAACGAGCATTGTTCTTAGCTAGCCGCACACACGGTGGATGAGAGAGCCACTGGTGACTCAGGGTCAAGGGGCAGGTGGCTGACTACGGCAGGAGAAAACCGCCGGGCCTAGGAGGTACTGAACACTGTTAAGCCATGGCCCACTTCTTTGACACCAACCAAGCTGTGAGGCTCAAAAAAAACACACAACACAACACAAAAAAAACAATAGCTACTTTAGTGAAAGACACAACTGGGTAGAATTAAGAATCTGTCGGCTGTCGCAGAATTTAACACAGTCAAGAAACTCGCATCATCTGAGGCGTTTGAATCAACATTTTTAAGCAGAGAATGCAGATTGTATTTGTGAATTTGTGAATGCAAGTTACAGAGAACATCAAAAGCCGGTGGTCTGCGTGCGAACCTTCCTTGACTTGAATTATTAAATCTGTCGATGTCGCACACGCCAGCCACCCCGCGATTATAGTGTAAATTGACAAACTTTTTCAAAACTACAACGGAAGCCACAGAAAGCCGGTTGATACTTCAAGAATGAGCTTTGATACATCTCTGAGGAATACACTGTGCCTCAATAATGTGGTGACTGTCAGGAAGGAAGACAGGAAGAAAGAAAATATGCTAACTGGTTAAATCTATTTAAGATCCCAATGAGCTTTTTTCCTATTTTAAGATAAAAACCATCCTTGATAATGAGGAAAAAAAGGAGTTTGTGTTGTTTTGTTTTTTTAGGATGGTTTATTTAGAAAGTGATATTATGTTTTTTTTTCCTCCCTTCTGCACTGCTGAATTAAGAACTTCAGGAGGAACGCTGACGTTGTTTATTTTCATAGACCCCCTGTCTGTTTGTGTAAAAAAAAAAAAAAAAAAAAACATCATCCAACCAACACACACACATGCACACAACACACACAGACACACACAGCCGTAGCGATGCACGAATTTTCTTCGGGAGCAGAGCAAGGAGAAGCGGTGCTCGATCTGTTGCCTGTACACCTCTCTCTCCCTCCCTGGCTCGCCTTTGATGTGCTCCCGAAAATGTCATCAGGCGTCAAGGAAAGAGGGTTTTTTTTCGACCCCCCCCCCCCCCCTACACCCCCCACCCCACCAAACACACACACAAACACACATATCCACCCACCTCGCATATGAGCAAGACAATTTGCTGTCGCTCACTCATCCTCACCACTATCTTGAACGCCCCCCCTCCACCCTCCCGACACCACCCCACTCCTTCCTAACCCAATCCAAAACAGAATGCGTACCAGTTTCTACTGCTATCTGGTAGCCGGCCTCCAGTCTCCGTGATGACCTTTCCAGCTTCTCTGTGTTGTCCAACAGATGCGCTCTCTGCAACAAATAGGGAGAGAGGGAGAGAGAGAAAAAAATAAAGCCAGAGAAACAAACACAGACACACATACACACACACACACACACACACACACACAAAATTGATTGAGAGGGCTGGGACCCATTTCAAAGAAACACATCAACACTGTCACCTAAACAGACAGACCACATCCACAGCGACAACATAATACAGCCAGGTTGGCAATAACCTTCATGGATGACAATGTGTTATATGCTGATGGAATATCAAGCATATGCATGTTGAGGCTGACAATGTAAGAGGTGCTGCTGCCTCATCTTGGACATAAAAACAAGAACTACTTTGAGGTTTGTTGCCTCCTGGTATTGTTTCACAGCGCAGCCTTCTGCTGCATGTGCGGGAAAGTTAAGCCAGGGAGGTGGAGCGAATTAAGATACAATAAAAATCTAATTTGAAGCCGTCCAGGTGACAGCTTCAAACTGAAGGAGAGATTTAAGACAATCAACATTTACACCTTCAATTGTAAAGACTGATACAACATATAAAGTGTAAGATTTCTTGAATAATAACAATAATACTCCACTGGTGTCAGTAACGTAAATAAAAAGATCAATATACAGGCGTGAGATTTAATAACAATCCTAAACAAAACCATTAAACGTCTTTTCTGCTTCTTGTTTATCTACATTAGTGGACCAAAACAGTAATCCATGATGTATGAGTTACTGCATCCCCCCCTTGGTTTACGCACAGCTATCAACAATTGACAAGGCTGCCCATTGAAGGTATGGAGCTAAGAGAGCATATCAAGAGAGAGAGAAAAAAAAAACGTGTTGCATCAATAATTAAATAAGCAATTTGATCATTTTTTCAAAGTGGATGCTTGTGAGCATTAAGGTGTGCAGCTCGGGCTCTAATATTGTGTGTAAACATATCAATTGATAGCAGTTCCTTAGATACCAGGAGAACCAGTGGTTTTGGTTTCTTCTCCACAGCTGAACAATTCATGTCTGACACGCAAGGCGAGAAAAGATCTGATCTGCTGACGGATGGCCTTGAGTTCCAGCTTACAGTAGGGGCTCTCAAACGTAGGAATCTACCATTATGTTGACATTTCATTATGTTCACGTATTCAATCCCTGCACCATGTATTAATGGATGTAAAAGGAACATGCAGTTCTATGGAAAGGGGGAAAGGCTAATGATTTTTTATTTGATCAGGTTTTTCAACGTTTTGAATTAGTCGGTTCTTATATTCAGATAAAAGGAGTCAATGCTACATTTACGTATATCGATCTACACCTGACAGTTCAGTACAGTGCGTGTTTTATTTTCCTGAATTGCGTTAATTCTGAATGTTGCCTGTACAAAGAGCTTCCAGGATGGACTGTAGTGAGTGATTAGTTGAGGTTAATAACGTCTTGAATGCTTTCATATTTGGTTTAAACATAATTCCCTCCACTACCACCATCGAAACTGACAGCTACAGTTAGTCAATTTGTCCTTGAGTGCTGGAAGCCATTTTTTAAAAACGTAAAAAAAAACTCTAGTTGGGAATGCCTCATAGGGCTGCATGATATGAAGAAAATAAATGATATGCGATAACGATAAATATTGAGATAATGATATTACATGCAATAAATTACGATATATAAATGCCATCCACCTTCTTTCAGTATACGATGGATAAATTAAATTGATAGATGTAGATGTCTTAGTCCTTTATTAGCTCATCATGTACCTTGCGGCAATCATTAGGATAGGACAACTATAATACCACTGGCAACAGCACCAAAAGCAAGCATTAACAGAGCACCTTGCCATATACTGCTAAAGTTCGATTAATTGTTTGTTGAATTAAAAAAAGAATGAAAGGAAATTATTTCTAACATTCTTTTATTGAACAGTGAACTGAAAACAAAAGGCACTAACTTAAAAAAAAGAATGACAGTTGCATCTAAAAGTGCAGTTTTCTATTGATACTCTCTTCTATGTCATAAAATCTTAATATGATGCAATATCGCAGTTATTTGCAGTGCGCTTATTGCACAAGTTGACATCGCAATGACGATTAAAAAAAGACGATATACGCCCGGCAATAGCTACATTGATCTTTTCAACATTACATTGTTTAAAGCCATACAATGCAAGGTTTTCTTAAAAAAACAATGTACAGACTCATACAAAAGTAATCCCCCTCAATCATCACTTACTGCCGGTAAGTAAAGTCGGGACTTTATATAAACGTAGCAACCAGATGCCAGACCGTAAGTGGTAGGCATTCCAAGAGGAAGCTACGAACACTGCAGAAACAGTGCTTCAAAATGGACGTATAGCGAACAAGAGTGAATCTAGAATCATTTTGCTGGCGATACTGTTTACAAACAGTCACCAAAAATTCCTGCACAGTATACCTTTAATTTATTGTACAAAAGAGGCTCCCTTACTATGACTGCTGCTTCAGTTGTGGTTGCAATAAACTATTTAAAAATGCCAAAATTCCACTTCACACACTTGTGTCTATGTTTTGGACGGTCATGTAAGGTGTTCTCCAAAAAGGATGGTGTTTAAGGTTGTTGCCAAAATGTTCGCATTAAGTTTGAGGCTGTGCTTCTGACCTTTTCATGTTTTAAACACGATTCCAAAGATCTAATAAACTACGTCTCCCATTAAAAGATTCTGGTGTACTGTATCACAAGGGGGTTAATCATGAAAGCATCTGTTTGATCTTTCTTTGTTTCAGATAATGCCTGGATATTATATTGAAGTCGTTTTTTCAATGCAATTATTCTATTTCATCGTCGTGGTTGCTTCAAGGAGATTTTAAATAGTGACCAAATTGTTATTCTGCTGATTACAGCTAAGTTCCATTTGCCAATCACTTAGGTGGATTTAGACTACGTAGAGTTTCACATGTTGTATAAAACACTTTTAAGACAGTCAATACCATCATGCAATCTATTTATTAGGTAGAGGTGTGGTGTAATCTCAGTAAAGTCTGTTGTTAATCTGTGGTTGTTCAGAGCAAAGTTTCAACCCCCTGTCTAACATACAAACACAGCTTCAGACAACACATACAGCTTCATATTGTCCAGTGTAGCGCCCTAGCTTTCATTAAATCCAAACTGAATTCAGAAGAGAGGATCTTAAAGAGCACACACACAGAAGGCTTAAATGTTTACTCGAATGTTGTTGGTTTTGATGGCCTTTCTAATATGCTATGTTAAGAAACTGATCAGATGCAACATATCTGACACTCAAAAACAACCCGACGAATGACATCCGCCTCTCTGACAAGGGTTTATGCCCATCACATGAGCGAAGGGGACGGGGGGGAGAGAGTGAAATCTCTAGTTTTGGTTAGGCTGTCAAAATGTGTACCAGCTAATCACTCAGAGGAAATGAAAAACGTGGAAGAGGAAAAAAAAAAAAAAGTCAACGACACACTTTTCAAAGTTTGACAATAAGAGGGATGGGAAAAGAGCAGGGAGGAGAAAACTCCCTCTGAACTCCTTTCTTTCCCTCGCTTCCTTTTTCTTCGCGCCGCTGACAGATGTCATTTAAAATTGCAGAGATACTTTTCAATAGTTAAAGGGAGGGCAGGGGGAGGATGGAGGGATAGGAGAACGGGTGGGTGGATGGGTGGTAAAATGGGCTGACGGTGGGAGGAAAGCGACAAAGAGACGGTGTGTGGGATGGGATGCAAGGTGTGGTGTGCTTTTTGGTGAAGGGTGTGGTAGACGGAGGGGGGGGGGGTTTTGGGGAGGGGTTACATGGGTGTGGAAGTGGTAGTGGCACCGGCGGAGATGGTGGCAGTGTGCTCGTGGGAGAAAATGGATACCAAGCTTGGGCTATAATGAGCCCCTATGGATCAGAGGGGACGTATTGACATGCAATGCTTAAGCTTATACACCTAGACCATGGCTGCAGTGCCTGTGTGTGCCTGGGAGCATGAGGCAGCCAGGGATACTGACAGAGTAGCACACTCCCCGGGTTCTTCAAAGAGCTCAAGTGATTAGTATGTTATCATTACCATTCGAAACGTGATTTTCCTATTCCCTCTCGGCAAAGGTGACACGTCTCGGGGAGACGGCCGGCAGACTCACTGCGATGGAAAGCCACTTCAAAGCTTTCTCCTCCTGAATTTCTCTCTCTCTCTCTTCTCTCCCTCGTTCTGTCTTCTTTTAGGGCCGGGGGGAGGGGAGGGGAGGGGAGGGTGAGTGTGGGTGGGTGCGTGAGGTGGGGGGGTGCTGGGGGGGGGGGGTGTAGTGGTGGCAGTGGCGGTGTATATGTGTGTGTGATCATTAGAATAATGCGCCCCGAGTTTGACGGTGACAGAACCTGAAGGAAAGGGTGAGAGTTCAGCCACTAAGAATCCAGTAATGGCACACAGTGATGGCCCTAATAATGAAACAGCCCAGCGATGGACGCAAGATGATACTGCGGAAAATAATGAAAAGGAACGTGTACAATGAAAACTAAACATCCTACACGAGTACGTAGTCACAGTCGAGGCTGATATAGAGATTACGTCTACAAACTTCATCGAAAATGAGGTGACTATTGCTCTCCAGAAAAGCAATTTTGTTCCAATATACAAATATCACACCACAAAAATGTGAATCGCAGTGTTCGACTGTGTTTTTATTCTGCAGTTAGCAAGCAAAAGCCAAGACATCCTTGTCAGCATTTTTGTCGAAAGAAATGCAAAGTGGCTGCCAGCCCCTACTGTGCTACAACGTCATGTATCAAGGCTTGACCCCTGTGGTTCTGATATAACCATCATGATATCCTCAGAATGAGACACACATACACTAACACCTACTCAAGCTCAAATACAGGCTCGCAATTAAAATCTGCTGTTAATCAACTTAAGAAAAGGAGTTCGTCAAATCATATCTGATCGTCTCATGGAGCCTTCAAGCAAAGGATTTAAATGCAATATATGGTGATAAACATTGTGCATCTTTGAGTGCACCGGTGCACCCACCACCACCACCACCACCATTTCTGCCTATGCATGTATGCCTTTTCATCTGACACCTACATTTTGAACAAAGATCTTCTTAGGAACCACGAAAAATGGTGTTTTTTTGTTGTGCTTTTTTGCGTCAAGAAACACTCTTCAGTTGTAAGTTATTAACAGGGAGCCCCAGAACAATGCAGCTGTAGCTCAAAAGAAATCTCTCCCCTCTTCTTTCGCTCTCCTGCCTTTTTTCAATATCAAACACAGGCGGTTACTATCACCATTTTCCAAAGTTCAGATGATTTCCTTATTATTTCAATAAGGGTGGGGGAGAGTCAAAGTGAATAATGATGACAGCTGTGATTCAGACTGACTGTGTGATCTTCTGTGCCGTTTGTTTGGGACTTGTAAGACGAGGAATTACAAGTGTCAAACAGCTGTGAATATGGGTGCTAAATATTTAAACATGTTTTTCAGCTGAAGAAAAAAAAAAGTATAGTTTTTTTAAAAGCAAGGCTTAAGTGTGTATAAGCTGTGCCAGCCTTTGATTCAAATGCAGGAGGAGCAGAAGGGTAAAAGACTGCGATGGAGGAGTGCAATGGCGAAGAGGGCGCAGAATCAAGCCCGATTACACAGATCGGGCCATTCCAGGAGGGGTAGACAGGTGAGGTAACTCGAGGTGTCTTCTGACCCTCAGGCTAGGAGGAAATGCACAAAAAAGGTGGGAAGAAGACGGGGAAACAAAAGTAGAGCTAAATAAAAGAAAAAAGCGTGATAACATGGCATCTGGGCCAGGTTGGCGCTCTAAATTATGGATAGGTGTGAATGGTGAGCCTTTGATAGGAACTGAATTACTCTGCCTCAGCAGAGACCCTTTTGAACACAGTCTCACTCAAAGGCACATTTAACAACATACTGTAAGTACACCTGTAAATACAAGTCCAGTCATGCTTCAAAGGACAAGCAATATAGTGTAACCTATAGAAACGGCAAACAACTAAATCGACTTATTGGAAATACACCTCCTCTAAAACATGATCTTTATGAGTATCTATTGAAATATGTACAGTGTGTAAACTCTAAATATTAAGACTGTAAAGAGCATATATGCTACATTGGACAAATATGACTAATATTGCTGGACAGCGCAGGAACAAAAACTTTAAAATCTAAAAGGCTGCACTTCTGCAATGTTACAGTTTACATGCTTTTAAACACCACCATCTAACTTAATAAACCACCTATTCTGACAACTAAATCAACACTCAGGCCTTTTTCGACTGCTTATTTGAATTATCATGCTTGCCACATCACTTATCTGAATGTTGTCTGGTGTAGAAGTTTTAAAAGAAGCACAACAAATAGACGAGTTGTCAGAGCAGTCCGATATTACATTTGTTACTATTAGCTTTTCTAACTGAAAGATTAAGTCAATTTAAAGTTAATCTGTATTTAATTATGAGCGAGGAAGCTCAATTAGAGGCTCCGTAGTAGACTTACAGCTAATACAGATACTGCAATGACATAAAAGTTCAAGGAACCATGATTTTATTCCAACATCAGTGCCTTTGGTTTAATACCTCAAAGAGAGAAAACTGCCAACTGTTGCTAAGGGAACTGGATACAGGAAACTTTATCAAAAAGTTATATGAATAGTAGAATAATTGTTAATGCAAATCAGGTTTCCCCAGATAGGTGATTAGGTTCCCTTTTGGAGCTTGTTTTTAGTTGGTGGTCCTTGTTTGCATATTTTTCGTTGTAAATAAACCTCCTTTTACCCGGCTATTTGTTAAGCTGCCTTTTCCCTCTTTAACTTATAAAACCTTACGATGGCATTTGATCTACTCAGCTACGCAACAAGCTAACTAACTACTTGTTTCTGCTGGCTGGGATTTGTCGCTAACTTTATCTGCTAAACCAAAATATTATTTTAGGTGTTGCATGTCCATATGATGAGAGTGTTAGCGATTTAAAGTCTCTAGACATAGAAATAGAGTGAAAGTAGAATAGACACTCCCATTCAAATCAATGTAGCAGTATGGTCAAGCGGCTTTCATTCTTATGTGTGCTGTTACCTTCGCAACCCTAATAGGTTTTGCGGTAATGATGAAGCAAGCAGTGGAGGGATACCTTTTCAAATAAGTAGTCTGACATTTTTAAAATGATACTGTCACTCTTATTTCCAGGTTTCTTTTGTTGCCTTTAATTACATGTCAGTTGAAACATGTTGCTGCTTTGGAAGAACAAGTGAGAGCTGCTGCTCAATTGACGTCTGAGAGGCAGAGATCGTATGAATAAACAGGGTTCAGATCAGCATCTTTTCACATCTAACTCTGAGAATTAAGGTTTTATTTCGACCAAAACAGAGTTGGTAATTGTTGGGACAGTGGACTCACTAACTAGATGACAACCCTTACTAATATGGTACTGGTACGTTTCATTTTGTTCCTGTAAAGTCTGAATGAAGTGTGTTTCTCAATGAGTTAACAAGGCAGTTAAGCTAACGTTAGTCTTATGATGTGTCTCAAATCACATACTTCCGTTAGTACACTTCTAATATACTATGTGCACATGTACTCACTAGGGTTGTACGCGAATTTGAACAGGGTAGTCGTGTTGTCTCAAACCAAACACAGCCGTTGTGCACTTACCGGAAATGACGACCACAAATTAGCTAGTTAGCAAACTAGCATTAGCATTCGCATTAGCATTCGCGGTAGCAAATCATTACAGACTGCTAAATTAAGCCAATAAACATACTGCTGGCTTATACCCGACAACAGTGTAGTGGTGCTGAGTGCAAAAAACATGTATTTGTACAATGCAGCGATGTTCACGGTCGCACAGTCCTTGGCCGTAATTTCCAGTTTGAAAAGTGGCTTCCACTACGTAGCCAAGATGGCGACCATTGAGGGCGAGAAGTGTCCATAGTTCCACACTCAACTTCTTGACTGTTTTGAGAGCACCATCCGGGTATTCATAGTGCAGTGCATTTTTCCCATACTTCTCAGTGTGAACGCATTTATGCACTCAAAAGTGTAAGTACAGAAGTACGCGATTTGAGACACAGCAAGTTCATGAAAGAGAGAAACTTGGATCAGTGTGCAGTGTATTTTTCTGTTTAATAGGTAAAATAAGTGAAGGGAAAGGCCAACACAGAGTTCTCAAACTAGAGTGTGACACACTTTATAGCTCCACTGGCTTGTTTTGTCACCATAATAGCTAACAACAATTTTCTTTTGTAAGAGTCAAAAGACGACAACAAACAGTTCAATGTCCTTTATAGTCATTCTCTTTGTATGGTTGCTGAGCACCAACACTTGAGTTGACGCTTAAAGACTTAAATATTTTCATTACATTGCACACTGTGTATGGTCCCTTACATTTCACATTATGGAATATGAACAATGAAAAACATGTAATGAATAAATAGGCATGCATGGAGTTCGGTAACCTTTGGTGATGGTGGTGATGGTAATGCAGTGGTGAATGACAAAACAACGACAAGTCTTTTAACACGTATCTTATCATTAATGGTAACCTCAATCCAATTTATCACCAAAGGCAGAGAGCAACTGATGTGGCCCAATTCAGGAAAGTTGAGGGACATTAAAACAAGCTGTAAATCCCTTTAGGAACTGAGATGTTGATCAGTGTTTGGCCCAATAATCTACTCGAAGCCTTTACTGCCTAATGTTTGTCTTCAAAAAGGAGTATGAGAAATAATATTGTTTCTTTATGATATTTAAGGTAACTGGAGAGACTGGCGTTTGGTAAATTCATTATCTTGGCTTGGCTTGCAAGCTGTTTAACAAGACATGCAAAAAAAAAAAAAAAGAAAAAAAAGTGTCCAAATGAGCTGATTTTAATTTTCTACAGGAGAGAGGAGGGCAAATTGAAATTTCAATGGGAAAGCGGAATTGAAACTGTTGGAGCAGAGAAGCACTTACCTCTTCACGTAACTTTATCAACTGCATCGCGAGAGCAAAAAAGGGAGAAGAGAGAAAAGATAGAGAGAGTGAAGGAGAGATAAAAAAGCAAGCAGAAAACATGGCAGGAGGAAGATCAGTCATGTGGCTCGGTACAGAATTAACCTTGACGATTTATCTGCGTGCATGTTTAGCATTTGGAAATCACGAGACAAACACATTAAACGGAGCTAAACACGCCGCTCTGGCTGACTTTTTTTGAACAAACAAAGATCAAGTCCTGGCGCTGTCACATTAAACAAAGAGAGGGAATGGATCGCTCCACTCGCAATATCAACTAACATTATCAAGGAAGTCACATCACAGAAGTCGATATAGCAAGAGAAAAGGGGAAAAATGTGAGTAAAATATAGTCTGTGGTTTAAAATGTGGAGGAAACATATTTTGTATCTGTCATTTTGCTGAATTATCCAGAAAAGGATAAAAAGAGATGTGTGCCCTTTGGAGCAGAGTCGGAGAAATGCTGAGCCACGCCATTTGTAGCGCTGTTTATCAATGCTGATATGCTGTCAATATTTCATGTAGCTTATGAATCTCTAGTAAAAGGTGCATGCTGTTTAGATTATGTAGGGGGGAAAGCCATGTGAGGCTACCAGCGCATATACATACAGTGCAGCTTATTATTGGGACAGCCACAGATCATGAAAAATGAATCTTAGCATAGCTATACATTTTTGATGAAAGAGAATGGCAAAGTTATAGTGAAGTAAATAAGAAATGCTATTCCTATTCCCTGTCCTAGAAAACCTTGCATCTCTGATAATGAATCAGACATTTGAGGGAGGGAAATAATCCCATTTGCCATTAATTATGCCTAATCACAATTTAAAAGGTTGCTTCCCTGGCCTGTTCTTAAGTGAGGGGCTGTGGAGAAGGAAAGAGAAGGCTGGGGCTTATCGTGGGAATGCAACACGGTTGGCAGGAAAAAAAGAGAGGGGGGGAGGAGGACAAATTTCTAGATTTGCAAACCTTTTAGAGGTGATTTTTTTTTTTTCTTTTTAAATTCACATTTCTTGGCCAACATTAAAGGTTACTAGATCTAACGGGGAGGCTCAGGGCCACTTTTACTTGTGCTGCTTATTCTGAATTTTGTGAGCCTGGAATAATTTTGCACCATATAAAAGCAGAGTTTTTAGATCTTGAATTACAAACTTGATTGCTAACTTTAAGGTGAAAAGAAAAAGCAAAGTACAAGGTCAGAAAACTGCACCTTTTGTTGAAGTAATTCAAAACAAAGTGAAGCATCAGCTCACTGTACCAGCTCCTATGACCAGAATAAATCAAAGAAAATACGCTTAACATTTGCACCTATTATACTGAAATCCTAAAATACTGTGCTGCACACATCTGTCTCCTCTATTTTTATTACACCACTAGTAAACACACTCGAAGAAATGTGTCGTGTGGTAACGTATACTATATAAAACACAAACAAAAATATCAACCACTTCACACATTACAATCTTTGTCACAGCACTCCCCCTGTAATTTTAGAAGCACCTCAAAAATAGTCCTTGCATCATTTTTGTTTTTTCCACCAATCAAAAAATACCTTTCACTACAATATTACAACTATAAAAAAATATTGTCGATATGTGTAATGTGGGAGGTAAACAAGTATAATTGCATGTTTTTCTAAAGAGCTCCTTCCCTTGAAAACGTCGGCGGCAACAAGACGCACTTAAGAGTGGAAACTGTCTTTTCTAACTCGAGCAACAACTCCCCACTAAGAATGCATTATTGAAGAGGCCAAAGTTTAAAACTACACTGTGGATGTGCTTATTTGGGGGCTTGAAAAAACCCCAGCAGATCCTGCGATCCCTCACCCCAGCTCAGCCATCAGTCAATGGGTACCAAACAAAACTTGTTCTAGCTCATTTGTGCCGCCTGACTGATTGCAAGTCCTCGTGGAGGATTTGTTAAAACTATACGAGGGGCATGTTGAGCTGTGTTTCTTCATGTTTAGCTTTATTTTTCTTTGGCATCCGTTCTTTAGTACGGCCAACGACGCTCACGTTGCTCAAGAGATATAGAGCAGTAAATATGGAATATTGTAGATGTTATAATTACTCCTGCATGAGCGCCTTGCCTTGTGTTTTTGTGATGCCAGCCAGTATTCAAAATTGCACTGCTGCAATTTTTCTGTTATGATAATCAGCAATTTTTTTTTTTTTTTCAAACAAAAGATTTTTTTTATCCAATACGGAATTCGATACAAGTGGTAATCTGCTTCCTTTGTAGCCTGTAAAATCTGGTCCATGCCGGCTCAAACCAGCACAATCTCTTGTGGCCAAGCCTTCTGCTGTGACTGAAATCGAAACTATTCCGTATAGTGTTCGTGTGTGAAAAATGTGTGTGCATTTGCTGCTTTGTGTGTGGCGTCTCTGCGTGTGTGTGTGTGTGTGTGGTGTCGGTGTGTGTGTGTGTGTGTGTGTGTGCGCACCAACATTTGTGCGTGTGTTGCATGCAGAGGAAACAGAAAGAAGAAATGTGCAATGGTAGCCTACCACATTATTAAAAAAAAAAAAAAAACGAGTGATAGTGCCAATTCAGTCTCTGTCCGCATACAGATAACGAATAAATGCCGAACTCTATTAAATCGTCCTTTAGCCATTATCGCAGGGCCAATACGCCATTTTCAGAACTTATGACGGTTCCCTATTTACTTAGCTATAAATCCTTGCCATGTAACCAACAGATTTGTGACTGGTAATGATCTGCTCAGCCAGGGCTATATGAAATGATCCTGACCTCTTTCAGATCGTCAGGAATTAAATTGACCGACTTGCCCCGGCCCCCACCATCTTTTCCCCTCTCCTATCGCCGCCGTCTCGTTAGATAAAAAACCCTGAAGTTCCGAGTACTCCACTCACAGCAAGACCAAGACAAGTATTATCTCCACAAGTTTTAAAATGAAAATGAGGTAAATACAGCACCTGGGAGGAAAAAGGGAAAATGTATATCATGTATTTACTTTGCTTTTGCCCCCAGTGTGAACTCTCTCTGAGGCTTTGTGTGTGTGTTTTACATATACTGTATAATTACAATTATTAAAGTTTCACTTCAGACATTATTATTGCTAATTATTACTGTGTTTTTTCCTATTTAATAATTGATGGTGTATGTTTTAAACATATTAAGGTTTTGAGTCCTTGATATCTTTTTGCAAAAAAAAGAAACTGGGAAAATAAAATAAAAGGAGGACAATAGCTTACAATAGCTTATATTTTAAGGGCATTATGTTTGGCCTAAATTCCCCAAAATGATTATGTTTCAATGTTAATATATGTTAAACATTTTCACATTCATTTCATTTAATTATTATTATTTTGCATTTAACAATTTGCATTATTATATTGATGTGTGAAGTGAGGATTGTAAGAATGAAGTTGTGGAAGTGTCCATAGATTTAAATGTCACATTCTGCTTCCTCTAAATTTCCTGACATGTCTGCATGCATGGATCACAAAAACATTTTATATTTCTTATTTATATTGAAATTTTTATAATTTAGCAATACAGTAATTTGATATAAAACAATATACAATTAATCTGATAATTACTGTCAAGAATTATAATGTTTTCAATGAAAAATACAACAATAAAACAGTGATTCCCCAAATTTTAAGTATAGATTCAACATAATTTTTTACATACTATTGATTCTATACTGATATATTTTTTTCAATAATTTTCTACAAATTCTACATTAATAAATATTTCTTTTAAATATTTTCGGATGCATTTTTAATGAAAGGGAAATAAGATTTGAAATGAAATGTGATAATTTTTTTTTCCTCTCCAGCTTTTCCTTGACAGGATTTTGATAGAACTCCTCAGTGTCTCAAACGTGACATTTCTGACAGCAAATCTCCTTCCAACTTCTGCAGAAAATGTCAGAGTCACTTTTGTGTCTCGCTAATTTGCCGAGAATATGCATTTCAATTACACATCTTGGTTCTTGATACATATGTTTCTAAGATGTGTGGTTCATGGGTCATCATTGAAATGGTAATAGGGAAACGTTCAAAAAAAAAAGAAAAAAAAAAGCAGACAACTTTATTTAGCTTTGCTTAGCTGTGAATCGTCTAAATATACTCATATAAAGCACTGAGGGACTAAATGTGCAAATATGCATTTGAGTATTCATCTTTGTCTTTTTTTGATTGTGCAAATGCAAAGTATTTATTTGCATGCGAGCGAGCGTGTGTAATTGTGTGTGCCTTGAGACGCAGTAACCCCTGCAAGTTGACAGCCGATTGTAAAGGTAATATATAATTAGTCAAAAGACGTTTGGTCATAGTTGAGAGTTACTGCGTATGAGTGGCAGCTGTGCAGGTGAGCAATAGGTAAGTGCGTCTTAAATGTTAAAACGCTGCTCGCTGAATCCGTTGATGTATCACTGTTTTTGATGCAGCTCTACATTTATTCAAAACAACTTAAGTCTAAAAGAACATGTGGCATATTTTGGGCAATTAAGATCACAATTCAAGATAATTGTTTTTCTTCTACGTTGCCACTTTCACAACTGCTGTGAATGGATCTTTTGTAGACATTGCAGACAATGAATGAGAATTGCTCATGTGGTCTTTATCTGTTGTTTATATCCCTCAAATTCAACAGGCTGAACTGAACAAAACGTCAGTCATCATCCTTTAATAAACAATAAACCAATTGTGAATATGTTGACAGATAATAGATCAAAACCATAAAGAAGTCAAATAGAATTTGAGAGTTTTGATTAAGAGCTGATATTAAATTATAAATAAAAACATTTAAAGGGCTAAAGGATAATTTGTATTGAGTGCTGCACCAAAATATTTCAATGATTTTTTCTAATATCAGTTGTCAACAAAATGAGAAGCTGCTTTCATATTAATTTTGAGTATCTGCATTGTGCAGGTTCACCACCCTTAGAGTTTAAAGAAAGACCGCAAACCAAGATTTTGCACTTCTGCGTGTGCATGTATGTCTGCGTATGTGTGCGGACCTCAGTGGAGGATGGAGGATCTATTATTGGCCTAAGTCCACACCCGGCTGGAGAACAGCTGTGGGACGGTTGGAGTGGGGAGGCCAGGTTTTTGGATTGAAATGTGTGTTTGGTTGTGTGTCTGTGTTTAGGTGTGCATGTGTATGTGTGTGTGTGTGTGTGTGTGTGTGTGTGTGTGTGTGTTGTGTCGATCACAATCTGGCTTTGGCCAGACACTGGTCCCATGCCCTGAGCCCACTCACTGGCAGCCCAGCTTTGCATTAAACAGTGTTCCTTCCGCATGACTTGGTGACAATACTGCGGTTTCAGCTCTCGATGGCCCCTACGAGGGGCCCACCTCCTCACCCTTGGGGCCAGTCAGCCACCCACACTGGTGTCGCTCGGGCCCCCTGATTAGCACCTCACCTGGTTCTCCGAGGAGCTGGCGTCATCCCCCAGGAGCTCGTTGCGCACCTCATCACTGTAGGCAATACGTGACCTTTTCTGCAGGGGGAGGAGGATGAGGAAGAAGGACAAAAAGAAGAAGAGAAGGGGGAAACAGGGGAGAGCAAAAAGAGAAAACAAGTGGGGAAATATGGCTTAGTACTGTTGTTGATGCAAAAACACAACAGGCATTCCTTAAGCACGAGAGCCCCCTAATGGAACTTGGTGACAAACTGAGTCATACACATGCAGGTTGTGTGAATGAGTGTGAGTCTGAGTGTGTACCCCCTACAACACATGTACTGAAAACAAGCACGTCTGGGTTTGTGCCCATGCCTCCCTTCCAAGGTGATCTACTGTACCTAGTGCACTTGTGCCAAAGAAGTGATGGCAAAGAGCCCCCCCACCTTGCCCACTTAAACAAATATAAGTTGAGGGATAAAAAACCTCATCTTGTGTGCATGGAGAGATTGTGGAACAGGGGGACAGGGGAGAGGGCCAGGGAGATGTATTATGAGGAAGTATCACTTGTCAGCGCTAAATCTTTTCTGGGGGCTGTCACCGCTGTCATCCCAGTGCAGTGGCAGGCTCTGTGATAACACCAATGCTGAGACTCAGACAGGGAATAATTCATCACCCATTGGCGGCCCATCGGATTTGGGGTTGCCTCTCTCTAACACGCACACACACACACACACACAACCCCTCTCTCACTCTCTCTCTTTCTCTGTCTCCAGATAGAGCTAGAATAAGAGGGAATGCCATGTCCAAAAAGAAAAAAAAGAAACCCAAAAAGACAAACACTCAGACACACACATTTCATACACACTTCAGAGTGTGCCACCTCCGATTGTCGAAGAGTGGGCTGCCGTTGTACCGCTTGTTTACAGACGCCCGACCCATGGAAAAACAGCCTCTTGGCATGCCCTCTAAACTAAATACACACCAGCAGCAGACACAGAAAGTGTTTACTAAGCCTCCTTCGCTTTCTCTCCCTGCCTTGACAGGGTTTCTAGGTGGGCTGCAGGAGGTGGGCAAAATCAAAGACAAACACCAGCATAGGAATGAAAATATCACTTTTTCTCAACACGAATTCTTTCTATTGTCTATATTTACTTAGTTCTCGACTCTAAATAAATAAAACAAAGTAAGGGAATCAGTGAGGGAACACCAATTACCTGGTGGGGACATTTTTTGTTCCTCAAATACAGTATCCTTTCCCCACTATCTTTCTATTATCAGTAAAAGTTTGAAGAAGCTATTGCACAAAGTACTTTGATGCTACCCTCCGTAAGAGAAGCACAAATCAAACTTGAAAAAGCCAATTCTAACCTCACGAGTGATGATATCAAGTTCCTTGATTGAAATAACTTTGGAACCAATCACAATCCAGCTAGTTGATTTTTTTTTTGTTATTTGTCTCTCCTCATAATCTGGAGCACTGAGTGGAAAGTCATGGCTGATGTGATTTGGCTGTTATTATCGTGATGGTGAGGGCCACGGTTCTCTGGAGTAATTACTGACTAGACTGAGGGCCTGATTGACCCGGACCACAAAACCCATTAGATAAAGAGCGCACCCAAACAATACTCAACCACAGGGACCTAAGCTAACCACAGAACGCCCACTGTGGGGAAAAGAGAAGATCGGCAGCACGGACTCAAATAAAAAAAAAACATTGCCCCCACCTACCCCCCAAACACACATTACACAGGAGCACTGTGTCAAAATGTGCTTTAAGATGTTTTTGCTATTGCTTTGCGATTGTGCCATAAAACACTTAAAGTTCAATTATTAACTCTTAAGTTTGTGATAATTGTTGCAACACTCAATCACAGCAAATTTCAAAAGATCTAGAAAAAGTAGGCAAATTAACAGACATGCAATCCATGAATTTATCATACTTGATTTTTTTTTTAATCAAGTCAATTTGCTTCCTCGACACTTTTGACTTAAATCAATAACATGAATATGACACTTTGGCAAATAAAGATGACGTAAACATGTGTATTGTTTCTCCTGAAACATCCTCTTTGTTCAAATGTCTGTAGAAAATGTATATTTACATATAAAGTGGTCATATTTTGTCTCTTTAAAATTAGATAATCTAAAAATGTGTGTCTACAGGTATCAGAAACTTTAATGCCTTTTAAGGGCTTTTGTAAGATAATTTTTACACCAAATTTATTTAAGCACTTATTTAAGCACTGCAGGTGAGTATAAAGGTAAGTAGTACATATGTAGTCTCATGCAGAGGCAGGTTTTATGTAAGGATATGGTTATTAGAGTGACGCAGGTTAATCTAAATTTTGCCAACAACTAAGTGCAAGTGTAAAGTAAAAAGACAGTGTTAGCTTCAGTGGTGGGTGTCAAGATTTGAACATCAGAAATGTGAACTTCCACCAGAAAAGCTGGACTCATGTTGACAAAAAAAAAAAAACATTAAACGATGGATAAATCAAATTAGATATGACAATTAAGACTATTTAATGACTATTAAGGCTGAATATAAGACTTTTTATAACCCGCAGACACCCTAAATGTAACTTACTTGTATGCTTATTTTAATTTCAAGTCTACTGTCAGTATTTTTAAGCCCCATCCTCCATGCAGGGGTAAATAAGTGGTCACTGTGTTGCTGTCAGGACATGAGAAAGACTCAGATTTGAGTGAAAAGAAAGACAATAAGCATCAATTTGAAAACAGCAATGTACACTCGTACACAAGGCACATACACACACATATTTGTTGCCAGGAAAAAACACCCACATATTCCATTTAAGTCGAGTTTCATCTTAAAGAGCTGCAGTGCAACTTAGGGGGAAAGACGACTTCACCAGTAATTGAGACGAGGAAGCCTGGGAGAAGCATTGATTTGAATGTTAAGGCTTACGTCGCCTTCAAACCATATGCAGGGATTTTTTGGTATTTCTAAATAGCTGTCTGTTACAGATGAATGTATGAAGCGTTTCTGCAATGAGAACAGTGTAGATAACAAAGGGAAGTATAAAGAATGGAAAATGTCATTGAAATGAAAGTGTGCCGCTACTTCCCCTGTACCTACAGTATACACTCCGGTTTTTGGATTCCCCCTCAGGAAAACAACAGATTCCTGAGTGATTACTGCCTTCCCATTTGATGTGAAACAGCTGTGCAATATTGACTGCTTAATACAGGAGCAGATTTTGATTATAAGTTAGGGGTGTTAAGCAAAAAAAAAAAAAATTGCTAAGTGACAACAGGATGACTCTGAGGTCAGGAAAGCAGATATCAGATACCTGGAGTAAAGAATCTTCTATTCTATAAGGAAAATGCATTGAAACTCTCTCATTCTAGCTACAGTATGTAAAGACTGAGCTCCACATCTTAAGACGAAACCAGCTAATCAGGCTTTGTAATCTAAAAAAGAATGAGCGCTTTTAGAAGATACCTTATTGCTCAGAAAAGTGAAAAAAAAGGAGCTTTTTTTAATCCTTTTGAAAGGTCTGTCTTTTGTCACTTTTTTAATCTTGGGTGAGAATTTGCTTCTATTCCCGGAAGCACACAAGAAAAGTACAAAGGTACATCTTAACTTTATGCAAAGTGGCCTGCCTTTAAAACTCTACACATCCCGTCAAATGCAGCGATGGAGGTGCTGGTGTCCTGTCAAAAACACACGTTTTACCTCTGTTGACATGGATAGCAGACGGAGGAAAAAAACACTACTCTTCTTTACCCATCAAAATGTAATTACATATGCATGCATAACAATTCATATCAGATATGCTAATCAGTTTGGCATAATCCTCTGAGCAGCAAATGATATTTATTTAATTATAGCAAATATATGGATCCCTCCTTTGTCTGCGATTTCTTTCTAGTATATGGGCATGCATGGGGGATATATTGCCTAAATTAACATGATGATTTTTAAGTTCCCCCATCGAGCAGAAAGAAGAAAGCAAATCTTGAAAAACATCTGTTTACAGAAAACGTATTGATGATTGCAAAACAATGACCTTTTCTAATTTCAAGCAGTCAACAATCTTTGTAATGTAAGAGAAAAGTTCCCTATCTGCAGAAAAAAAAAATCCAATAATTAAAATCAAATACAACGAGATTTATATACACATTTCAGCGCCCTCCAACTCTCCTCCTTGCTTTTTGCCCAGTGCAACGAGTGACACAAGGACAAGCGCAAATAATTGTGGCGCCTGGAAAGCTGAAAAATGTAAACAGTTCATTAGATGGGAAATAAAAGGCGTAAAAATACCCAGGGGCAGAGTGTAATGAGGGGCCCTGAAGTTCCTCTGCAGATGCTTTTTCCCTCCACTTTCCCGAGCTTTTCCTTTTCGCCCTGCACACACGGCTGGTGGCATAGCATGAAGAGTAATTAACCATATTCAATTTACGATACTATGTTCCATTACAGGCTTTTTCACCAGTAGGAGAGCGGCCGGGCATTTCCAAATTTAGACCCAATAACACTTATGTCCAGCTCCACGTGCTGGTCTGAAACTGGCATTCAACCTTTTATTTTCCTCACAGTTAGAGCTGCTCTGTGAATGTGGAAAGGTATCAAAACCACCATTTTAAAAATAACTTTCAGGTGGGCATAAAATGCGCACAAATACGCGACTTAACTTTTTTTTCCCATGAGTTTAATATCCTTAAATGTCTTATAAAAACTGACAAACACAAAATAAAGTGAGGTAATAAAATGTCTTTATGTTGATAAGAATGTGTGCTAAACTCAAAGGTTATTCATATCACTTCCTTTCCTCCCCCTGCTGTGATATTTTCCCAGGTGATGTGTGGACCAGTACCAGCAGGTCTCACTCTGGTTCCCCTCCCACAAGTGGGGGCAGAGGTGGACCGATGCGGCATGGTGTTAAAAGGAAGCTGAGACCTTTAAGCAGGCACAAGTATCACAACAGCATCTTAAATAATGCATCTCTGCTTGGCAGGGGTTTAACACACACACACACACACACACACACACACACACACACACACACACAGCACAAAGGAAAACACACACACACACACACACACAAACTGTTGTCTAGTGTCTTTCCTTACTCCTTTAACACAAACAAATTGGGAGAGGTTGTTCAATTAAGTAAGTGCTCCTTTTTAATGCATTTGATATATTATCAGACAAAGGCGAGTAGCTGCAATTGGGATTGTCACAGGAGGGTGTCATTTGTGCCTTTGTTTTATTGCGGTCTTTGGTGCCATCGAATCCTCCACTTCTGACTGCGCGTGTGTTTGTGTGAGTGTGCACACGCGTGCACTAGAGCCACTGTATGAACAACGGAGGCTTCTGCGAGCCTTTGCATCCCGGGGAAACCTCCTTTAGAGAACGTACGCGCGCGACATATGTGAACGGTAGCCCGGTGTGTGTTCTTTCCCCTAATAGAAGTGCAGCAGTGGTAGAGAAGCCGGAGCCTTAGATAACAGCATGGGGCCTCTCATTAGCTCACAGGTTGGTGCTTTGGTGGCTTCCACGCACACGGCATTGTGTTCCACTTCCATGGAGAACCTGAAGGAGTCTCAGGGAAGCCGTTGTCGAAAACACAAATAAAGGTGAATGATCAACCGAGGCGAGGTAATAAATGAGCCTGCGACATATCTAAACAGGTATGAGGTGAGGAGACGGTTTTGAGGGTGACGGAGAGTGTCGGCTTCAAAAAGATCGCTAAAAACGGTCAGGGACAACTGTGAAAAAAACTTCTCTTATTAGTTCAGTTCAATAAAAAATGCAAATTCCTACTTTCACATTTCATCACTGAACCTATGAAATTCTTTTACATTACACCGCAAGTAAACAGGATTTTATCTCTGGGGGGAAATACCTCGCCGTTCGCTGGTGAAAGAGTACACTATTCTGATAGAGGCCTTTCATGCTTGTACCTCTGTGATACCGGTGGTGTATTTCCCTGTCAAAGTCATTTCTATTGCTAAGTACAGCCGAGATCAGTCAATAAGCCTAACGACTGTACCCACAAAGCGAGAGGCCGAGAGGCGGCAAGAGAAGAGAGGAGGGTGGGGGGGGTTGCAAGTGAACTCCAAACAAAAGAGCAAATTCGAGGAGGGCTTTGATTGAAGAAGCGCCATATACTTTTTGAAGGCCGAGGGATCATCTCTCAATGGTTATTTCTTTAAGGCATGAGGGCCCGATTAAACCCAATATTAAAATATGGAGGCGCTTCTAATGAAAAATCAAAGGCCCCGTTTCCCCTCCCACACCCCCGTCCTTCCATCTCCCTTTCCCTCCTTCTCTCGTCTTCTGTCAGGTTTTCTCCCTTAGCCCAAGGAGGGGACAGAAAGAAAGACGGCAAGAAAGTGTGAAAAGAAAGAAGGGAGCAAGAGAGGGAAAGAGAAAAATGGGGAAAGAGGGAGGGTTATAGAGATGAGGGACCGAGGTGCTGGTGGTGCAAAACAGAGACAGACAGCATTGGTTGGAGGAGTAAATCAATAGAGCAGAGCCGTCGGGGAGGCGGGCAGCCAGGGCAAGGAGAGAGGAGAGGAGAGGGGGAACCAGCACAGGGGCTCGGGCTCCGATCACAACGCTGGCTTCTGGCGTGCAGTGGGGAATAAAGTGGGCCTCCCCGGGTCAGCACCAGAGAAAAAGGTGAGATTAGAGGAAAGTGGAGGAGGGATTTTCACAGAGTGAAGGTGGGAGGGGTGGGAGAGGTGGGTGTTGGAGGATGACGAGGAGAGAGAAAGTGTGTGTGGAGGAGGAGGGGGGGTGTTAGGAGATGTGCAATGCAGGATACCTGGCAAGCCAGGGACCAACCGGCCCATTAGCCTGTGGCTACCTACATATGGTTCACTGAACCCTCTGCTGAGAAGAGCTCCTCTCCTATCAGTCTTCCCATCTTTTTTAAAGAAAGAAATACCTTCACTTTTAACCCTTTCTCTGCTTTGGAAAGAGGTTCACTCCTGACCTCGATTTATGATTCATTTTTGTTTGATGTCTATTCTTGGAGTGTTATCTAAAATTGAAAAATGTAATAAAAAAAAAAAAAAAAAACCTAGACACAAAGGGAGAGGAGTCGGGCCTGCTGAGCATGTGCGTGTGCACGTCCGTCAGTGGACACGCACAGAAGACTATCTCCTTCACTGCTTTGCCTTTTCTTGTAATGTGACCATTGTTGGTGCTGAATAGCTTGCTCATTAGCATAAGAATACAGCAGCACATATAGGGACTTAGCCAGATCATTATCTCTATATATTTATGTATACTTTGTTATTTCAGTAGCCAGAGCACATTCAAATGCTGATGAGGCCAGTAAGGCCCCCTTCCAAAGCCCTTCCAACATGTGCCCTCCTGAACTTCCCAATACACTTACCAGTTTCCTGGGAGTCTGCAGGTTTTGTACTGGAATTTACAACAGCAGTTCAAAAAAACATTATGAGAAATAGCCGAGTGAGGGCTACAGAGGAGACATGCTTACACCTCTTAAGCAGATTTAATAAACTAAAGTATACAGAGAAGAACATGTTTAACCCAGGAATAAATAGTCGAGTTGAATAATTCACTAAAACAATCATCTGCGGTTCATTCTTCAAAAGAAAAAAAGTGGCAGAAAATATAAAAAGGACCACTGCAAAGCAAAACTACATAAATAACATTAATTTAATGAGCTATGTTATAATTTGATTGTTTTTTTTTTTAATGGGCAACAGATTTTTTTTCTTCCTACTGGGAATTTTTGGCCATTTGATACGAGCACTTAAAGCAGAGAATGTGTCGTGTGAAACAGATCATTTCTGAAATAAAAATGTACAAAGGCAGAAACGTACAAAAAGTTTGACAACGCAGAACAAACAAGAGCCCTATGGTAATGATGGGAACAAAACTAAAGAGTTTAGTCTCACTGCAGGAGCAGGCTGATGCTCTAATGGTGGCCAACCTCTGGGATAATTGAAAAAGAAACCCTAATTCATCTTCCACAATGTAATTCTGATCAAGGCCACAGCCAGATTCCACTGCAGGCTTCAAAAAACACCAGAGAAAAGGCAAAATTGTTGGTCGCTGAGAGCAAAAAAAAACACTTTCCCTTTCTTTCTGGCACGCTCCCTCATTAGAAACACTTAGGATGAGAGGAAGAAACTAAGTTTAATTGTGTGTCTGCGTGTGTGTGTGTGTGTGTGTGTGTGTGTGTGTGTGTGTGTGTGTGTGAAGGGGGTGCAAGCAGGGGTTAAAACATTTGTAAACATGGAGCTTTAACTATAAAGAAAATGCCAGGAAAGATGCAATGTAAAGAGTTCTTCCTCTATTTACCCCATTCCTCACTCTTGCCTGCTCTGAGGCTTACTTATTAAAAAGCAAATGCCACTGCCTAAAATACAGAGGAAAAACACAGACCCAATGATTCATAATATATTTCATAAATACTTCATGAATCCCTTCACCATACTTAAGCCAGTCTGGCAAAAAAAGAAAAACAGTGTCACCTATTCTAGTACCCGCTTGTCAGCACATCACTGGGGAGTGGGTGTCACATGTCACTTCTGGTTTACACTACTGCGTGGGACAGGCTCGGTGCAAGGAAATCGGGGGTAGGACAGAAAGAAGAACAGAAGGAAAAGTGAAGGGGAGGTGGAAAGGGGAGTAAAAAAGATGGAGCGGGGGGGGGGGGGGGGGGTGTTATCATATCATCACCCCATGTCTTTATATTTTCCCCCTTATTATCTTTGGCCCCCACTCACTCCAGTCACTCAATCACACAAGCCCCGAGGACAGCGAGGGGACCTGGGAGGGCCTTCGCTTCATGGCAGACTCAGCCAGACAAGCGTCTGAAAGCTATACTGATCGCTGTCAGTGTGTGTGGAACTACGGCGACTTTGGAGGGGCCAGGAGAGATAAGCGAGAGAGGAAACGATCGCGTGGAAGGATAACGGCCGAATTTGCACACTGCCAAACAAAAAACCTGTGCTCCAGGCATAATGCAGATACACCCGTCCATACAGACAAGTGTTAACATAAAGAGATGGAGAGGGAGTCGGGGGTTATCTGCTTACAAATTACAGGCTATGGGATTTCTGCGAGTCGACTACTGACAAGAACTCATCTTGTTAATGACCACAAAACTCATAATAAGGATGACAGTAAAGCAAATGTCCCCAAAATGTATTCCCACTTCTCTGCCTGTCACACTTATCTCAACGCTTGTGATATTCATAAGAAATGGTTGGCAAACATTTTTTTATTTGTGATATTTTTGCACTTGCATTTCCTTCAACTTCAATATCAGGCCTGGTCAAAATAAGGCACCAGTGTGAAGACTTACTCCTTTTCCATCATGGTTTTAGTCTTGTCTCTACAATTCTGCTAGTGGCCATTAACATCGCTAATAAGTACTGTCGGGATGCCTGATATTGGAGTTTTGCTAATATCTGATTTCCCGATATTTTGGCCAATTGCCAGTACCGATAAATGCACATATTAATATCAAGTCCTTCCTGTAGTGGACTTTACATCTTATTATGCCCACTCTTATTGTGATGGCCCACTGGCAGATGCAAACATAAAATACGATGCTTTTCAAAATGTGGACATTTAATGCGCAAAATAAGAAAACTACTTCAACTTAAATTGTGTGTAAAACATGCTGTATGTATCAAATGTAATATTTTAAAACAAAACTGTAAAATTCATGATACTTTAACAGGCTTGAATGATACTCTCCCTGAGACAAACCTGACAATAGCCACAACCAGGGCAAATCTGACCTATTGTGACTAATTAAAGTCGCCTAATATGAGTGTCATGTTACCCTCCTGCCACATGGACAGAAATGTTCAATTCAGGCTGATGCCAACATTGATCCATGAAGCCTTTATCTGCCGATAATGATGATGTGCCGATATTATCATGCATTCCTACTAACTTGTCGACTTTAGAATACACTATTAAGCCTCTACCCCTGGATGAAAAACCCACAAACACCCATTAACACCTGGTTTTTGTCTTCAGTGGGAAATGTTACAATCAGCTTTCTTTCCTGGGACAAAAAACTCTGCAGCAGTCACGGGTATTTATCAGCTCCAGCGCCGATTGGCAGCAATGGAAACATGACACTCGGGTGGACACTTCAATTTTCCCCTTCTCAGGTGCGATCCAATGACGCCCCACCACAAATTCAAAAATAGTCTGCACAGTCGGAGTTTGAAAAAGAGACGGAATAAATAACAGATATGTAAAAGAAGTAACCACCGTAACATTTTCACTGGCCTAAACGCAGCTTTTTACTATTTACTACCCCTGTTTTCCAGTACATTCGTAATATTGAACGTGACACAGTAAAAAAACAACAACAACAAAAAACAGGATGTTACACATGTCTGTTGCAGAACAACTGGCAATGGGGAAGGAGTAAATTACCTATTTTTAATAAGTTTTCCTGCGTTTAAATAACGCGCAAATATGCGCTAATTTTGTGAATAAGGGTTATTATAGTAGCAGTGGAAAATTGAGTTGTAGTCAAATTCCCTATGGATGCTTAACTGCCATCAAATGTGATTAACAGCACTGTCATGCTATTCAAGTCATGGAGTGACCACCCATACCTTGTCCAAAGGGGCATTTTCAACTTTAAAACGTATCAATCAATCATCAGTAAAACTTCCATATGGGGCCAGAATGATTACTACTTACTTATTAATGATTAGTAAGGAATGAACCAGCCCATTTTAGTGTGGCTGCTAGGTATCAATGTCATGTCAATACACATGTAAGACATGATGCCTACATTTTAAATAAAACTATTGCAAATGGTGATATTTTGTGTCTTCTTCACAGTTATTTCAGAAAATCGAATATGAATACGGCACTTCTGGACAACGCATCCTTTTGTCCTTATTGTGACACTGTCCTTCAACCCAGATTTGACCCACTGTTGCCATTACACCATCAAACCCATGAAAAAAGGATTCAACATGAGTGACAAAAAGGCTAATCCGCAAATGAATCCCATCTTCGTGTCCATAAAGAGGACATGGAAAAGCCTCCAACACCACAAATCCACAAAGGGCTCGAGGAAGACATACTGTGCACAACAACTTCCGAATGAAAGACGTAATTCATAAGTAGAGAAGAAGATCTATTTGTTTACATCTTAAATCTGCACTCAGAGAAAATATACGGGAAAAATCCCTGTCAGTTGGGGGAGTCCTTTTAAAACTGGTTATGAGTGATTAGACTTTGGTGTCATTGATGGGTTGTTAAGCAACAAACCATGAAAAGAGTCAATCTGCCTTCACTCCTCTATGTTTAATAAGAACAAGTAAGCCGAGGCAACCTAAGGCGATTTAAAGTGTCTAACATCCAACTAATGTTGGTCTGTCATGTTGTCTGCATGCAGGAGTCACCATAACGAGGACAGGGGGCAAACAACAAGAACCCTTCAAGATGGATTACAACAATGCTAATTTATTTATCACTACTAGTGTGGTTCGAGTGTGGGAAGTACAGCAATTCTAAAATCTCCCATCAAAACCTAAATCTCAACGTAATTATCAGCATCTGGTTTGAAAAAAATGACATTTATGATTTCAGAGCTTCTTAAGACGAATACACTACTTTCTGATGAACGACTTTGCAAACTCTTCTTCCTCCATTCGGGGTGCTAATTGTGCCAAACATAATGAGTTTATGGCCGCAATCTGCTAAAGTTGGACAGTCTCCACAACCTTGAATTGTCCGTGATGACTTATTTTAAAAAATGAACATAACACACATAGAGCACCGAAGTGAAGAGCAGCCTCATCTTCATCTAATTGGTTATATTATAGCATTCAAAGCATGCCATACCAAGCTATACCATGCTATACCAAGGTATTAGCATGCTTTGAATGCTTTGAATGTGGAGCTGCAACATTTCATCGATTTGTTGTGTTTTATTAAATTGATAATCGACTAATTGGTTTTGAGTAACTTTTAATTTAAAAAAATAAAAAATAAAAAATTCAAAATTCTCTGATTCCAGCTTGTTAGATGTGAATGTTTTCCAGGTTCTTTACTCCTCTGTGACAGTGAACTGAATATCTTTGGGTTGTGGACAAAACAAGACATTTGAGGACGTCATCTTGGGATTTGGGAAACACTGATCAACATTTTTCACAATTTTCTGACATTTTATAGACCAAACAACTAATCGATTGATCAAGAACATAATCTACAAATTTATTGACAATGAAAATAATTATTAGTTACGGCCCTGCAGAGCTAAAATGATTGATTAGTTGTCAACTATTCATTTATCGCCAACGAATTTGATAATCAATTAATCTGTTTGAGTAATTTTTTACAGAAAAAAAAGTCAAAATTCTCTGATTCCAGCTTGTTAGATGTAAATATTTTCTCGTTTCTTCACTCCTCTATGACAGTAAACTGAGTATCTTTAAGCTGTGGACAAAACAAGACATTTGAAGATGTCATCTTGGGCTATGGGAAGTACTGATCGACACTTTCTCGCCATTTTCTGACATCTTATAGACCAAACGACTAATCGATTAATCAAGAAAATAACTGACAATGAAAACAATCATGAGTAGCAGCCCTATTCAAGTAAATAATAGTTCACACACTAAACTCCAACCTCGAACAGAAAGCCTGCACATAGAGACAATACCGTATACTTCATATGGCATTTCAAAAAACCCTGGAAAATGTTAATTCATTGCCAATGATAAACGGATCGTGGATGACCTTCAGATACAGAGGCACTAAATAGCTCTGGGGTTTGGAAACAGGAAAAGAGGCTTATGGAAAACTTGTGATAGCATTCTTACTGGCAACTGCCGCCTGAGCTGTGTGTGGTGAAGTCAAGAGTCATTCATTAGCTCTTCTACAACAAGTCAATTCATTCTGATAAGAGGGGACAAAATATAAATCACGGGTTACAGCAGTTTGCCTTGGCCTCATCTGAGGTATGTTCAAGTTTGATACGCATCCGATTGAATCGTTAACTGATCTTATTTGTATTTTCACATTTCAATCAACCCTTTTCCTCCTCATCTACAAGTTGTTCTTAAGAAGATCCAATGTGCCAATTCATTGAATACAGCACTCATTGTTTACTCCAATTGAAAGCTACATTTCAAGTTACCTGGAAGGTCACTTCTAACCACTTTTGAAACTCATATATCCAAGTATGAAAAAAAATAAATAAAAAAATCAAGAGAAAAAAAAATGGAATCAGCACCAACAGCTTTTTCATTCTATTCACCTCTGTGTAGCTGGCAAATAAACTGTTCAATATTTCAAGGTTGACTTTTTCTTTGGAAACGCATTAATTGTCTCCCTAGGCGAACACTAGGAGGCAATCCATCTAAAAGGTTTTTATTAAAGGAAAAAGTCAGTCCAGACGTCGCACTTGACCGTGACTGTAACTCAAAACAATACCCCAACGGACAATCAGAAATTAGGAAAGGATAGTTGTATCCCTGTGACAGTTGGCAATAACACAAACATCAACTATTGCAATATCTATAATGGAATGAATGAAGCTAGGAACGACTGATAAAGAAGAAATTCACTCCAATTTCAAACCTTATTTTTAAAAAGGTGAGTATTGTACTTCAGGTGACTCGAACGTTGACCACATTTTCCACATCTCGTAATTACTTGCATTGTGTGTAATCTCATATAAAGACTGGGTAATGATATGTATTTCAAAAGGAACAGTGGTGCCTGGCAGTGAATGACATCTTCATGGCACTTGATGAAAAAGTACACAGCATATTATGAAAAACCAACTATAGCTTTCTATTGGGGAACTAAATTAATCAGTGAAGCCATCAACAAAACTGCCTTGACCATTACGTGCACCCATACCCACTTAATGACGGAAAGAAAGTAAAGTCTTCAGCAATAAAAGTTGTCAGAGGTGGATATTTCATGACTACCAATTAACCTTTATCGGGATTCAAGGATCCTTCAACACAAAGCCTCTCACATTTGAACCCTTTGCTATATTGAAAAGACATCAAAAGGAAATAAAAAAAATTTAACTCAGCACTTTAAACACAACCTAAGGAGCGGAAATATTTGCAGCAACACCTAATGTCACAAAGATTAATATGGAGACGGGATGGGGAAAAGTAAAAAATGTTTACATTTTTAAAAAGACATTCCACTTTCCTATGGAGGCACTATTTCATTCATATTTTGCTTTCTTCCCATATTTGACTTTCAGAGCTTGACCGGGCAGAGACAAACTAAAGAAAATACATAAAGTTGGAAGCCAGACTACTATGAGACACTTTGTATTAAATGGGCTTTTTACCACAAGGACATTTTTTGGTTATTTTCAATCTCTATTACAAAGCATAAAGGATGAGGTCAGGCATTGTAATAAGTGGAAGGATTTATCATAGCAAGTCCACTCATACATCAGAAAGGCAAAAGTAATTGGCAAACGTGCCCAATATTGTCCTTGTCCTGGACCTTAGCTGGGAGAAAATTCTTAGAGCAATACCGCCATCTGCTGCGAGAAGAGATAAACAACCACAGCAGCAAGAAAAAGTGGGAGGTATAGTGATGCCTCAAAGTAAAAGCAACACATTATGGAGGGAGCCTTTTAAACACTGCACTGAAACATGTATAGAAAAAAATATGATGCAGATTTGATGATTACCTTTAAGAAGTATTTAAGACAAAGCAAAAGTTGCTCGTAACTAGTGCCAAGTGATAACAGTAAATTAGGAGATGCACTTTTTTTTGTGACCAACAGTTGTGGTGAAAATTCAACTTGTACTAAACAAGCTGGAAGGCTGGACACAGTTGTTTCAAAAACATCATGATGTCTAAAATCAGTTAAAACTAGGGCTGCATTTTTTTGGTCAATTAATCTGTTGATTACTTTCTTGATCAATTGGTTAGTTGTTTGGTCTAGAAAATGTCAGAAAGTAGTCGATCAGAGTTTCTCTAAGTCCAAGATGAAGTCCTCACATGTCTTGCTTTGTCCACAACCCACATATGTTCAGTTTACTGTCATAGAGGTGTAAAGAAACCAGAAAGCTGGAATTGAATCAGAATTGAAATTACTAACACCGATTAATCGATTATCAAAGGAGTTGGCAATTGACTTAATATTAGTCAACCAATCAATTAATAAAAAATATATAACCGATAAGATGAAGATGAAGTTCATTTAGGTGCTCTGTGAATGTTATGTTCATTTTTTAATTAAGTAATCAAGAACAAATCAAGGTACCTGAGACAATCCAACTTTAGCAGATTGCTACCATGAACTCATGTTTTCCTCAACAAGACTAATCCATTACCAAAGGAGATGCCGAATAATTTAATGGTTTTTATTTGCTATTTACTAAACATACTCCAACACAGACCTAACAACACAACATGGAACACCTCTGAAAGGGCTTTGATATCAGAAATACATACTGACAACAGTGTTTCCAGGAGCGACAAAAATTATCTGAGCCAATGTTGCTTCATGACAGCTTATTGCTGACACCTCATTAAGCCCCATGTCAGAGGCATCACACATTTACAATTAGCAATGCCACATCATTTGAGTCACATCCTCAAAAGTGGATTGTGTTTTGTGAGACACAGCAGACGTCTGCAGACCCCCGCCTTCCCTGCTGGGACGGACCAAGCGCGGCCCTTTGAGGATGGTGGCTCTGTTTACCCGATAGATTTCATTAAATTAAGCTTACGTTGGGCCTCTTCTTTGCTTGATCAAAGCCGCTGCTAAGAGCCATGCCATCCCTGCTTCCCCTGACCAGGACAAGACGACTCCATCAAATAGAATTTTCATTGTTCTTTTTATTATTTTTTTTTTCCACACTGACTTTTTTTTCGGTCAAGCTGGCATCCCCTTTAGGTGCTGCAATGCCTGTGTGTCACAACCCAGCACCTTTAAGACCCCCACTGTCCCCTCTATTATCGCAATGAAGCTGCCAGCCGGGCCAACAAAGCTACATCTCATATATACACCTTTGGGATGCCCGTTTGATAAGTTGTCTTCCTGGATGAAATGGCTGGGTTACTGAGGTCGACTCAGGCCCTGTCTGGAAAGGAGCAGGAATGAGGTCTCAAGCTGGCACACCGGTGGTAGGAAGACTTCAAACCACGGGTGAATGGGAGGATGAGAGAGCAGGTTAAGGGGGGAGACACCCGTGGGAGGCCGGTAGGGGGTGGGGTTGAGGGGGTAGATCGGGTAGTGAGGGAGTGGAAAGGCCTTGATATCCACGGAAAGCACAACAAAGCCAGTGCTTTTTACATTAAAAAGAAAGGAGATTGCCTTTTTTCCAGTAGACGCCTTTCGAGCCGAGTGTCATGTCCTCCCCGGGCCTGCAGGAAGTGAGAGGCTGAGCTCGGCTATAGCATTTGGCACATCTGAGGCACATCTGAGGGGGCTGAAGTTCTTGCCTTCTGAACACTTTACCAGATTTACAGGAGACCAGATGTACTAGATGTTACCGTGTGAGGTGGGCGATCCTGGTTTAAATGCATGCTGATCTGACCACGCCACACACAGAGGTGTAAAAATTAAAATTACTGTTCAACTGGGGAGTCACAGTTACAAGCAGGGCAATGTTCTTTCACTCTATCCACTAGGACTATCCTACTGCTACCTTCTGCTTTGCATGTCAGGACTGTGGGCCTGGACACATAACTATGCTGTAAAAATTTTTGAATGCATTTTGTTTTATACAGTGGACAGACTGATTTAAACTTTTTCCAGGTTAAAAAAAACCAAACAATTTTCCCACACATGCCCCCAAAAACAGGGGCACAAATGAAAGTGATGAAAATTTTGCACCAATACCAGCCACAGCAGGTGTTAACTGCTTGATGATTAAGCACGGTAAGTGTGGGGAGAAGAAAAGTTAAAGATTAATCGTCAGCCAATTAAATGCCCATGGCGAGGAAAGTAAACTGTCTTGGCTCGGAGATCTCCTCCTGTGATCTCAGTCAGCACATCGCCGTGGTGTTCTCACAGATCACTAGCACATGATATCTCCATCTAAATGGGTTGTTTATGCATGTTTACTTGTTTGCTCTGCAATTGGAACAGTGATGGATTGGGGGGGGAAATGCTGTTATATTCACATATTTAATTCAATTCAGATTAAAAATGTTTGCAGTGAATGATATTAGGCATGAAGCAGATGTTTGAGGTACTGATGAGGGTGAAATATGAGCAGGTTTTTGTTTGTCCGTGGTAGGTACATGCATGGTCTATGTAGTATTATACAAAATTAAGATACAAACACTGCATTACAACGTCTGTGAAAAAAATTCTAAATATCCAAATAATATCTTATTCAAATGTGATTCTAACAAACTTCTGTCTTTACTTTGAAAACAAGGACTCTAAAATTGTTCATTTTCAATGGTAAGTTTTCGATTCAATTCAATTCGATTCGATTCAATTCGAAATTCAATAGAACTTTATTTATCCCGAACGAAATTCCTGTGCCAGAGAATGCTTCAAATTACAGTAACACCAAGAACAGTAACCACAATTTTAAGGATTCACAACCAGTAACAACCAGACAAACAGTGGGTTCCCTGGTCAGGGTCACTCACTGGGCCCAGGCGTATAACACTAGAATATTAAATATCTGGCAGAATATACAAATTTAACCATTATTTCCTGAAATCCTTTCTCTCAAGGACATGCAAACCAACAATATATGTTCTATTGAAGTAAAGAAAAGTTCACATTTGAGAGGAAAGCTACATCTTCAGTTAGGGCTGGGCAATAAATCGATATTATATCAATATCATGATATGAGACTAGATATCGTATATCATCAGTGTTGTCATTTCCTGGTTTTAAAGGCTAATTACAGTAAAATGATGTAATTTTCAGACCGTTCTAGCTGTTGTATTATTCAGCTTTACCCACTTAATCATTGTATCCACATTACTGATCATTATTTATCAAATACCTCATTGTGTAAATATTTTTTCAAAGCACCAAAAGTCAACCCTACAATATGGTCACAATATCTTAAACGAGATATCTGGTCAAAAATATTGTGATAATTGATTTTCTCTATATCGCCTAGCACTACCTTTAATTGCCAGGTCTCAGTGGCGAAAGAGACTGTTGATCTCAGCGGGACTTCCCTGGTTGAATATGGGTTAAATACAACATAAATTTAATTGAGTTACAGGTTTTGATAAAAGTTTCACAACCAGGTTAAATGCTGCACCTATCCAGCCTTTTGTGAATTAATCTAAAAGTTCTTAAACATCCAATTCAGTATTTACTTTTCCAGCTCATTCTGAGGTTGTGGATTTATTTCACATCGCATCTGACTCATGGAAGGACTCTCGAGCTCTCCAGCTCAAGGTCAGCTGCATTTACACCACGGGTTTATTATCCTGTTGTGAGCACTAGCACCACAAAACTGACAACAGAAAACAAATACAAACAACAGAAACAAATAAAGATATTATTAAAGATACATATTTTTTGCAAGGAAAAGATCTGAATACAAACAATTAAGTAAATACACCTTTTCCAATTTGGGGTAATAAGAAAAGCTACAAACGCAACATCAAATAAAATCAAGCAAGCGCTGGAATTACATTAAATGATTTCTCATTTCTATCACACTATTGATTACGTGAAATACCTTGAGCCATATTGGTAGCCAACAATGTGGACTAAGAGCAAAGGACCCACAAGACTGCTGTTCATTAAGCTTTGATAGAGTTTGGAGATCAAGTCGAGACATACAGTGATTTATGAATTACTAAACAAGGCCAGGTTCTGCAGCAACAACACAAACACACGAACAACCTGTTCTCAATAGGCATCACTTGCAAGTTCAAATACCAACTCTGAATTAACCTCGGTGGATGCACCACTGAGCTTCAGTGTAGGGCTGTTTGTGTGTGTGTGAGATAGTCTGTGTGTTAGGGAGAGAGGGAGAGAGGGAGTTTGGTTGAGGGGGCAAACAATGGATAGATGTGTGAACCATGGAGGATTTGAGAAGGTGACATGTTGTAACGACAGTATGTCATATGCACTATTCAAGAAGCTTTTCTAAATGTCGATGATGTACATTATATTTGTAATATTTGAGCTACCATTAAGGAAGATGTAATTGGTACTTACAAAGTCTTTCTCGAGCTTCTCTACCTCCTGCTTGTAGCTCTTCAGTCTGCTGTTGTACATGGCTCGGCTCTGGATGGGGATCTCCCGCACCTCCAGGTCCATCTGCTCCAGCTAAAACCCAAAACCCAAAGGTAAACCAGTTAATTTAACAAACTTAACATAACTTGGGATGCAAAACTGACAGGTTCAGAGTTCATTTTGATCCAAATTTACATCATAATGGTAAGGTACCAACGTGGTGAGATGTGCACACTTGAACAGATGCTAATAAATCTAACACTCCCCATCCAATAATGATCACTCTGTTACCATCTAGGCATTTCTGTACATGTTGTATTGCTAACTCTTACACAAAGCCGCTCAAGACAGACATTGTGACAACTCTGAAAATATTAAACTTCCTGAAAATGACTAACTTCAGCGGCATTAACTTTAATATGTTCCAATGCTGATTGTAAAAAGAAAAAGCCTCCCGCTCACGTCACTCAGCCGTGATAAAAGTCGCGACGGAGGAAGGCTGTTCTGTAAATAAATACACAATCAAATATGAGCACCCCTTCATTGCAGTGACATGCACAGGCCCAACGATGTCACGGCGAATGAAGTAAAAGTACATTTGATGCATGGCGAGACAGGTCTCTCTGTGGCGGGTTTGGAGGAAACTAATCACTGTGACATAACAAGACAACTGCAACAACAATTTGTCTCTGTCAGGTGACTTTGCTCATTTTTAAACAGCAACATGAAGACTCCCACCTCAAGATAATGGCTTGAAATGTGTCATAGGGGTGTCACTTAAAAGCAGATTACTGGAAAGTAATCATGTGAGGAGGAAGCCTCCTTTCCGCCATGTGAAGTGTGTGTGTGTGTGTGTGTGTGTGTGTGTGTGTATGTGTGTGTCTGCATGTCATGTCACCACCAGGATAATACAGGTGCTGTTGTCTGGTGCCAGTGAAAATTGTCCCCTCCCTCTTTCCACAAATTCATTATTTAGGAAATGGGAAGAGGAGAAAATTACTGATCAAAGACATACCAACTCTCTGACTTCTTCAAGCTGTTTGTCGACATTTAGAACCAGCTGTGTCTTCTCCTCTGAAAGAGAAAAAAAAACAGCAACATATTGATCAGCCGACAGAGGAACAGCGCTTCATGACAACAACCTAACTCCCCCGCAACGGGGGAAGAGAGGGGGAGAGAGAAAGAAAGACTGGGAGAAAACAACACACGAGGACACATTTGAAGATATATTTACACATTCTCTCTACACGACGAGCCAACATTTGATGTCTCTTAGTTATTGGCGTCTATGAGGCCTTTGTTGGTTTCTGTTGAGGAGCAGTGAGACACCTCGTGCCAACTCAAAGGGAAGGGAGGTGTCAGCTTTGCTCACTTGCCAGAAGTATGAGTCCCACTCAGAATGACTAACGCGCCGTTCTGCTCCTCACCCCGTGGCTGCTCTTCCACATTACCCATTGAAACTCATTACGACTTGCGAGAGTTCCAAAGACGCATGTAAAGCACAGTACATCCCATCGTTATTTAAGGCAGCAACACTACCACTTAATTTCTGCACATATAAGAACTGGTCTTTGTTCTGACATTAGCTCTTTGCCATGAAATCCAAGCACATGAAATGTAGAAGTCTGGTGTAGTAGTTTAGCAATCGAGCATCATTAAATGTTTTAAGGAAGCACAAACATATTTTAATGGAGATAAATTAAGGGAGGAAGTTTGAGCAAAACATCGAAATACATGACATTAGTCTGAGTGCCTCAATTTAAGGCATAGTTACAGATTAATAACCAGGTCACTGTTTTAAGATATATATCAAGAAAAATAAAATGTACTGGCTACTAGAGTTGCAACAATTAGTCAATTAAATCTATTAGTCAATCAACGGATAATTAACTGGCAACTATTTTGATTTGATCGAATAAGATCGTCTAAGTAATTTTTTTTAACAAAGAAGAATGAACAGCTTTTAGATTTTTAGTTAGATAAAACATCCCATTTAAAGATTTCAAATGAGTTAACGGAAATAGCACAAGGCATGTTTCACTGTTTTCTGACATTTTATTGACACACAATTAATCAAAAAAATCATAGGTGATTAAGTGATGATGAAAATAATCGTTAGCTCCAGCGCTACTGGTAACAAGCTCTTAAAATATCTAAATTTCCTGGCTTTCAATCATATTCTTGTGAATAAATTTTGTTGTAAATATCCAAAATCCACTCAACAAGGAATGAGATATTGAAACCATGGATAGGCCTTTTTCACAGCAGACATTTTAACTCATAGCAGGAAAAGTACAAGTGCTACTAATAACCAGTGTTGTCGTACTCGAGATCAGTCTCAGGACCACTTTTTCAAGGTCTTGGTCTCATCTCTAACTTCACCGCATACTCCGTCTTGTCTCGGTCTCAGAAAAAGAGGACTTAGGATTTTATCTTAAGACCAGTAAAGACCAGAACTGCAGGGTCTGTGTAAAAAAGGAGTGTTGAATAATGATGGTTCAGCTGATTTCAACACTTAATGTTTAATTTTGTTTGCTCAGGTAAAACAAAGTAAAATTCCCCACACATAAAATTCAACTCTGCAATGCCTTTTGAAGATTTAATCAAATTATTCCGATGGTACACTGATAAATACACACGTGTTGAGTGCCTACTGTTTGCATGTTCCACATTTTATTTTAAGTGTATCATCCAGTGTGGTACTCGCACTGGTCTGGTTTTGGTTTTGACTTGGTCTCAACGTCTCAAAGTCCCAGTCTTGTCTTGATATTAGTACACTCTTGTCTTGTTCATGACATGATCTCTGTTTAGGTGGTCCTGACTCCTGACTACAACACTGCTAGTGACATGAGCGATGACTCAGTTCCCAGTGTCTCAGTAAGACATGACTGTCGGCGTATGTCCCAAATTCATACTATATAATGACTGTATACATACAAATCTGCATGTTAAACTGATATAGTTGTATACCAAATCAATATATATACCATTTTATTCGAACAGAAAATTTATGCAACACATCAGCATTGGATGTCAATCAAACTGTAACATTGGAATACCACTACTAATGAAACCTCACAAATACAAAGCTAAGTTTCTGTCTTGAGATTTAAAACTTCAAACTAGATCCAACTGCAAACAGCTCCTCCATTTCTTCTTCTCCAAAAAAGACCACATTTACTATGAACACTGTGTGATTTAAGTATTCTTCATTGTGTCACTTTTACATTGTGAAAACTGTAGTATGGATTTAAGAAATGCTAAGTCTGCCAGAATACCAGGTCCCTCAAACCAAAGCAGCAAAGTGTAATTCAGCTGTCATTCACACCTGTGCTTTTCATTGTGACATGTCAAAATGTCTTTATAAAGAGGCTTATTGGGCCTCTGAGTCCTAATGCCAAGACTCCCAAAACGTTGCATTATTTGTGCCGACATTTTACTCAGGAGTGTTTGAGTATTAGTCACCATCTAAAGTTCATCTAGTCACTACTTTCAGGCCAAATCATCACAACTTAGATCACATGAAAACGTGTAATCAGTCATGCACAAAAATAGATATAGACAGAGGCATCCACTTCTCCTCTAAGCCTTCTTTTTGCAAGAGTCCTTGAAGTGTAAACCTGAACCAAACATTGTTCTAAGCACACCTGAAGCTACAAATCTTAGACTTTAACAAACACAGAGAAGATAGTACTGTCTGCTAAAAACAAACAATGAAATTTAAGCAGATTTAGATAATGATGTTTGGCAGGGGAAAAAAGAAACTATAGAAAGCACTTAACATCTTTGAAAATCTATACTTAGTAAATCAGTTTTGTCATCTTTTTGAGTATCAGCATCAGTATTCCACAATAAAAGCCAACAAAAAGAAAAGTAGAGTAGGACCAATCTCAATTTTCTCTCTCAAAATCAAAGTCAGTCAGAAAATATAAATTCAACTCAAATATTTATTTTAAATCTACTCCATTTTAGAAACATTCTTAAAAGATCATTAAAAAATATTTTCATCATCAAATAAATCAAGAATCGTGAGTAGAACCTTTAAACTGTTAAATATTTGACATCATTTTAAATAATTGAAATAGAAAGTCAACAAAACTCCAAGCTTCAAAGCAAATCACAAGGCCATCAGTTGTGGGACTGTGATATCATAAAAAAATCCAGGCCAAGATCTTCATTTCTCAGGCACCATGGGCCAACATTACCTTTTGCCTGTCCTCAAATTCATTTTTAAAACCTGTGTTCAACCTCACAACCTACACAGTAAACAGCCAGAGGCGATTCACTGAAAGGTGAGATGGTGCTTTCTTGCTCGAACTCGGGGCCCGAGCTGGAGGGCCGTGAAATATGTATGAATATTTACCAGGACTACAACCTGCTGACGGACGGATGAGGAGTTTTGTGCACAGAAGTAAGACAAACAAAAAAAGAAGTAAGGCTTGGCAAACATTTTTTTTAACTAAAAAATGTTCTGTATTTGGTTTGCAATGATTGACAGGCAATCTCTTGCCATAAACACTCAAAGGTGAAACAAAATGACATTCATGTTTCATGGAACAAGGCCTAACATTTCATTGTATTCTTATTCAAATGTTCCTTGAACCTTAGGTTTCGGGGGATGGTAACAAATAAATATATAAAGACACATTCACTTGATTGTTACATGAATGAAGACAGTCAAGGACATTTTTTCCACACGCCCTGGCCATTATCAGCAATTGTGCACATGTGAAATGGAGAGATACAACAACAGCAATGACAAAAGCCCTTTGTCTGGAGCTATATTAATGTATTAAATAGAGGGCTGTCAAACCACGGGAAATATTCAGCCACTTCAGGAATAAGAGCCAGAAGGACTTAAGAAAAGGAAAGAAGAAAAACCTTAATGAGGAGGAAGGGAATTGAAATTCAACTGTAAACTATTCTGTTGGTAGCAGAAGACATTGAACGACTACTTATGGTTGTAATGTGTTTCCTGGCTTTGTGCATATTCATATGGGCTTACTCTGACACAGTCAACAGATGGCGAGAGGAAGCAATGTGGAATTACACTGTGGAATGGGCTGCCATGAAGCTTCAAAGATGCCAATTCCAAACCAGAAATATTCCGTCAGGCGAGGTTTTGTGAGAGGCAGTGTCCTTTGAAAAGCCAATGAGCAAGTTTGAGATAAATGTTCCAAGTCGGGGCTGGAAGCATTTTTTTAGCATTCAAAACTGACAAAACAAACTAGCAGTTGTCAGTTGTGGACAATGTAATTTTGCCAGCGCCTGCATTTACAGTAGTCCATCATAGAATATGTATGACTGATATTCATCATATCTTTTTGGTTTGGTGCAGACGATGTTAACATGCAGTTTATTTACAGCAAAAATACTGCTGAATTTAAAATCTGGCTGTTAAATTAAGATATATTGTGCAGAATGGCTCTTTTCTGTGATTTTATTTTTACATATTTAGAAAAATGCACACTCAATGACTATTCTGCCTCCAATTCCATCTATCAAGGTTATAAGGCAGTACATGCATTGCAAAAACAATGCTTTATCTGTGTAAATAAGGTCTTCATAATCACAAGAACAAAAAGGCTATTGTGCACAATTGCGTGATATTGCCTTAGTAATAATGTCTGTGTTTCACGGCAATTTCGATGCACTAGGGTTAAAGAATGTAAGAATATAGTGTCTGGGTAAAAGTATGCCAGGGCAGCATGCTGACTGAACGACACTAGAAGCTAATTAATAATAAAGTTTGGGTAGGTGAAAAAGGTGTATCAGCTCCACACTGAGGGACACACTTTAAATGGTGAAAGCTAGTATGTGCAGTCTGTATTATGTAATTACTACACTACAATCAACTGCTTGTCTCTTATTTCTGATAAGGAAATACATAAAGATGGACAGAAATTATGCTTTATATAAAAAAAGGAAACTCTTCTCAGCCCTTAGCCTTTTTTCTCTGTGACAGGTTGACGCATGTGCCCATAGGGTCCTACCTGTGAGTACAGCAGCATCTTTACCCTATTAAAAAAGGACTGTGCCTGTTGCCACCCATTTATAAATCTGCTTAAAATTGTGGACATGGATACACCATTGAGCCCATCTATTAAATCACACACTGAACCTCAAAGTGTGTGCTTTGGTCACATTATCACATTTACTATTTGACAAACAGCCTAAAGGAACTCTGAGTGGGACTCAACATGTGTCACAAGGTTGCAAGTTCAAATCAGACTGAACATCTCTGCTGCACTAGATATGTAATGACAGTCATTATACAAGAAATTGATTGCAGAGTAGTTTCGTAATGAGCATGTATCTGTCCAATCACACAACCCAAAACACTTGTTAATCTCCTGTACTTGACATCCACTAGGAAAATTAATTTACAGTGTGAGCATACTGTTTTCCAGCCTTTGCAAAGTATGCCAGCATGCTGTGCATGAGATTCAGCCATGTGACTACAGAACCTAAATTGGCCTTGTGAGTGTTATCCATGTGAATCAAATAAAATCTAATAAAAAGGAAACAACAAATATAGACTTGAACTGCGTTTGAACACTTGAATGACCATTTGGCTGACACAGAATGTTTGATAATGTCATTTGCACATCTGTTTTTCTATCCATTTTCCATACACACTTATTAAATTTTGGTCATGTGAACTAGTCTAGCATCTTCTGGGCAGATGGCAGTCCTTTGCAAAAGTTACACAGGGACTCTATCACACCTATGGACAATTAATTGTGACAAATTCACCTGACCTGTGCGTCTCTGGAGTGTTGAAAGAAACAAATACACACAAGTCTGACAATCAAATCCAGGTCTGACCTCTTGTTGTAAGATGACAGCACTGCTACCCTTTGTTTGATAATGTTGTCATGGTTGTTAGCTTTATTTTGGTGCATAAAACGGGGACAGCTGCTGTCATGGTGATTTCAAAATTAAATCTCCATGGAAAGAGGCTGTGTTGAGTGTGCCACATGAAATCACTGTCACCATTGAAAACTCACTTCCTATCCATTCATATCTATGATCTAAAACAATATTCAGAAACTATAATAAAAGCGGTTAAATACGTCTGTCCTCCTCTTAACCAGCTGCCATTTATAGAGGCAGTGTTCTAGAGAAACACTAATACCACACATACCGGAAAACATACCATGTTATTTGCCAGTGAGCTCAGTGATGCACATCATCACACTGGCTAAATTCATTAGAGCCAGCAACACGTGATTCGTCCTTTTTACATAAGAGTAAAAAAAATACTCGAGTAGCGTGTCACCTTCTAGTCCTCTCACATCTTTTACCAGACGAGAATATCGTAAAATGGTGAAATAACGCCACACTCCTGTAGGCTACACCTGTTACCGTTAGCTATCCGTCTCAGCTGGGAAATACCTGCTAGCTGTTAGCTAGCTTCAGCTCAGCGGTTCCAGCTAATACATTTAACATACCTCCGCTTAGTTTGGGAATTCTTCCAATTTTGTTCGTTACATCTGCTGTAATGGTCCCAAAGTCCTGCTCGTAGGATTCAAAGTCTGAAGACATTTCGCCGTTTAGGTTTAAAACAGGTAGCTTACTGGTTGACAGTTAGCTCAGGATAATAACAACAAGTATCGAATGGAGTCTCTTCCGTGAGTCGCGGTGTAATGTGTCCGGTACGGAACATTACCTTATTTTTATTTCTTCCCACACTCAAAATGGTTCAGCCAGTGGATAAAAAATAGAAGTCATGTTTATTTTTGCCAAATATGAATAAATAAATTATTTTACAAGTTTTGTGATGGTTGAGTGATAAACTGCTTAAGTTTAAAAGTGTCTACGTAGGGTTGAGGGTAATAGTTTCTGAGACACCGTGAGGAAAGTTCCCCTCAGAAGAAATTGAAGAAAAAAACCAAGGAAGTGGCCAGGTTGGTAATTTAAAGTGACAGTTTTTTTCTCCATCCATACAAAATGTGCTTATACGTACACCAGTAAGCATTCGTTATGTCTTTAAGATGCGATATTAACCATGTTTCCTTCGTGGACCTTGTGGCTGTAATTCAGCCGGATACGTTTGTCTTGTCAAGCTGGCTAACATGCTAGCTAACTAGCTAATTGCTGTTACGTTAGCCCCGGTGCTAAACCGAATCAAAATGTTTGCCAAATACATAATCTCTTGCGTAGTTTATGTGTTTGTTTCATTTTTACTGTCGCGGCATCACTTGTCTGGCTTGTGAATACGATGGATAAGGCTTACGCTTGCGTATAATGCTGCAATGCTTTGTTTTTGTATGGATGTGAATTAGCTAGCTTAGTGACATAAGCTTATTAGTTTGGTCGCTGTTTGGCAAATGCTATGGCTGTGCACCCACCCAGTGAGTAATCTGTCTAGAAATACACCATTGCCCACTTTGGTGTGTTGTGTGTTTGCGTTTGGAGTGTTTGCTTTAAAGCTATGGGATAATAAGCTACTTGTTGAAGTTAGTTATATCCAAAAGTTCCGGATGTTCGTATTGTGATATGGCAGACACCTAAGAGTGAACGCTAAAAAAAGAGTTAAGTGTCAGTAATCAGCGTACTATTAAAATGTTACTGTTAAAATAAGAGTTGGAAAAAATATAGCATAAATCCTTCATCTCATTTATGTCATGTACATATTATAAACATACAGTTTAACAGCACCACCAAGTACTGCAGTCTCTAAAGTGACCACAGAGTTCAATCAACACCTGTCGTAAAACACAAAATTGAACATTTTAAGCTTCATGGAGGTAGAATTTATTATAAGGCTGTTATATTTGACTGCAGTAGCTTTAGGTGGGTGTGCTTAATAAACTGACAGCTGGATATTTACACCTATCAGCCAAAACATTAAAACCATTGGCTGGTGAAGTGAATAACATTTATCATTTCATTACAATGCAGTGCTCTGCTGGGAAACCTTGGGTGCTAGCATTCATGTGGATGCCACTTGTACCACCCACCCAAACTCTGTTGCAAACCCAGTACCTCCGAATGCACCATGCTATACCATAAAAACTGTTCTGGAATGGCCTGAGGAATGTGACAAAGAGCTCAAGGCATCAACCTGCCTCCTAATTCTCGAGATCCCAATCTGATCGAGCATTTGTGGGACGTGCTGGTACCTCAGAGGTACCCCCGTTCCACGGTGGGGCCTCATTGGATCGGACTTGGCACTGACCTGTCTAGGCATAGACACAGGACCTCTGAAATCCTGCACCAGGCCGCTAATGGTGGATCCTTTGAGTCCTGTAGGTTGTGAGGTGGGGTTCCAGCACATACCATAGATGCTCGATCAGATTGGGATCTTGGGAATTTGGAGGCCAGGTGGATGCCTTGTTAGGGGGGTGGGCACTGCCATCAGGTAGTGCTGTTGCCATGAGGGGGTGTAGTTGCTCTGCAGTGATGTTTGTTTGGCTGGTGCCTGTCGAGTGGCATCACTATTCACTTCACCAGCAAGTGGATTTAATGTTTTGGCTGATGGGTGTATAGTTTGAAACAAAACTTGGTCACTAGATGTAGATTACTGATGTTTTAAAATCTCTCTCTCTTGCTCTCTTTGTCTTAGATGGGGAATTTGACTCTGTCACAAGGATAGTGTGCACTGAAGATTGGCAGGAGAGGATGCTGCTCTTTGCCAGGGCAAGGAACAGTGGGACACAGAGAGCCCCAGTGACTCAAGACCAGGCCAGTTGCTGGGTACTCAGAAGACGAGGAAAAATATGTGCATCATCTGCACGGCGTATTTTGCAAGATAGCAGACGAAAAAAGTAACACATTGAAGCTGTAAAATACATACTTCTTAGAAACTTAACCAAACTACTAGTACTAACCTTGTGGGGAGGGGGAAGATGAATTTCCTGTCAACTTTTGTGACATTTCAGAACCTCCATGAGGTTCGAAGATTGTGCCACTGGGGTCCGGTCATAGCCCTGTCTGTCATTGCTATATGCTCCACCATGGCAATTCTGGACTCCATTATCTGGTACTGGCCGTTAGACACTACGGGAGGCAGCATTAACTTCATCATGCTCCTCAACTGGACTGTTCTCATCCTCTACAACTACTTCAATGCTATGTTTGTTGGACCTGGATACATCCCTCTCGGCTGGAAACCAGTAAGGATCCACCATAAAGATGGCTTATGACACATAGGTGTTTGTTTATGTAGATAGTGTACAGTTGGGGCTATGTCTGCAAAATTACCATATAAAGATGTAAGGTTAAGTGAAGTAATTTAATCATAGGAAAGATGTTAGGTCACACATTTAACTTGTTTATCCCCAAACAGGAGACTCCACAGGATACACAGTACCTACAGTACTGCAGAGTGTGCCAAGGGTACAAGGCCCCCAGATCCCACCATTGTCGCAAGTGTAACAGGTAGCTACATTTATTACCACAGTAGGAGAAGGTTTTCTCTCACCCGTGTGAGATGGACTTAAGGGGTAACGTCTGTACTTCAACCTGGGCCCTATTTGCCTATGTTTATGTGTCTATGTAACTAACGGAAACAGCATTTTTTGAAGTTGGTCAAGTTTTGAGTGAGTCCCCCATTAGCATGGAAAATAGGGTCCAGGTTGAATAACACTGATGCTACCTTTTACAGAAACTAAGTCAGAACAGAGATGGTGCTACTTTAGGTGGAAAATCACTAAGCTATTCGAAGCTGTTGTGCGTACACGTGGCTGGTCCGTGTTATTTCTGCACAGTCTCTGTTCAGCACTTTAAAGGCTTCACAGAGACACATCACATAATTGATTGTCATATACAGTATGTGATGTTAAATAGATTAACATCATACACCTATGATGTAAATCTATTTTTTTTAAAGATTCAGTGTGACTTGCTGATGAACTTGTCACTCTGTGTCCTCCCAAACAACCAGTCAACTCCCCCAGCACTCCTCTCCTCCTCTGCCTCCCCACCCACAGGTGCGTGATGAAGATGGACCACCACTGCCCCTGGATCAACAACTGCTGTGGCCACCTGAACCACGCCTACTTCACCAGCTTCTTGCTGCTGGCTCCACTGGGCTGCTCGCACGCTGCCATCATTTTCATTATGACCATGTACACGCAGCTCTATGAAAGGGTCAGTTGTCTCCTTACCCCATTACATCATGCTTTTGCTGGCCTGTTACCTTATTAATTTTATCATGTGATACTGATTTTACCATACATGTCAAGCTGTTTTTTTTTCTCACTGCAGATATCATTTGGCTGGAGCACTGTAAAGATCGACATGAGTGCTGTGCGTCAATTCCAGCCCCTCATGCCATTCAGTGTGCCCGCCTTTGCTGCCACACTCTTTGCCTTAGGTTTGGCACTGGGCACCACTATTGCAGTCGGCATGCTTTTCTTCATACAGGTAAGTTTGTCATTGGGGTTTACAATTAACACATGCTCTTGGCTATGGAATGTGATACTTAACATGGTCATGTCAGCATTAACCTTGCAAAGCCAAACTTATTAAAGATACACTATGCAGGATTTTCCTTAAAAGTAACGTAAGGTTATGACCCACTAGAAGTCTGCGATAGTGTATTTTTCTGCGGAGACTATGCCCTCTGTCTGTATTTTCTTATTTTTGCTACTTGAGGCATTTGTGGGCATGTACCCCCAAACTGCTATGGTGAGGCTGGGGCTAAACGCCAAACCAGAGTGATATTGGGGTTGGCTTTAACTTTCGCTTTTGCTGGCGAGCTTGTTTACGAACAGTAGCTAACAATCCTGCATAGTATATCTTTAAGGAAAATATAAGTTGACTCCGATATTGAAATAGTCTCTCCTTTTCAGATGAAAGTCATCCTTAGAAATAAGACCTCGATCGAGTCCTGGATCGAGGAAAAGGTCAGCATGTCTCTTTGATTTCCAGTGTTTGTTTTGTGGTGACATTTTGTGATGCAAGTGTTATTTAAGTAGCATGACTTTGTGTATTTCTCATTGTTTGATCTACAAACAATAATGTAGGATGTCAAAATAACTAACATGTTTTCAACACTTAACTGTCAAAGTTGTATAAATTAGAAGTGTCTTTTTTATAACTAATGCACACATGTTCCAGGATCATTTGTTCGTACAATACAGCACGCCCTTTATCGAAACTTGACACCACCCCACCCACACAATCCCATTGACACACGCAACCATTCTCTGTGTGTTTTTCCACCAGGCCAAAGACAGAATACAGCACTACCAAACAGGGGAGGACTTCATCTTCCCCTACGACCTCGGCACCCGCTGGCTGAACTTCAAGCAAGTCTTTACATGGTCAGGGACGCCCAAGGGTGACGGCATTGTATGGCCAGTCCATCCCAAGTGTCACCAGCACACCTTAACTGTAGGTTCAGTATTTTGTCGAGTTGAGTTATGTGTGTAATGCTGTTCTAGAGTTGTCTGTTCAGACAATTTATCTTCAAGTTATCTTTAATTTGTAGAGTGTATAAAATGAGTTCAGGCAGTTGTTATTGTAGTACATCCTACTCTTGATACGTTTCCTGTTTAATGGTGAGATAGAAGTTATTTTGTCATAATATAGTGACATTAATTGTCTGGGTCCTCTTTAAATAGATTGAGCAACTGAAGCAGAAAGCTGACAAACGAGTGAGAAGTGTAAGTACCTATCATATCCGTTTTGTGATATCAGTGTGGAGTCGATTTACATGTAGCACAGACACAAGAGTAGGCTTTAGACTGGACTGAAACAATTGTACTTCATATATTGAACATGTCAACAATAGCTATTGGTTGTACTATCAATACAAACACTATTATGCATTGCAGATTTATGTCAAATGTTATAAAGCATTAAGGGAAGGTGACTAATGGAGACAACAATTACTTGAAATTGGTCCAGTATTGAGAGAGAGCACAACAGCTCAGGGGCGAAACAGGCTGCAATGTAATCCCTACAGGCAATTGTGCCCTGACAACAGTATGGAAAAGACCCTACAGAGAAATGAAACGTTTTCCCTTACCTTTCACTGATCAGTTTTTTATTGTATCCAAATCTCGCTCAAGGAGAAGTCTTGTTTTGAAATCTCAGGAGAGGTGACTTCCTACAGGAGAAACAACTTTGGAAGCATTAGTGAGAGTTGGAAGGAGGAGTGCCAGGGAGAGTTTGTTGTGTTGGAGTACAGAAAGCGTAATTTAGGGTGCTTTCAGACCTAGAGTTGGCCTGCTTTGGTCCACTACAAATGAACCGCACCTGAGTTGCATTTGTATCCAGACCGAGACCACCTCTTCAAGAAGGTCTCGGTCTGGTTGTTCTGGTGCGCACCTGAGTGTGATTGCTGTGTTCATACCTGCTCAAACGAACCGCACTTAGGGAGCGATCACACCGAGATGAAACGCTAGAAACGCGACGCCAGTAAAACCATTGTTTTCCTATGATATGGCGCGTCTGACTGGCAATCAAGCGTCTTTTTAGATGGGTGTTTTTCCAGCGTCTTTTTAGATGCGCATTTTTCTAGATGCTTCTTGTTAGATGCGCAGTTTTAGACACGCATAGACGCTGAAAAGTTAAAATATTTTCAGCTTTTTGAGCGTGAGACGCCAGTAGCTAGCGCACATTGAATAAGCGTCTTTGAAGCGTCTGCGTCTCTAGCGTCTCATTTCTGTGTGATCACCCCCTTAGGGGGCAAACAAACATTAGTTCGATTGAACTGAAACAAACAGGGCAGGTGTTAAAGCACCCTTAGTGTTGCCTAAAAGATTTTTAAGGTCATGGCTGACTTAGACGATGAGATTTCAGAATGAGACCTCTCCTTCAAAAATTGTTGTCTTCATTAGTCACGTAAACACAAAAACACAGAGTCCACGTTCAAAAATACCTAAGTTGCCCTTGAAGATTAAGAACCATGACTTTACAACACACACATGTAACTTGTCTGAGTTCAGGTTGTGGTCAGAGCAGTAGAATAACCAAATATCTTGCATGCCTCGGCCAGCAGGTCCAGTACCGGGCAGTGGAGGACTATAATGGAGCTTGCTGCCCTCTGAGCAAAGGTCTCCAAACCTTTTTCAGAACCCCCTGCACTGAGGAGCCCAGGATCCCCCTCAATAAGGGGGACACCATCCTGGCCACTCGGGGCACCAAGTGAGTTCATTCAGGCCCAACATTGTGGTTGTTTGTCTAGAGGTCTGGATGTTTAGGCATCTAATTGAGGATTTATTTTGACTGTAATGTTTTTGTCCATTTGAATTCTCCTAATCAATGTGTTCTCTTTAGATGGTGGATGTATGGAGACAAAGTTTTGAACGAGGAGGATACGAGAGGTGAGATGAGATTGGCTGCGGTTTGAATTTACTTATTTAAAATTCATTATAACAAATGTATAACAAAGTTCTCCCTTTCTGTTTTGGCTTTCAGCTGGAGAGCGTGTGAGAGGATGGTTTCCCAGGCGATGTGTGGAGAAGTGCCATTATGACACAGCTGCCAGTGATAGCACCAGCGATAAGAAAGTAAATTAATATATTTGAACAGGCTTTATGTAGAGCAGGGGAGTTAAACTGAACGAGAGGTGTCTGTCCGTGTTCATAAACAAACATCCACTGAAGATGTCATGCCTGGTGCTGCAGGCTCACCATCAAGAATTTCGTACTTTGATTACAATTCCTCGCACATTTCAATACCAACTTGAATTTTTTTAAAGGCAACATCGTTCACAAAGTCTTACCGTGCACCTTGCTGTCAAATAATGTCTTAAAAGAGGACTGCAGAGTTGGACTGGTCCCCGCGGGTTCAGTTTGACTCCTCTGACCAAAACCCAGCAAGAGTCTTAATTTCCAAGAATTGCCACCAGGCTTTAATGTGACTTCATTGTGATTACATGACTTTTTACTTGAATCTGTTGTTTTTACTTGTGTTGATGTCCGTTTTTTGCTAATTATGCAATGCCTCTGCCAAGCTAACCCCGGGACTTCATCATGCAACTCTTTCTACAGTATGGAGATAACACTTAATTTCTTTTTATTATTTTTGTAAAAACAAACTGTTGGCCTCAAACTATAAATTGAAAATTAAAAAATCTTCCGCAAGAGTTGTTGTTTGCCTTCGTCTTTGTGATTGCTGAAAATTCTCATGTTTTTTAAAACTTATTTTCTTAAGTGCCTTGGGCTTAATTCAAAACAATAATTTTGCATTTGTTTAATAGTTAGTGTCACACACAAGTCTAAGACGCTGCTCTGTTTATCTCAAACACATTATAATGCATTGCCATGTTCTTACATTTTCAGGTTTACAATGAATACTAGGTATTACCTCAGTATCGCACTATTTAGAAATTAGTTTTCATAAAATGTACAGATCTTGAGACCCCCTATCGAAGTAAACGTCTACCCTTAAATCCTTATACACATTCTCCCTGGTTTAAGTCTGATGCAGATTCAGTGAGGCTGGATGTAGACCAGTTAGGTAACTTGGGGTTTTGTGTAAAGGAAAGGTTTTAAGAAGGGATGAGCACTTAAATTCTGAAACCTGTCTAATGTGAGGCTTGTGAACATTTCTTTTATTTGCCTTCTATGTCTCAAAAATCCCGGACCAACACGATTTTAGACACGAAGTGTTAAAGGAGCTGTCTACGATATTTAGAGGATGAACCTCCTGAGACCCAGACTTTTGTTTGGCATGCATTTTTAATTTCTCCTACATATTTGGGATCAGTAAGACCTGATAAGTATAAAAAAAACTAAATGTCATAGTAGCTTCCTTGAGTATATGTGTCAAATACACTGCAGTGCACAGCCTGGGAATGTCAAAGTGGGGTTTTAAGTTACTATGAAACTGGAACAACCTGTCTGAAGGAGCCCAGTATCATATTTTAGCTAAAGGCTCTGCACATCGACACAGGTGTTTTCTGATTGGACTTTATATGCACAGGTTGGGCGGGGCTATGGTGGGAGTTCAGGTCACCAAGCTTCGCAGAAAATTCACGTCTTTATCCACCTTCTCTGATGATGTGACAGTGGCCTCAGTGTGCTCCAGAGAAACTCTTTGTTCCTATGTTACTGCCAAAAACCTAACATACTTTTTTGCCTTCTGATCTTAATACTTTTGATGCTATTACTATAACATTTTCAGGCCCTGTCCTTAACACACAAGAGACGAACTTCCTCAAACCACAGGAAACTTAAGTCAGACATGCTTCATACCAAATGACCAAAGTGAGAAGTTCATCCTTTATGAGCTAGAGTTTCAGAAGTACAGCATACCTGAGGATTTGATTCCTCCCGGTGGCTTCGCTCTGCTGGCACTGGCCTGTTTCCCACAAGCTCCACATCTGTGTGAGGAGGACCTGGAAAAGTTTGGTACACTCCAAAACCTGTCACCTGTAAAGATGCCAAAAAATTCAGATCATTGTTTAGAACTGGACGCCTTTCTTCAAACACTTCATGAGCTGACTGTTGAACTGCCTTCATAATCTATTACTAACTAGATGTTAATGCATGTTTTTGTTATAACTACATTTTTACTGAAATAAAGTTGTTTTTATCTGTCATTAAAAAAAGAAAGGAGCATTAGTTGTTTCATCTTAATAGGTGCCACATCCAAGTGGGGGGTCATGTCAATCAAGCACATTTTGCACGTCTTGAAAAGAGGTCCAATCAGGCAAATAAGTGAAAACACCTGTGCGTGGGACCTTTAATACACACTTGCATCACGGCTTTATTAAGATAAGAGAAAATAAAAGAAGGGTCCAGACCTTTGAGTCCGCCCACTCCAGTGAGTTCAAGTTGACTGAAATGGAAACGCATGCATAACGAGTTTACCTTTCTGTCTAATATCAGGCAATTCAACTCCAAATGCACCAAGTTCTGAACCATCCAAATCTGCTCTTACCCAGGTATGCTGGATGATGAACTTGGTCACTTGATCATAAGTAACCTATTACCAAAGGTAATGCCAGTGGTGTGTTGGTAGTTGGTGAGGTGGGTGTGCTACTGGGTATATGTGTAAGTTACCGAGGAGGAAGTGGGTCTACTCTCCTATACATTCCAATGGCTTTTTTCCTGATAAGTGTGTATACCGTAAACAGCCAGAAAAAGAGACCTGTATACACTGTATACCTGTGTCTACCTTACACTACACCACTGGGTAACGCCCCCTAAACACTACATAAGGACAGGCACTGTGCCCTGTGCACACACTCTAAAAAAAAGCCCAAGAATTAAACAAAAGGCTGTAAAGAACATCAGCAGTAGTGAAATCAACGTACTATTACATACATTTAGTAAAAACAAAATAGACATGATTTTCCAGACTGTCAGTATGTTTCAGGAAAATCGAAAACCTAACAATGGCACAACATTTGTGCTGCTGTACGTGTTTTGTTAGCAGCAGTGGTGGAGGAAGTATTCAGATAATTTGCCTTTGTAAATGTATTACTGCAATAATGTCAAAAAAAAAAAAAAAAAAGTCCATTACTGTAAAAAGTCCATGTAAGTAAAAGTATGTGAGTAGAATCAGAAAAATGTATTTACGTACAAAGAAATTAAGTCAATTTAATAAATCAAAGTAATTCAATTAATTAAAAGGAAATGCAGCATGTCTTCATATCTGCAAAGCTGGAACTAAGAATACAATATGTCCCTCTGAAGTGTAGTGGAGTAGAAGTAGAAGGTGGTGTGAGATTAAAATACTCAAGTTAAGTAAAAGTACTTCAAATTTGTACTTGAGTACAGTAAATGTATGGTGAGCAGAGGGATGCACGGCAACTTAAATTACAGTGATTTAACCGTTAATAATTGTATTTCTTTAGCACATGAATTTGATAATTTAACCATTCTAATTACTCTACAACTAAATAGTCTAAAATTGATTATATTATAGTCGTGCTTTTTTATGTTTCTCAAATTTAAAACATGTGTTGGACAACAATTAGTGGACCGTGAAAATGAGATGCTTTTCTCTTACCTAAAAGAGTGCTCCCTAAAATTTTCTGTTAGCTAGTTAAAAGACGAACAAAAATAAGAAAACAGTAGTGAAAGACGAAGAAGAGAATGGGTACTAACAAAATAAGAACAAATCGTACAACAAAACACGAGAAAATTCGTCCCTGTGTCGCTTATTTCACGACGCCCACTAACGGTTTAAATCACCGTGGCTCTCTGGTGGTGTTAAATGACTACATGTCCCAGACTCCACCGCGTTTCTCCTCAACCAATCAGAATACATACCAAATATCACGTGATAATCCAGCCCAGTTCATGTGTAAGTGACTTCCACTAGTGGGTGCTTAGCTATTTGGGCTGGAGTGGACTGGATAAGACAGTTCCTCGTTGAAGATTATCAGGAAAACGGTCTCCTCAGTAGATATGTGGACAGTTATACTTAAATAGTTCATGATTCATCCGTTCTTCACATCTACGTCGCTGCAGCTTTACTCCACACAGGTGAGCTCGCGCTACATGGCAAGGTTAACTAACTGCCAGATTGTCAGTTTAAACGAAGTGTAATTGCTCTGTGGGCCGCACCAATGTTGTCTGGGACAAGATACAGACTGCTCCGTTATTATAGGGTAATAAGTAACATCATCATCGTCATTTTAGGATTCTCATTTTAGTTTTGTAGTGTCAGCTTGCAAAGGATTTTAGTGCATTATTTTACAGGCAGTGTGATGGTAGTACTATAAGCTAGCTAGCTACGACTTTAACTACACTTGAGTTCATTTCGGGTCAGTCAAAGCTAAAACATGCTAGCTAGCTAGCAAGAAGTGGTAGTGGGCTAAACATTAGTTAATTATCATCTCAAATCCCCTCTTATATTTAGTGTATCTTCACACTCATATACTCTTAGGTGATTGGTCAGTGGCTGACAGTGCAGCCAGTAGTGTGGCCATGTTCTCTGTTTGCTGGATGAGGAGGAGTAGTGTGACAATCACTTGCACATGTTATCTCACTCACTTATGGTGTGACTCTACTGGAGAATTTCAAGTGTTGTAAAGAGACAGTGTTGGCTTGTTTCAGTGTAACAGATGCAACATCAGCAGAAGATTTTAAAGAGGAAACCTATTGTAAAAGTTGGTCAATTGATCCATTCTTGCAACCAAACACATCAGGTAAACATAACAGAGGGCCCATAGAGACACTGCAAGAATGCTGATAATATTGTCCCTAATTTAGACAGTGATAAGCTCTGCTGGCTTAATTAGGGATGCAAACAATGCATAGCATGCTGATAGTAATGCATCAGTGATAAACATGGTTAGGGTGTTAGACAGGACAACAACTTGTGTTGCTAAAGTGCTGATAATATTCTTAGCAAGTCAGGAGTAATAATGAAAGAGTTGCAATTATCAGCAGAAGAATGTCTTATACTATGAATGATGTGTAATGTAACTATAGTGTAACTTGATATGTATTATATCCTTTTTTAAAAGTCTATTGAGTCTCATAGTTGATTCAGTTTACTGTGCATTTTCTCCTCGCATGTCATGTCCTGGGCTGCTCTCAGGTGTAGTGCAGTGATACCTACTTTGAAGCACTCGGGCCAAATCTGGCTGGCAATAGGGTGTTGGGTGGTCTCAAAACCATTTTCTAAATTGTAATGAAAATGAACTGATTCACATTTGGAATTTTTTTGTACTATTAATGTAAATAAGGTGCCAGAGTGTATGAAAAAATGCATCAACAGAGCTTGTTTAATATTATAGAGCTTGTGCCTTCCATGGTTTTAATGTATTGTGCTTGTATGATGTTTTAAATTATATTTTTTTAATAACCTTTTAGGTCTACATGTAAAAGCCCAACTAGGGACAAGAGTTGAATATTAGCAATAGCTATAAACACTCTGTGCAACACATCAGTCCCATACTCTGTATTGGAACTATGTTAAATGGTTAAAAAAAACCCTGTCCTCCTGTCATGTTGTTAAAGTGGCCCCCGGGCAAAGCAAGTTGAGTATCCCTGATGTTGTCTGTGTTTTGTTTAAAGAAATGTCTTTGCATGTTAAAGGTATACTAAGCAGGATTTTCGGTTACTGTCTGTAAACACACTCGCCAGTGAAATTAAAGGTAAAAGCCAACCCCAGATTCATTTGCATTTGTGTTTTTTCAGCACTGTGTCTCTTGAATGCCTTGGGCAGAGTTATTGCAGATAAATACACGGCCACATGAAAATCCTGCATATTATACCTTTTACTCTGCAACATTTTAGCAGTGTTGCAAAACCAAATCAGCAAAAGAATGAGCACCACTGCTTGAGAGAGTCTGTAGTTAGCCTTGTAATTTGGTTTGGTTCTAATGTAATCCAAAACCGTAACATGTCTTTCTCTTTCCACCCCTTTCAGTGTTTACCCACCCCCTCACAGTGACTCAGCAGATACTGTGACAGCTGTGATTGACCGTGATATCAGCCAGTAACATGTCCATGTTCAGCACGGGCATCCTTGTGCTGACGTCTCCTCTCCACACCCTCCCCTTGCGCATCGCTCCAGTGCTCACTTCAGCTGCTCAGCTTGTAGAGCGCACACTGTACGTGCACCTCCATCCCGGGCTGAACCTGGGAAGTGGGAGCCAGCCTCGGCCAGTTTTCATTCCACCAGTAGTGGACCTGTCTACGCTCATATCCCGCCTTTACAGCAATGCAGCTGACATATGTGGGCATCTGGATGTTCGTGTTTTACTGACCAATGTGCGCGCTCAGTCAGCTGCCAGCAGCGGGGTCGCGGCCCCAAACTGCCCTTTCCCCACACCACAATCTCTGTCTCACTCCCCGGAGGTGGTGCTAACAGACTTTCCTCTGCAGGACCCAGGTCAGTCCCATCAGGTCACACAGTGTCTGCAGAGGTATACAGGCCACTGCTACGTCTGTAGCCCCACCCTCCCCTCAGTGCTGCTTCACCCACAGCTAGTGAAGCTGCAGGAGGAAGAAGAAGAAGGGCTGAAAGAGCCCGAGGAAAAGGCGAAACCTTTGGAGACCTACAGTGATGTGGTGGTAGGGGGGACATTTGACCGGCTCCATGGGGCCCACAAGACGCTGCTCAACATCTCATGCCTGCTAGCTAACAGAAGGTTCCTTATTGGTGTGTGTGACCAAGCAATGCTGAAAAGTGAGTAGTTCATTTTCAGTATTTCCATTTAGGAATGTGTGTTTAATGTTCCGTATTTTGATGAGCTGTGAAAACAACAATCAGAAGACAGCCACACTGACATCCTTTTGTTCCCGCCTTTAGAAAAAGTGCTAAAGGAGCTGGTCCAGCCCTACTCTCTGCGGGCACAGAAACTACAGGAGTTCCTGCATGATGTCAAACCCTCGCTGCAGGTGGAGATCGTGCCCCTGGACGACCCCTATGGAGTGTCTGTGGTTGACCCCTTGCTGCAGTGCATTGTGGTTAGCGAGGAGACCAGAAAGGGAGGCGAGGCGGTCAACAAGAAACGGATTGAGAACGTAAGTTAAGAAATAACAAGGTTGTTCCTTTCCTGGTGACTTCTCCCAGTTGGTTGGGCTGCGTCCAAGTACTTTGTGTACCACAATGGACTGGGACAGAGTCCATACAGCTCACTGTAACAATATTTTTGAATACATAAAAACATATACTGGAAAAGTGACAAAATTAAAGGCATAATTCAGATTTTATGATGTGGGACTTTTTGTGCCCAAGGCTCACCAATGGACAAGCCAAAATCTCAAGGCACACCTGTATTTATATCTGTGCACAGTCGCTTCTATAAAGTGTTTTATCACTCTTATCATGACATAAGACAATAAAACTATAAAAAAATAAGACAGGTAGCTTTCATGATGCTTTCCAATTATAGTTTTTCTTCTCTTTTCTTTGGATTGTAGGTCGTCTTCGCTGGTGCTTTGTTGTAGTTTGCTCAGTACAGTAAAGCAATCCATTGTCCCACTCAAGCCTTTGTCCTTTTAAATGTTATCATCCCGCACACTGGCTGCCAATCAGGGAATTCTTACGCATGAACGGCTACGAATAGGTTCTTGTGAAGATTTTTTTTTAATCAAATTAAATAACATTTTTTAGCTAAAGTTTGCCTCTTTCTTTATAAGGAAATGGGTGCGCACAACATACTGATTTAGGCAATTAATTCATTCATAACTTTTTGTTAGGCCCAGTTGAATATTGCAAAAATAATGTGTGGTTATCACAAACTCCCACGGCACACCAGGATTTTCATCGCAACATTTGAGAACCACTGATCTATAGTCAGTGTATCACACACAGTAGATGGAGGTTGGCACACGCCAAGTTTGGAGAACTTTTCCCTGCTATACCTTGCCGTCAGACAGTCAGTAGAGCTTTGGTATTCCTATGCATAAATCCAACTGTGCAAGAATGCGTATAAGTGACTGTGAGAGACATTTGCTGTTCCTCAACCATCAGGTAAAATTATGCTAAATACCTGCATATAAATGAAACGAATAAATGAAACTTTCTTCCAAGAACTGCAGAAAGTCTCACCTGAACAGCTGACCTGTGGCAGAATACAGTGTGTGGTATAGTTGTGCTTATGCGTAGGAATACAGACATTCCAAGGTTGAGAGAAGAATGTAGTGCCAAAGGAACCCCACTTCAATAAATGTGAACTTTCCCTTTAAGTTAACTCTATTAATAGTGTTTTGTCATTGTCTACAGCTGAATAAAATACAGCAATGTTTGTAATATAATAAAGGTTTTGTTGGGCAGAAATCTTTACCACTATATCAGATTATATGCCACAGGTGCTCCTTTAAACACATGGTCATGGGTACATCATGTAGCCCTAGTGTCATTTTTTCCTCTTATTTTGTCTCTTACTTTTAAGGATTGCAGTTCAAGGAAAGCACAGAAAACAGCTCTTGTTGCTACAGATACAGGCGACCCTTGCGTGGGCACACATTAGCACATATTTGATGTTCCGTGTTCTCTGCTGTCTAAATCAGGGCCTTCCAGCTCTCGTCCTCCACGAGATCCAGTTGCTTAAAGACGCCCACCATACTGAGACGGAGGAGGAGAAGATCAGCTCCTCCAGTCTGCGATCTCGTCTGCTGGGCACCCTCCTGAAGCCGCCTAAAGTAGGTCATGGTTAAAAATATATATATTTTGACAAGGGATTTATTTCACTGCAGGATAAAGGAGACTAATAGTGGTATATATAATTAAAAAAATATATAAACTTAATAAAGATAATCAGTTAAAGTCTTTTCGTTCCTGTTTACTGAAATTCCTTTTCAAATGTTAAACAGGCTTTGCACAGCCCACAGTCACGAAACAAGTAATTGCCAAGTCATGCCCTGAAGTGCGTTTAATTTTTATTCACTCGCTGCACAACACAGCAAAACATTTAACTTGCCAGCTGTTTTCCCACATTATTTAAGTGGGTGAAGAATAGTCTTTTCATAGGAAAGAAAAGGCAGCTGAGCATTTTGCAACAAGGTCAAACACATGTTGGTCTTTGGAAACTTTAATGTTTAACTTTTATAACAGAAACTGTCTTGTCGAGGTAAAAAAGTAACAGCTTTTCTTTACAGCGTATGCCAAAGTACAATGTGTTTGTCAGGTGTTAATTAACAGCTACTAGATGAAAAGAGGCAGAACTACAGAGTTGTGTGTGTTGTGTATGTTAGAAGTAGACGGGTCAGGTCATTAAGTGTTCCATTAGTTTGCAGGTTCACTAGAAAGGAAGGTGTGAAACAGACTTTGATTGGGAAGTGAACATGAGTACATTGAGTTGAGTTCACTCCGTTGTTTCCAGCTGATACAGACTGTTATTTTTATTATCAAAGAGACAGTGAGCTCCCCTGCAGCGAGGGTGGAGACATATACTGCGTCTGAGCAGGCCTGACTTGTTTTAGGAGCTATTTGTGGCGCCAATGCAAATATACAATTCTGTCACTTCATCGCCTCCACCCATTGCTTCTTAATGCTCCCATGTGTAGTGCTGCAGTATCTGCTTTATTTATTCTTCAGCATGGAATTATTAAAAGATTTTCATCATCTCCTGTTTGTTCTGCATTATAGGACACATCCCATCTCGCTCCCCTTCCATACGTGATCGGCCTGACAGGAGGCAGCGGCAGTGGAAAGAGCTCCATCGCCAGGCAGCTGGAGGCTTTGGGCGCCGTCCGCATTGACTGTGACAAGCTGGGCCATGAGGTGTACCAGCCAGGCACTGCAGCCTATCACAGAGTGCTGGAAGAATTCGGGTCAGGTGAGGGAACACAAGCGTGCTGAACATATGGCGTTATTGGGAGGGTTGGGCTATGGTTAGAGATGCATAAATGAATCAAAATCGAATCTCAGTGTGGCCAAGTGCAATGTCCAGAATGCAGGAGCTGCAATTTTTTGATGAAGGTAAAATGTGTCACAACATACCATTATAACTAAAGCATTGTGGTGCTACAGAGCCCCAGCTCACAAATCATACTCCAGACATAGGGAACATGCTTATGTGTGAAAGCCAGGCTTATAGGGAACCAATCAAAAGTCGATGGTGTCGTTATTCTATAGCCATTATATTGTGCAGTCCACTTTTCCTTCATAATGATAAGTTAAACCTTTTTTCAGATTTAACAGTTAATGCATTTTGACATTATCTTGAAGTTTAAAAAAATACACTCTTTGCCTGATCAGCAGTGTCTGAGACATATGCATGACGGTAGCATAATTTGCAATGACTACCACAAGAACAGGTTGCCCAATAGCTTGATTTTCATAATTTCTTGTTAATACTATGCTGTATAAAATCTCAGGTGTTGCAGTGCAATAATTATTTTTTTCTGGAACTTTTAGATCTTCAGAATGAAGATAAAACCATCAACAGACGAGCATTAGGAAGAAAGGTTTTTGGAAACCAGGTAACATAATGAGTATGAATAATGTTTCAGCACATCATGATGTTTGAAATGACATCACCTCTGTGTATCGACAATTTACCAAAGATGCTGTTTTTCGTGCAGGAGCGGTTAAAAGCCCTGACAGACATTGTTTGGCCTGAGATTGCACTTCTGGTGAAGAACAGGATCAGCCAAGCCAGAGAGGAAGGTACTGTATGGACTTACATTTATTAATCTTAGTACCGTAGAACTGCATGTTGGTAATCATGTCCTTATTTTCTGTACATATACAACAGGGTGTTAAAGTGCTTTCTGTCTTGTGTAGCAGTCTTTTTCCTCTCCTTACATTTTTCCTTTAATGTGGCTAATGTACTGATTCTGTTGACAAAGGAACTGTGCCATCACTTTGTTTGGAAATAGATTTCCAGTGTTCATGCGATACTTTGCTCTCTGCAGGTAAACAGGTTTGTGTGCTGGACGCAGCAGTTCTCCTGGAGGCCGGCTGGACAGACATGGTCCACGAGGTCTGGGTCACCGTCATCCCCGAGGAGGAGGTAATATCTGCCTGCAGTCCTCAGTGCCATTCAGAATATGCGTCTCAACTTGGCTTTTTACCGTAGTTTGTGACACAGGCCATGTTGCCTGTTAACGTTCAGCTACTTATGTTGTCATGGATACGTTGAACACATACCAAATGACCAACACTTTTCAAGGCTGGTGAAGAGATGCATGCCCAAAAGAAAAGCCCACATTTCTGGCCAGAAGAAGACACAGACCTACTTAAAAACATTATGAAAGACTTGGATATTAATAGGTGTTTGGATATGCACAAATATTGCAACACCAACCTTTTCAAGAAGCTGGTTGAAGGAATGAGAAAGGGAGGCTGACTTTTTGATGCAAAGGAACAAAATGGCACAAGTGTCTTGCAGCTGTTCCACTTTACCATATTTTGATGTGATAAATGACATTTTAGGGAGCGTCAATCGGAGTATGCAGGCCGCACGTTTCGGGAATATTAGTGGAATATTCGTTTGTCCTTAGCCATGTAAACAGCACAGTAGGAATATTCCTTTTTTGGAATAAGAGGGGGGAAAATATTTTGTGCATGTTAACGTAATCAGTGTCTCGCTGCACTAGTGTGCAGCATAAAAGAGTCAAAGTTTCCACATTTTTAAAGAAGTTTTAGTGCATATTATTTTCCAGTCTTTTTTTTTCTTTGACTGTATTGCAAAAGTTGAAACCACATTTTTTTCAAAATGTTCTGATGGCAAAGGTTTGTGACGTTGGCTACACTTCTGGTGGTGAAGGGGTGTGTGGATATCACCATGCATTGCTGTCAGCCATAGTTTGTTTAATAGATATCACCACTGGGTGGCGCCAGAGTTGGACATTTTGAAATTCTATACACACTGGCTTTAGAAATGTATGGCTTTTGAAATGATCATATATGCCTTTATCTCATCTCACATTCACTACTGTAATGCACTGTTCTCCTCAATGAGTCTGTCTGCTCTTGCTCAACTACAACCAATTCAAAATGCTGCTGCCAGACTTCTAACTGGATCAAATAGACACTCTCATATTACCCCAATATTAAAATCCCTTCATTGGCTCCCTGTTGAGTTTAGGATCCAGTTTAAAATGCTCATTCTTACTCACGGAGCATTACACGGTCAGGCTCCCTCTTATGTAGCTGTATGAATAAATCTTTCTTACTTAAAATAAACACTCACTTTGATAACCTAACCTGTCCTCTCAGGCAGTGGTAAGGATCACAGAGCGAGACGGTGTGTCCACAGAGGACGCCCTGCGCCGGCTGCAGAGCCAGTGGTCCAACAGCAAGCAAGTAGAGCACGCCAATGTGGTGCTCAGCACACTGTGGGAACCGGAGGTCACGCGGAAACAGGTCAGACACTCATGATGCCATCAGTAAAGGGTCTACACATCTGCATGACATGAAGTTCTGTGAAATAAGATCCATTGTCTTTCATTTTAAAGGTACTGAAAGCTTGGAATCTTCTTCAGCAGAGAATCCAACAGCGGCGAGAGGGAAAAGTTTCTGTCACTACATCATCTCAGCTGTGACCCGTGCATGCAGATACAAGCATGTGTCAGGCCCACGGACATGAGTGCACAAATGACTGATCCACATAAGGAAACGCTGCCTTAGAAAGAAGCGAGGATGATGACTGTGCCATCACAGCAAACCCAACAAGCACTCTCACTTCTTTGACCAACACTCAGTGCCTAGTTGACTTTCCATGGGTTTTTAAAGTCTAGTTTTATTTGAAGATTGTGAGTTAAAAGTTGGATGGATGAGGAAAAAAAATCATAAATGATCCTTTACAAAATAAATTTGGAACTTGACAGCTGGAATTCATGTTTGGGATTAATAAAATGTTGTATTATCCTAAGAATTGTAGGTCTGTTTTCATCCAAAGATTTGTTTTATTTATGAATGACATGCCTTTAAATAGGTGCTGTTAAATGATACGCCCAACAGTCAGCAATCTCAGATCACTTTAAGGTCAAACTTTTTAGCAAAGTCCAATATTGTGGACAGTTTTGTGGACTGATATGAATGTAGCTTAGAAAAGCAACTAACAGTAAGGGAAAGGTGAGATACTATATTGAAAGACTGTATAACTGTTAAATCATAGGATTAAATATTTGTGGTTTCAGGGTTGGGAGAATATGCTAACAAATTCACAATCACTGTGGCGTGAGGAATGACCAAACATGGTAAACTGTATCAGAGAGACGTGTGCAATAGGTTAGGATATATTATAACATTATCAGTGTAGCTGTCACATTGAGACGCACAGGGCGCTGAAAATGATTGACACAATCACAATGACTAATAGGAAATAAGGGCAACACACATAGGACACTGAGGTAAATCAAGCTGACATGAGAAAGGTTTTACAGCTTTGAAACATTTATCTGGAAATGAAATCCTTTGGAAAACCTTGACTTGCAGTCAAGAACGAGCTCACCTCAACATTCAGATATTTATGTTTCTGAAAGTACCTGGAAAAGCCAAAATGGACAGCAGGGTAGAAACTAATATGTTTACATTGTGAGAATAAAATACTCCATTGCTTCAGCCATACCATAATGATGTCATTTGATCATACAGTTGGTAAGAATTGTCTTGCACGTCATCTGGAATCTCAGTGGAATACTTATATAAATTGGCGTAACATTAAATGAAATGTTTTCAAACCATGAGAGATCTCTGCTTTCTGTCATTAATTTAAAGGCACCAGACCAGATTTATTTCTATTTTTGTACATTGTATAGTGTGCTCAGTGTGAACCTGCTCTCATCTATGAGGACAACGGGGTGCCAGTGGTGGACCTGCCAATTCTGGTGTTCTCTGGCGAATGCTAGTCGATGCCCTCGTGTCACCCTCATGCAGTCTGTTTCTGACAGTTTGGTCGGAAACATGCACACCAGTAGCCTGCTGGAGGTCATTTTGTAGGGCTCTGGCAGTGCTCCTCTTGTTCCTCCTCACACAAAGGAGCAGATACCGGTCCTGCTGCTGGGTTGATGCCCTTCTATGGCCCTGTCCAGCTCTCCTCGACTAACAGACTGTCTCCTGGTATCTCCTCCATGCTCTTGAGGCTGTGCTGGGAGACACAGCAAACCGTCTTGTGCTAAAGTTCATGCACACAGATTGCTTTCAGCATCTTAATACATCCCTTAAACTGAAACTAATCCGTTATCCACGTCTAAAAATCAGCCAATGTCAACTAACACTGGACACAAACCCGTGTTTCCTGTGAGGAAGTCCTGTACTTAAACCACACACCCACTACATCTTACTCCTTTGATGGTCTCTGTCGCTCTTCATACTACGTCACAACTTTCTGTTGGTACATTTGTGAGTTTTTTTCTTGTAAATGTACCACTTGAATCTCAGAGCATTCGAGATCGGCTTGTACTACCCCTAACCCTCACCCTGCGTCAACATGTCAAGTACTCACCAATCACAGCACACAGTGGGATCCATAATAACAGGTCGTAAGGATGGGTGTGAGTGCTGAACAGCTGCAGTGTGACTTTTCTCACCTTCACTTAATTATTTTTAAACATTAATTTTCAGCCGAGTAAGCTGTTATTTTTCTCAAATTCAGCCTTTAATGTTAATGCCTTTAAAAACCATTTACATTTGAACGATATTAAAATGTGCAAAATGTACAATTCTCGTGTGACTTGTCATGTGAACGGTGCTGAGCTCAGCCACATTAGCAAAGATATCACCTTATTTCAGTACAACAAAACCATGTGCATTAGTAGCTGAACATGCTAACTACACATTAAAAGAATACAGACTTAAGTGCACTGTAGTAACTGGTGGCGCTGGGTATGCATGTCCAAACTGTCTTAATCCTTTGGTGGTAGAAGAACACAATGCACCCGCTTTGCCTTGAAATTGTGTGTGAGCAGCCTTTTGTGTGGCAGTGAGTAACCGTCCATCTGTGTGCTGACGTGTCAAAGTCCAGGCTTTATCCAACCATTCACATCAGTCTGCTTCTGAAGTCTCCTTCCAAATGAAGATAATCTTAAAATTGTTGCCTCTGCTGGTTTTCTTCATGTTCACATCCTCACTGTCAGTTTGGCAGAGCACATTGCCTCCCCCAGCTTGTTGCCGGCCCGGCACACGTAAACCCCAGAGTCAGAAGGCTTCAGATCTGCCACAACCAGAGAGCAGAGGCCGTCTTCATTTTGCTCAGTGGTCACTCTCTCCGATTCAGACACCCGCTTCTCATTCTGAAGCCACTTCACCTCCGGCTGTGGGTAACCTGGAATTTAGACAGGAAGTGAGTTAGATAAAAAGACGAACACCAAGTTTAGAACAGTAGAGTTGGTTCAGTAATTATGAACCTTCAGCCCGTAAGCTTAGCTCAGCACAAAGAATAGAAATGGGGGAAGTTGTAGATTAGCTCTGTCCAAGTTAACACATTTTTTCCCTCTTGTCGTTACCGTGAGAACATAGTCAAGAACCCAGCAGAGACTCCAGAAAGTTTATGTATATGACAAACAAATAGTTCAGCACTTAACCCCCGATCAAACCACAATGTTTCCATGTTTTGTTGAGAATAAAGAGGGACATATTATGCTAATTTTCAAGTTTCATACTTTCTGCAAGAACATGTTTTCATACACCATTTTCCTCATACTGTCTGAGCTGGAACACCTGTATTCACCATCTCTCTGAAATGTTCCGTTTAAGTGTCTCTTTAAGTCCTCTGCCCAAAAAACCCAGTCTGCCTTGGTTTGTCAGAGTTTCTGCACTGTCACTGCAGACTGCAGACTGTAACAGAGTATAGAGACACTTTATACTTTGAAAAAAATATATCACAAAAAAGCTTCTAAACCAAAATCGTCAACCAGACATATTCCAGCAAGAATATGATCTGAAATCAGGGAAAAAATGTACATAATCCTCAACCATGATAACATGTTTCCCTGACGTTAGCATGTAGCTAGATGTAGCAGTGTACTTGCAGCCAGGGAATGATTGTAATAGAGTATAGCTGCACTCACTACTTTTGTTATTTACTGTCCGAAATAAATATACCAGTAGAACAAAAACATACCCCATGGATAGACATTTCAGTGAATTTCATAATGCTAATGATACCCTATTACACATAGAGGGCATTCAACAACATTTGGTCGGGAGGGTGACAGAATACAGAAACTTAGGGAAGCTTTTTGGATCCATCGACTGGATGCCTTTATGTATCCTGGTCTCAATGAGTATATAGACTTCACATGTTCAATGTGATTTGTCATTATTCTTTACAAGCGTCATGATTTTTCTCGCAACCTGTGTTAAGATTGGGTATCCTCTGGGTATCTTATCTCATGTCATTCTGTTTTTTATTAACTTGTTATTTTTTCATTATTGTCTATTTGTTTCAGCTGTCATGCCATTATATGGGTCATGTGATGGCCTCTGATTGGTTTCTGCCATTATATAGGTGGGGCCATACCTGCATTGTATGTTTTGAAAGCCCTGACAAAGACCTACAGTCAAAACATGTTGGCTCTTTTAATGATTTAGCCACTACAATAAAAGGCTTTTTAATTTTTCCTTCCTTGTTTTTCTATATATTTTTTGGGAGCGCCTGGATCACCTTTCTGTCGACACTTCCTACTGTGAGTCATCATCACCAATAAAAGCTTCTAAACCAAAATATTCTCAACTGTAAATGTTCTAGCAGCATTATGATCCAATGTAACAACATTTGCAACCAAGATTACTTGTTTCCCTGACATTAGCATGTAGCTACATGTAGCAGTGTAGGCTACATAATGTAAACACTTGCAGTAGCGTGCCTGGAGCAGATGACCCTTTAAAGAAATCTGTCACGATCTGATAAAAGCTTGTCGCAAAAGTGGAAAAAACAACAGTTGGAAAAAGGGTATTATACAACAAGTAGTTGCCCCTAAGCAATCTCATTGGTCAACAAGACATTTAGAATGTGTCCAAATCAGTATAACAGCACACCTGGCTCAACATTAGTAAAAATATTACTCAGCCATTTCCATGGCAAGCCTGTAATTGCCAGAGCAAATATCAGATGGCTACAAAACTGCTACAAAATGGATGGATTTCATAGGCGTCTCTAGCCCATTTTTGGGAGTGCTGAAGCACCCCTAAATTGAATCCCAGCACCCCTAAAATTTGAGGCACCCCTAAATTGAATCCCAGCACCCCTAAAATTTGAGATTTTTTTTTTTTTTTTTTTTTTTTTTACTGCATGTCCCTTTTTAACAAGCTAGAAAAGTGTCAAAACCATATAGTACTTGGTTGCAACGTAATATTTTAACAACAAAAATACAGTATTTTACAAAACAAATACAATATACAATACAATATACAATAATAATAATAACAATAATAATAATAATATAATATTTTTGGTACTCACTATAGGGGGCTGGTTTACTCCACAAACATACATACTGTTTATGTGTATGTTGAGGAGCTGCTGTATCAAAATGAGTTGTCTTCCCCCAGACTGTGGCTCAGCATTTAAATGACCTTTATCAGATTTGATGGTTTAGTCACAGACTTTCCCAAAAAGTGTAGTGCTTTTCTTTCACAAATGTGGGAATGAAATTGAGTTAAAATGTACAAAACAGTAAAATTTATCTTGCCTGGCCGGGCAGCTCTCTGGGTGCACCCCTAAACCTCTAATCCTAGAATCGCCCCTGATGGATTTGTTGTTAATTTGATCTCTACTGCGGATTTAGTTTGATGAATGGTTGGAAGAAAACGAGGCTGTTGCTGCTGTTGCTTTGGTTCATAATGGACATGCTCTATATGCGTTTATCGGCTAAAATCTGTAGAAAAACATTTCACAATCCTAAAAATGTTATAGCTTTATATGTTAATAAACACAGTCAATATTTATTAAACTAATAAATCTGACATTTTTTTTGTCCTTTATTTCAAATGATCTGCAAAGCTAATTAACAAAAAGCCACCTAAAGATGGGTCATTCAAAACAGTCTGAAGCACGAGACTCATGCTCAGTGATTGCTTTTATATACGTTTACACTGTTATCTGAAACTTTGGCCATGTTTAATACAAATGTGACACTATGACATTTTATATATGACAGAAAATGAGGACAAGCATAATAGATCCCCTTTAAACAAAGGAAGTATAACATGGAATCTGTGGATTCGTCCTTATGAATAATTCCTTTCAAAATTATATAGTAATTTGATCTCTATATAACATAAAACCATGGCAGCTTTAAGTTGGGCCAGTTAATGACTTGCGGCCATCAGATCTATTCTGACAGCGTTGTCTTTCTTCTTCCCTTATAGAACATGGCGGGGCATTATTTGATGAAGTGCAACACAGTTCTGTCACTGTACCATTGATGAGGCATGTTAGCCGAGCTGTTGCTCCTTTGGGAAGGGTGGTGTCCTTCAGGGCCTGCTGGAAGCGAGGTTCACTCTGGAGCTGCTTATCCAGCGACTGGATGGCCTCCTCTGCCTCTTGGCTCCAGCCTGGCTCTGGATGAGAGGGAGGATGATGATGAATAAAACGGAAACAAGGCTTTACAGATCACAAAAGGGTAAACTTGAAGTGACAATCGGAAAGTGTGAGTCATCTGCCATATGTATGTGGCTGCAGGACATGGGAGGGCATTGTGTGTGTATGTGTGTGTGCGTGTCTTTTTATCGGTCTTACCCTCTGAGGAGCTGCCAGGAGAGTCTGGCCTGTTAGAGAGATTAGCCATCCGCTGTAGGGCCAAAACAGCCTTGCCAGTTTTCTAGAAGTTTAAAGGACAAATAGCACTGGATGACAAACTACACTCATAACCAAGCTCAAGGTCTGAACAGGACAATGGACTGAAAGGTCACCACAGGGAAGCACTGATAAGAAAATTGTTCATCTGTCCGAGGCTGGGCTAACGGCATTGTAGTCATTTTTCAGGTTAGTTACCTTCCACTTGCGCCTGGCCAGAAAGCGTCTCATCTTCCCCTTATTGAGGGACTTGGTAGGTCTGCGGTTCAGTGGGGTGAAAGAGACCATCCAGGGGTGGGCGAGGGCCTCAGTACATGACAACCTACATCTAGAGTGCAGGTGGATAGAGAGGGAGAAGCAAAGGCTGTTAAATCTGAGCTCACTGTGATGCAGCCGTGAAATATCTGCTGCTTGAATAAAACCCAGACTCTCCCTGATTCATATTCAGAGGTTGATAAATGTCACAAGGAGTGTGCTGCCCATAATGTTATACTATAAACTGGAGAGAATACTCTTGTAGCTGCTTCTCATAGGAGCTTGAAACTTTCTAATTGTATCACAAAGAGGTTCTTGAATCCAGGCAGTTTGTTAGCATATCTATATGGGTCATTCTCCAACTATGATCCATTTGGTCCGGAAACTTTTAAATAATATATCATATTTAGAGAAATGTATGGGTATAATATTTTCAGTAGAATAACACTGGCATTTCCATCACCATGTGTCTTTTCCATCACAATAAACGAAGTGATGAAAGTGACTGTTGTGGAAGTGACAGTTTGTCTCATTGAGAAAAAAAAAAAGTCATGATATGTTAGGCCGCTCTTCTTAAGTGAGCCGCTAACTGCTACTTGCTGCTTTTGAAATCTCCTGGTGATGGGTCGCACACATAACACACTGACAAAATGTGAAACTGTCCCATCCCAGTGGCTCACACTTTTAAAACAGACGGTGATTCAGCCAAGCTTTTGTCCAGTTTAGCGTTGACAATGAATACACACAAAATACACAATATAAAATGTTTTTGTTTTTTATTATTTGGACATTTAAGTGTGATTTATGTGTCACGTGTAGTTGAAGTTGATATAAGATCAAGATGAAATTCAAAATTAAGCAGGTTTGAATGTCCAAAATCTGGCTTAGGGACAAAGGAAATATAGCAAAAACCACACTTAAAATAATGACTTATCTATATTTTTTCTTTTGTATGTTCCTTTTGGACTTAAGTGTGACCAAATAAAAACATAAAAATGTGTTTCTTTTTCACGACAGTTGAAGAATCACTCATATAGGTAATCATGGCGAGAATTTGCTATGCACCATAATCATCATTTAAAAAAGGAGATCTAAAGAAAACCAGACCAACCTCCTGTCTTTTTTCAGCAGGGAGCTGATAAAGTCTTTAGCCTGATCGGAGATGTCCTCAAAACTCTCCTCATCAAACTCAAAGCGGGCAGAAGTCACAAGAGCAAAAGTCTCAGCATCGTTGTTCCCCTGGAAGGGAGACTCTCCACTGAGCCTAGGACACAAACAATAAATTAACACATACACAGTGTTTCTGCACAGACAGGATTTGTACCCATTAAATAGGGAAATATAGTACTTATAACACTGACCTAAAGGGGTAAATGAACTGTCTTCAGTCTATTATTCCATCGAGCTACTGCTGGATTTGGTTGAAACTTTGCACACTGGTAGCATTTGCACTACTGGTGGCAGAAGCTAGACGATGAGCTTTTTCAATCATTCAGCCATAACTTAACTATTTCAACTGCATATTCATCACTTATATTCAGCCATTTCTAGTGCCTTTAGGAACTATTTTACCCGTATACCCATTCATTTTGGCTACTTTTCAGCATTTGCATATAACTTTCAGCTAACTGTTTAGACCTCTCTACTCACTTACTAACTTTCCATACAATCCCCACCGCAACACACTGTGTTCAAGCTACAGCTGACTCAGTACTTGTATATACTGTATATATTAATTTTCTAATCAAATTGTTATTAAAGTTTTTGCAAATTAAAAGTGAGTGGAGTTGCTACAACACAATATTTCCATGTACTCTCTGGTAACTGCCAAAGTACTTCCTAGGGTACAGGAACCCCTGGTTGGGAATCAATGTTATAGGGCACTATAGTTATACAATGTCACCAGCAGATGGCGCCAAATCTGCATTTGTTGAATAATTTTGGTTTCATGTGATTAAACTGGCATGAACTAAACTGTTAATGATTTCCTTTAACTTTTAACTATCTTCATATGACTTTGCCATAGTTGACATCTATAGATAAAGGATGAATTAAGAATAAACACCAGGCATTTATGTCACTTAAATCCTTTTTCTGTCCCACACTTCATGAAAAATCTAATATACCCTCTAGGATTACTGTTTTCATTTTCACAAAGTATCCCCATTGCCATTTTTTTCCTTTTAGAGTATGCTACTGTGGCTTTAGTCTAAACTACTACAGCGTTTGTTTGACTTACAAGATGAAGGAGATGACTCCGATGCTCCACATGTCAGTCTCCAGGCCCACAGGCTCATAATTGATCACCTCAGGGGCCACAAACTCTGGCGTACCATGCATCACCATCAGGGGTTTACCCTCCTCTGAAGAACAGGATAACAGTAAAAAGCAGAAATTCAAAACATCACCCTGACTGTTTTACATTTGTCTGTTTGTATTGGCCTATTTACAGACAGCTACAGTCATCTCTAAACAGACCACCCAGTCTGGGGGTGCAGCTTCTGGAGCGTCACCAAATTTACTGCCTGAATTGGCTCCACAGGCTTTGTGGCATGTATTGAGTTAAGGCAGTTGTCTATTTAAGGACTTGTTATTGTTTAATGGGCATTGTGGATATCTAGGAAAAACAACACTCCTTGATGTTATCTGTGGTTATTTCTGCATTTATAAGAATGTCTGATCCTTTGTAGATATTGCTGTGTTGTTGTCAGCATAAAAAACATGGTCAAATTGAGAGGCTGGCAAAATAGTTAAGTATATTTACTTCAGTTGAACTTGATGCAGACTTTTATGCAGCCAAGATTTTTGTTTATATGTATTCATATGAACCATAACAGGAAATATTTTATTCCCCAGTACACAAAGCTGCACAGCACTGACTGGCACCTTATAAGGACCACTGGATTTCCCTAGATTTTAACTTGTCATGAGAATACACACTGGGTGATTTGTTCACGGTCCCTTGTGAGCAGCGGAAAAAGTTATTAAAAAAACCCGACAAAAAACAAAGCAAACTCACCCAGTTCACTAGCCAAGCCAAAGTCGATGATCTTCAGCTTTGTACCGGTGTTGTCCACGCAGACGATGTTCTCTGGTTTGAGGTCCAGGTGGACGATTTTCTGCTTGTGAACATACTGCATGCCCTCCAGGATCTGCTGCATGTAGCGAGCGCTGGTGGGCTCCGTGTGCTCAAAGTTTTCATCCACGATGCGTTCAAAGAGCTCCCCGCCTGCAATACTGGGCGACAAGTAACAGGTTTCAAAAACAATCCTTAAAGCGGGAGTTTGGTATTTTTAACCCAGACCATATTTTTTCCATGTTTTTGTGTCTAAATAATAATAATACATTTTATTTATAGGTGCCTTTCAAGACACTCGACATCACCTTACAGGCAACGATAGAGAAAATAAGAACAGATTAATAAAGTCAACAAGATAAGGAATAAAGTAACATAAAAATAAATCATAAAAATAATAACATAGCAACAAATGGAAGGGAGTCAATCTGAATAGGCTATTTAAAAGAGAGGGGTTTTGAGGCGGGATTTGAAAGTGGAGGGGGCTTCCAGAGGCGGGGAGCAGAGCAATTGAAGGCTCTAGACCCCATGGTGGTCACGCGGGCTGGCAGGACAGTGAGGTGGATGGAAGAGGAAGACCTGAGAGTGCAGGTGGGGGTGTGGATGTGCAAGAGCTCGGAGAGGTGCAGAGGAGCTAGGTTGGGGATTGCCTTAAAGGTGAGGAGTGAGATCTTAAAGTCAACACGGTATTTAACAGGAAGCCAGTGAAGCCACAGAAGGAGTATTGTGATGAAAATGTAAAATAAAAATGTAAATGACAAATGGGAATAATCATTTTTAAACTGGTCCAGTATTAAGCGAAAGGGCTGCAGCTGGCAGCCACAAAACGGGCTGCAATTAACCTCTCAGGGCAATGGTGCACCATCCAATAAAAGTGCTTGCTTTTGCCACTGTTTGGCTCAGATTAATGTCAGATTAGTGCATCTTAAGTGTCTAACAACCTTTTTGTTTAACCAGAAACAGCCCCAAGATTGCTACCGCCAAACCCACCAGACTGCATTTAAATAAACTAATTTCATCATTGTTAAACACACTTCATTCACAGTCCACAGAAACAAAAAAAAAACCTTAAATCACACATCAGCAGAAGAAACTTCCTACCAACAGATACAAAATAATTATACTGATCAAAGTCAACTTTCACTCCTCAGTTACTTACTACTCCATGATCATGACCATCTCAGAGCGTGTTTCATAGGCAGCCAGACACTGGACCAGTTTTGAATGGTGGAGTCTGTTCATTAGTTCGATCTCTTTGCGAGCTGCTGCCCTCTCCTTGGAGGTTCGGCCTCTGTAGAACTTTGCCGCAACCACCTGACCCGTCTCTTTGTGGGACATCCGGAACACCTGGCCAAACTTCCCACTGGAAAATGTTCAATCCAAAACAAATAAGAGGCATTAGAACTTTACTTTGTTTGACATGAGAATGTCAAGTTTGTTTTAAATACAAAGACTCGATGCTTACACTCCCAGCTTCTCATGCAGATTGTAGTAGTCCTTGGCCTTATGTGTGGTGTCAATGGTCACTGTGATATACGACCCAGGATCTTCCTTCTTTTCTGCCTCTAACATAAAAAATACACAGCAGGTGACAAATAAGCACACCCCTCCCGACAGATAGCCTCTTCTCAAACATTTTACCAACACATCACATACTTGTGGTCACCATCTTGACAATCTCAGACTCCTGGCTTGGTTCGCTGACCCCTGCTGAGTTGTATGCCCTGACACGGAAGCGGTACTGCCCCAGAGGCTCCAGTCCTGAGCGGACGTGATAGGATGTGCTTTTACATCGGCTTGTTAGTTCAGTCCAGCTCTCGGGCTTGTTCGAGCCCTCTGGTCTGACCTCCACTTTGTAGCCCAGCACTGCTGTGCCTCCGTCGTAGCTGGGACCCGTCCAGGACAGGACAAGGGACTGAGTGGACAGCTGGGAAATAACAGGCTGGGATGCTGGTGGCTCGGGCCGGTCTGAGGAGAAATATAAGAACAAAATACCTCTACTCATGCTGCTTTGTTGGGCTCATATCTGAGCACTCATTGGAGAACTCTAAATACTAAACTGTTGACCAAAGTAAGTCTCACCTATGACACTGAAGGACATGGTATGCTGTGCAGAGCCTTTTCTGTTTTGTACTATGACAGTGTACAAGCCTGTGTCTTCTGGACAGGCCTGAGAGATCTCCACACTGCTGTGCGTCTCACTGCTGCGGACAGACATCCTCGGCCCTCCTTTCACCACCTGACGAATACATATCAAGACATAAGGCTTTACTGCCATTTCAATGGATCGAACAACCCTAACATCTACCAACTTGTACTGTTTTTTATTACCTTGTCTTTGTTGCAAATCCAGCAGCAGGCCACAGGGACAGAGCTGCTCCTGAACTCACAGTGCAGCTGGACCTGCTGTCCTACTCGAACCTCCACCTGCTCCGGTGGGTCTACAAACTCCACAGGAGGCCCTGAGGAGAAGTTTGTTCCATCAGTGAAGCATAACTGAAATGCCATCAAAATTTAAGCTTACGTGTTGTAGTGTCCTCTATTCACCTTTGCTAGGGGAGACTTTTGTTTGAGGTTTGATATCTCTGCCACCTGTGGAGACTGAAGGAGAAGGTGGACTTCAGGTGTGTGCTGCTATAGGCAGTTTTAAAAAGTATCCAACCAATCACATGTGAGCAGTCATGTTAGGTTGCAGCAGCAGCCAATGCATTGCACTCTTGAATGAAAAGGCAGGCACCATTAACCACAAACATGTGGTGAAAGATGTATGTTTTATGAAGTGAACAAAATGCATGTCATACACAGTTTTACATGTCACTATTTGTGTTTTTGCTGCTTCTCTGCCCTCATATTTACCATTAATTTGCATTTTTTTCAACAGATTTTTTATAAGTACATGTAGTAAGAAGAAAAGCAAAAAGAAAAGGGGGTGTAACATCACAAACTGTTTTCATTAAGCTTAACAAAAGTTTTAAATCTACCTTTCTTTTCTTCTTTTTCTCTCTGTTTGCTTTTCCCCTTAGAAGCTGGAGACAACTGAGTGTTTTTGGGGGGTGAAGCCTTGGACGTGACCTCGCTGTGTGACTTGCTTGTTCTGGGAATTTCCTTTGTTGCTTTTTCTTTGAAAACAGAGTGGAAACAGGTTTACTGTACACAGATCAATTCAATATGGTTCATTTAAGGACAAATAAATTCTAACTCGACCCCTGCTTTACCTGTGATACGCAACGTAGCACTGCTTGACTGTTTCCCAGCTGTATTCTCAGCTATGCAGGTGTACGTCCCGGCATCTCTCCGGGAACACCGTGTCAGAGCCAGGCTGGTAACGTCATTTTTGAAGGAGGTATTACTTGATTTCACCCTCTCACCTAAAAGCATAACAATAGGCAAACATGTTTTTACTGTTGAGGATTGTAAAATTCCTTCTAAATAATGGATATTGTGACTCAATCCTTGCTTATAATGAACAAGAGGTAGACATTTTGAAGGTATGTTAATCAGACATTTACCATTGTGCAGCCAGGAAGTGGTCAGAGGTCGACTTCCTGTGATAACACTTTGAAAAGTAGCATCACTTCCTTCACAGACCGTGCAGTCCCTGAGTGGTTCTTTGAAGTGAGGCGATTCAAGTGCCTGGATGGTTTTCAGTCTGGACTCTGAGGAGAAGTTCAGGACAATGGAGCTCATTTCCAGATAAACTGTGTACACCAGTGTTTCCTTTACCACTGACCAATCAGGAAAAGTCATTAGCAAATATTTCAGTGGAAGGTTCGGGGCCTTTCCACTCCAGGCATGATTTAACTGATCAAACTTTAAACGCACCATGTGGTACATGCAAATATAGTGAGAAATGAAAATATTGAAACTGTAGAGTGATGTGGGTGTGTGGTGTTCATCTGTGTTGCCTCCAGGCAGAGCAGCATTACGTCTCTGTTAATCAGTTACCTGTTGCTGTATCTGCT